>NC_081558.1:200662434-200909225 GCF_022355385.1 Mustela nigripes | reverse complement strand
TGTTTTCATTTTCATTTGTTTCCATGAATTTTTAAAATTCTTCTTTGATTTACTGGTTGACCCATTCATTCTTTAGTAGTATACTCTTTAGCCTCCATGCATTTAATTTCTTTCCAACTTTCCTCTTGTGATTTAGTTCTAGTTTCAGAACTAGTCTGAAAATATGCAGGGAATGATCCCAATCTTTTAGTACTAGTTGAGACCTGATTTGTGACCGAGGGTGTGATCTATTCTAGATAATGTTCCATGTGCACTAGAGAAAATGTGTATTCTGTTGTTTTGAGATGGAATGTTTTGAATATTTCTTTGATGTCCATCTGGTCCAGTGTGTCATTTAAAGCCTTTATGCCTTCTTGATCTTTTGCTTAGATGATCTGTCCATTTCAGTGAGGGGGGAGGTGTTAAAGTCCCCTATTATTATTGTAGTATTGTCAATGTGTTTCTTTGATTTTGTTATTAATTGGTTTATATAATTGACTGTTCCCATGTTAGGAACATAGATATTTAAAATTGTTAGTCTTCTTGTTGGACAGACCCTCATCTCTTATTATAGTCTTTGGAATAAGATCTAATTTATCTGATATAAGGATTGCCACCCCTGCTTTCTTTTGATATCCATTATCATGGTAAATTGTTTTACACCCCCACACTTTATTTATTTATTTATAAAGATTTTATTTATTTATTTGACAGATGGAGATCACAGAGAAGCAGGCAGAGAGAGAGAGGAGGAAGCAGGCTCCCTGCTGAGCAGAGAGCCCGATGTGGGGCTTGATCCCAGGACCCTGAGATCATGACCTGAGCCGAAGGCAGAGGCTTTAATCCATTGAGGCACCCAGGCACCCCTCACCCCCTCACTTTAAATTGGGAGGTGTCTTTGGGTCTAAAATGAGTTTCTTGTAGACCGCATATCAATAGGTCTTATTTATTTATTTATTTTTATCCATTCTGATACCCTGTGTCTTTTGATTGGGGAATTTAGCCCATTTACATTCAGGGTAACTATTGAAAGATATGAATTTAGTGCTATTATGTGCCTATAAGGTGACTGTTATTATATATTGTCTCTGTTCCTTTCTGGTCTGTTACTTTTAGACTCTCTCTTTTCTTAGAGGACCCCTTTCAGTATTTCCTATAGGGCGGGTTTGGTGTTTGCAAAATATTTTTAGTTTTTGTTTTTCCTGGAAGCTTTTTTTTTCTTTTTCTTTTTAAAAAATATCTCCTTGTATTTTCAGTGACAGCCTAGTTGGATATAATATTCTTGGCTGCATATTTTTCTCATTTAAGGCTCTGAATATATCATGACAGTCCTTTCTGGCCTGCCAGGTCTCTGTGAATAGGTCTTCTGCCAGTCTAATATTTCTACCGTTGTATGTTACAGACCTCTTGTCCTGAGCTGCTTTCAGGATTTTCTCTTTGTCATGGAGACTTGTAAGTTTTACTATTAGATGACAGGGTGTGGACCTATATTTATTGATTTTGAAAAGGGTTCTCTTTGCCTCCTGGATTTTGATGCTTGCTACCTTCACCAAATTAGGAAAATTCTCTGCTATCATTTACTCTAATGTACCTTCTGTCCCCCCTTTTTCTTTCTTCTTCTTCTGGGATCCCAATTATTCTAATATTTTTCATCTTGTGATATCACTTATTTCTCGAATTCTCCTCTCGTGGTCTAGTAGTTGTCTCTCTTTTGCTCAGCTTCTTTTTTCTCCATCATTTGGTCTTCTATATCACTAATTCTCTCTTATGTCTCATTTATTCTAGCAGTAAGAGCCTCCTTTTTTGATTGCACCTCATTAATAGTTTTTTAATTTCAACTTGGTTAGATTTTAGTTCTTTTATTTCTCCAGAAAGGGACTTTATTTCTCCATCTCTAATATCTTCCATGCTCTTTTCAAGCACAGCTAGCACCTTGATAATCATCATTCTGAACTCTAGTTCTGACATATTGCTAATGTCTATATTGATTAGACCCCTAGCCATCGGTACTGCCTCTTGTTCTTTTTTCTTGTGGTGAATTTTTCCTGCCTTGTCATTTTATCCAGATAAGAAGAGATGAATGAGAGAACAAAATACTAAAAGGGTAGCAATACCCTTTCTGGGTTAGCAATAGCCCCAGAAAAAGTACACACTAACCAAATCAGAAGAGACCCGAAACTGGGGGGAGGAGATAGGGGGAACAAAAGAAAAAAAATTTTTTTCTTTTATATATATATATAAAACATATATATTATATATATATATATACATGTATAACATATATACATGTATAGCATGTATATGCATTATATATATATGTAAAATATAATATATATATATATATATATATATATATATGTTAGATTGGTGATTAGAACAGAACCACACTCTTGATTTTGGGTGTATTTTGATCTGTTAGAAAAAAACTACCTTTCAAAATTTAAAAAAAAGAAATACATATATATATATATATATATATATATATATATATATACACAAAAATAAGGGTAAGCATGATGAAAGGATGGGATGTGAGTATAAAGATGAAAATTAAAAAAGATTCTAAAAAAGGAATTGATAAGATAAGAGAAGAAGTTGGTTGAAAAAAGAAAAGAAAACAAGAGGAAGGAATGTCATCAGGCTGGAGATTAGAACAAAGACATACAATAGATTTAGTGTGTATTTTGATTTATTAGAAGAAATTGTATCCCAAAATTTTATTTTATTTTATTTTATGTTCTTTAAAGATTTTATTTATTTATTTATTTATTTGACAGAGATCAGAGATCACAAGTAGGCAGAGAGGTAGGCAGAGAGAGAGGAGGAAGCAGGCCCCCTGCTGAGCAGAGAGCCCAAGACAGGGCTCAATTCCAGGACTCCAGGATCATGACTTGAGCTGAAGTCAGAGGCTTTAACCCACTGAGCCACCCAGGCACCCCTGTATCCCAAAATTTTAAAGAAAAAAGCACCTATATGATGAAAACTAAGGTTAAATACAATCAAGGGATAAAATATGACTATAATCATGAAAATTTAAGAAGATTTTTAAAAAGGTATTATATGATAAAATAGCTAAAAAAACATTAAAATAGGAAAGAAGAAAAATTTAAAAAATAGAATAAGAAAAGTTGGGTATTCATCATTTCTGATGGTTGTGTAATATTCCATTGTGTATATGTACCATATTTTCTTTATTCATTCATCTGTTGAAGGGCATTTTGGGTCTTTCATAGTTTGGCAATTCTGGCCATTGTTCCTATGAATACTGGGATTCATATGACCCTTCTCTTCACTACATCTGTATCTTTGGGGTAAATACCCTGTAGTGCAATTAGAGGGTCATAGGGCAGCTCTGTTTTTAATTTTTTTCAGGAATCTTCACACTGCTTTCCAGAGTGGCTGCATGAATTTGCATTTCCACCAACAGTGTAAGAGGGTTCTCCCTTCTCCACATCCTCTCACCATCAGAAAGGAAGAATACCCAACTTGTGTATCAACATGGACGAGACTGGAGGAGATGATGCTGAGTGAAATAAGTCAAACAGAGAATGTCAGTTATATGGTTTCACTTACTTGTGGAGCATAAGTAATAACATGGAGGACGTTAGAAGAAGGGAAGGGAAAGTGAATTGGGTAAATCGGTGAGGGAGAGGAAACATGAGAGACTGTGGACTCTGAGAAACAAACTGAGGGTTTTGGAGGGGAAGGGAGGGGGAATGGGTGAGACTGGTGGTGGGTATTAAAGAGGGCACTTATTGCATAGATCACTGGGTGTGGATCATAAACAATGAATCTCAGAACACTAAAAAAAAAAATAAAATTAAGATGTTAAATAAAATAGAATAAGAAAAAAAATTAAGAAAATTTAACTTTGAAAGACTAAAGGATCATGGGGAAAAAAGCGATGAATGCTATGTGTTGCTTTTTCCTAGCTCTGGAGTTCTGCAGTTCTCATTGATTAATGAACTTGGTCTTGGCTGGATGTTCTTGCTGATCTTCTGGGGGAGGGGCCTGTTGCAGTGTTTTTCAAATGAGGTGGAATTGCACTGCCCTTGCAGAGGCCAAGATAAGTAATCTGCTTGGTTTTGGTCTCATACAGCTTTGGAGGATGGGAATGAACATGGTGGCCTCCCAATCTCTTGTCCCATAGGATCCGAGAGCTCAGGACCCCACTCTTCAATGTGCCATCAGAGAAGACCAGTTAATCCCTCCCATCTCCCTGGTCTCTGGCTGCACTCCAAGCTCACCCAGCCTGTGACTGAGCATTTCTGTCTCTGGTGCATGGCCCCATTTGGAATCTATAAACCCAGCTGATTCTTGCAGCACACTCCCATACCACTCCTCCTGGAGGAGGAAGGTGAGTCTCCTGGAACTGTTGCTTGTTGGATTCCTGCCCGAAGAGCAGTGGCCCAACTGTGACTCAGATCAGGGTTTAAAGTAACCCCGAACTGAAACCCCACTGCTTTATCACTGCCCTATCCCTCCCCCCACAGTCTGTCTTCCTGAATGTTGCCTCGGATTGACTTCTCTGCATGTCCTACCTTCCAGAAAGTGTTTGATTTTCTGTTCCTAGAATTGCTGCTCTTCTTCTCTTCTCTTCCCTGTTGTGTTTTTAGCTATTCAGAATGGTTCAAGAGCTATCTAGCTGAACTCCTGGGACCTGATGATATTTAGGTCTTCTACTCCTCTGCCATCTTGCTCCCCCCCCACCCCGGTTTCTCCCTTTTCTACTTTGCACTCTCTTCCTGGGCAATCTCAGCCCATGACTTTGACTCTACTTTCCCTATAAATAGCTTCTAAATCCATGTTTACACTCCTGAATTTCCCCCCAAAGTTCAGTCTCAGTTTATTCGATTTCTGGCTTGACATTTCTATCTGGATATTCTTCTAGCATGTTTTTTTTTTTTTTTTTTTTTTGGAGTTTTTTTTTTTTTTTTTGGGAGATTTTGTTTATTTATTTGGGAGAGAGAGAGAGAGAGAGAGAGAGAGCGCGAGCATGAGAGGAGAGAGATGTGCGGGACTAGGGGAGCCTGATGTGGGACTCCATCCCAGGACTCCAGGATCATGAACTGAAGGCAGTCACTTAACCAACTGAGCCACCCAGGTGCCCTCTCCTAACATGTTCTATTTAGCAGTTGAAAGGATTAATCTCCTCGTGTTCCCTTTTAATCCTGCCTCCCTCACTATTCCACACCCTTGTTACAACCACTTCTTTGCCATTTAGGCTCAATCATCAAGGTCATCTTTGATTCCTGTCTTTCCTTCCTTTTGTCAAAACAACAAATATTGATAAGCTGTTTGATTCCATACCTAGAAGGAGTGTCTCTCTCCTTAAGTAAAGATCTCTTAATTGGTCATTTCCAATTCCATGACAGCTTTTTTGTTTCAGAATCTGATTATCTTTGACTAGGAATATTGCAAAAAATATGTTAACTTTTCTCTCTTGCCTGCTCTACCTGGTTAACATGAGAAGTCTTCCCAGTTTAACCTTTCTTGACTTTATTTTTATAATGTCATCCCGTGCGTCAAATCTTCAGTGACTGTGTTTTTAAAACAATAGTTCTCAACTGGGGGTTGTTTTGCCTCCCAGGGGACATTTGGTAATATCTGGAGACATATTTGATTGCCATAACTAGGGCAGGAGGTGCCTGGGATACTATTAGACATCCTGTAATGCACAAGACAGCTCCTTACAGCAAAAATTTATCTGGCCCAAAATGTTAATAGTGCTAAAGCTGAAATACACTGGTCTAGAGAATAACCTACAAATGATTAATTGGGCATTCTTATTTTTTTCTATACTTCATTTACAACCCCATGGGATTTTTATAATTATTCCTTTTCTCCATTTCCTGCTTCTAGATCTTTGCTTATACATTTTCCTCCCTCACTGGTATTTTTTTCTTACCTTCTTTTTTTTTATTAAAAAAAAAAATCCTAGTGGCATCCATCCTTCAGTATTTAGCTTTATTGCCTTCTTTTCATAGGATCCCATAATAATCCCAATTGAAAGTGATGATCTTTTATCTGAATACTGATAAAGATTTTTTTGTATCCCTTTTACCATTTCTTGCCTTTTCATGATTATTTATAATAATGTCTTTTAAAACTTACTAGTCTTTACATTTCTTTAAACAAAAGCTTTATTGAAATATAATATACATGCCATAAAATTCACCCTTGTAAGTAAAAGATCTTATGGTTTTAATATATTCACAGAATTGTGCAACCACAATCATTATTCAGTTCCAGAACCCTTTCATTATTCCCAAAAGAAACCCATGCCCATTAGTAATCACTCCTGCTTCCTCCTTCTCCTAGCCCCTAACAAGCGTAAATCTATTTTCTGGGTCTGTGTTTTAACAGTTCTAGACATTTCATGTAAATGGAATCATACGATAGGTTGTGACTTCTTTCACTTAACAAAAATATTTTTAGGGTTAAAAACTGTCCTGGGAAAATCATGATATAAATGTCCTAGCCATATGATTTTCTTCTCCCTTCTCCTTCTCCTTCCTTCTTAACTCCTCCTCCTCCTCGTTGTCCTCCTCCTCCCCTTCTTCTTCTTCTTTTGATTTTGTTGATTTATTTGAGAGAGAGGAAGTATGAGCAGGGGGAGAGGGCTCAATCCCAGGGCCCTGGGATCATGTTGTGATCATTACCCGAGCCAAAGGCAGATGCTTAACTGATTGAGCCATCCAGGCACCCCTTTGCAATTACTCAACAGTTTACTCAAGACTTACCCATCTATACAGTGCTACTCATTTTTACCTTTCAGAAATCTGTTGGTATTTCTTATTTGTTGATAAAACATTCTGTGCCCCCACGATTTCTCTACCACATTATCTTATCTCTAAAGACTTTATTTTTTTTGTACTTTTTTTAATCAGCAGAGCTTTGTGAAGTATTAGAGAAAAATATGCATGTAAAAGTCTACTATCTTGACAGAATTTTACAAACAAGAAAATTATGCTTTCCTGCTCAACTTTTCAAGTTCAACTTTAGCATTTATGAAATAATTGATACCACTAACCAGGCTGTACTATGAACTATGGTATACTGTGCTTTATGTTGAAGTTGGATCTGATAAAAATTTATGTCACGTGTCCTGTGTTGATGGTTAGAATTCTCTGGGTGGAGAGAAAGGCTTAAAGCAAGATTTAAAGCATTTATATAAAAAGAATGTTGCTAATATCACCAAACTGGGATGAGGTCAGTACCAAGTAGTGGGTGGTCTGAGTTCTAAAACATAGTGAAGGAAATGCAATTTTTAAAATATGTGCTCCCACTGCTTCCCAAGATTATTTGGCTTATTAGGAGAAAGTACATTTCTGGCAGAGGGAGCACTAAGTGCAAAGCCTTAAGCAAAGGCTTGCCTGCTCTGATCAAAGAACAGTTATGAGGCCAGTTTAGTTAAGGTGGACGGCAAAGAGGAAGTAGAAGGAGACACGAGCAGAGAAGTGGTGGAGACCAGATTACATAGGTCTTTTGGCTTTTCTTCTGAGTGAGCTGGAGAGCCACTGAAAGGTTGTGAGTAATGGAGTAAGATTATGTCTTAATTGAATCTCTATTTCTTCACTTTAAAGAATATGATGAATCCAGACAAGCATAAAATAGGGGCCCAGTTAGGAGGGGATTGCAATCATACAGGCACAAATAGTCGTGTCTCGGGCTGTGTGATTAATTCTGAATATGTTCTGAAGATAGAGTCAATAGAATTTCCTGACAAATTTGCGTAGTGTATAAAAGAAAGAAAGGTATCATCCTTGATGATATTGGTTACTAACTGAAAGGATAGGGTTGCTGTTCTATTTTATGCGGGAAGACTGGAAAAGGGCAGGTGTGGAGCTTGGGTCAGATAGATGGTGATCAGAAATCAATTTTAGTCATCCTGTTTGAAATGCCCTCCAAGTAGATTTATTGATTAGGCATTTGGGATTCAGAGGAGAGGCTCTGATTGGAGATGTAAATTTAGAAGTTATTGGGCACGTGGATGGTACCTACAGCCACAAAACTGGATGAGTTCAACCAGAAGAAGCGTGTGGATAAAAAGAGAGAAAGTGCTCAGGGACAGAGCTTTGGAGCACTCCAGAATCCAGAGGTCAAGATATAAGGAAGTACCAGCAAAAGAGGCAGAAGAGGAGAAAAGTCAGGTGAGTGTTAGATTGTAAACTGAGGGTGGAAATCGTGTCTGCTTGTTCTGTGTCGTATCCTTCTTTAGTATCTTATTCCCGGGTGGAAATTGTGTCTGCTTGTTCTGTGTCGTATCCTTCTTTAGTATCTTATTCCCAGGAGGCAATAAGTACTGACTGAACAAAGAAAACATGGGGTTATCGATAGCTTAGTATGAAGCAGAGTTCTTTTCTATGCCTCCAAATTCTTGATTTTTTAAAATTGAGGTGAGGAGAAGAATAAATGAAACAAGATGGGATTGGGAGGGAGACAAACCATAAGTGACTCTTAATCTCACAAAACAAACTGAGGGTTGGTGGGGAGAGGGGTTTTGGGAGAAGGGGGTGGGATTATGGACATTGGGGAGGGTATGTGCTTTGGTGAGTGCTGTGAAGTGTGTAAACCTGGTGATTCACACACCTGTACCCCTGGGGATAAAAATATATGTTTATAAAAAATAAAAAATTAATTAAAAAAACAAACAAAAAAAAAAATAAAAAATTAATTAAAAAAACAAACAAACAAAAAATTGAGGTGAAATTGGTATATAACATTAAATAAGACTCAGGTGTCCTTTCGGAGAGTCTTTCTCTCAGGCACAGTGACTGAAGCTGTACAGAGCCTTTCTTTTAAGATTCAGGTGTCTCTTCCAAATGCCCTCTGGTCATTTTGACATCTGTGGATCTAACCCTGTAGGTCAACAGGTGGTTAATTTTTTATTCTTCTAGGTCATGCAGGGCAAGGTATTTTCATGTGGACTAGCTACCATTGCTTCCTCTAAAACTCATGGGTGATTTGCAGCTTGAGCGTGCCTTCTCAGGGAAGAAGAGCAGCCTTAGGTCTTTTCTCCTATGCTTTCCATATTTTGTTTTCTCTCCACCCAACACATTGCCCTGTTTGATGCTTTTGTGTTTTGGAAGAGTCACTAATGACCTCTCAAAGTCTGTCAAAGAGGCTTTCACAACTGCCAACTTTCTGAGCTCTGATGAACACCATTTGCAGCACTGAGCCCTGCAACTAAGACTCCAGTGAGTCATGTTAGTTCTGTTACTCTGGTAATATTCTAATGTGGGTATAACAAATTACCTCTCTCTTGGTGCCTAGAAACAGTGTATGTTGACCTAGTTACAAATGTTCTCCATGTGGTGCAATAGTATATAGTATGGAGAATCTCTTTGGACCTGTATTTTAGAGTAAAATGATATAGCAAGGAATAAAACTCAGAATTTTACTTTCAAAGTTTTTGTCACAGGAAAAAGTAACACATTCCATTCATGAGGCTCATAAATATCAATAAAAAGGCTCAGGAATTGTTAGAGAATACTATTTCAAGTTTTAGTTTTTAAGTGTTCATGTGTCACTGTGACAATTCTAAAATTGTTGGAGAGATTTGGTAGCAAATATGTCAGAATGCCCTAGAAATTAGCTCATCTTCAGGCCAGCAATTCAACATGATAGGTGTGGTTTTTGAAGGAAAAAAAAAAATGAAAAGCAAAAGCAAAAGCCATGACCTTCAGAAGAATCAAACTATTGTCCTTCTTAAGTTGCTTGTACTGTTACGAAAATGTCAAGCATATTTGTGTTAATGGATTAGAATGTCTTTCTATTTATTGCTTTAAAACTTGGTAAATGTGAGAAAGTAACCTAGATCTTGATTTCTCAATCTATGCTAGTACGGTCATTTTGGGCAGCATAATGATAAATGTGTAAAGAATGTGTCACATTTCTTAGTCCATTCCCTTACTTCATAAAGGCAATTTTCATTCAAGGACCTCTGTAGTGAAGGTAGAGTTGCGAACTGTTATCTCTCTAATTTTGGTTTGCAAATTTCTGATGACCAACTTTACATAAAACATGTCATATCATGAGACAAATATGAGAAATAAATGACATTTCTTTTTGTGTGGGATCCTATGCTTCATTAGAAATACTCAGAGCATTTCTCTTTCCAAATTAGAAAATGTAGTGGGCTATAGTTTGAAAGTAACACTTTGCAATGTGTTACCAATCTTTGATGAAATCTAAGAAGAGAGTGGGAAATTTGCATTAGGTTAAAATGGTTTTCAAACTTTATTAGAGCTAATGAGACATAATTAAAGAATCCTCTGTCAAGTGACATGAAAGCTGAATAAATGGTTCTACATTAAACAAAATCTTTTTGTGTTAATTTACAACTTTACTATTTTAATTTTTCTCCTCTAATCTACTTTGTTATATACTATTTTTAAGCTTTCATACCTGTCAAATAATTGTACTGAAATTAGTTCTTGGATGATCATTATAATGACTTTAAAAAAGTCATTTATCTTTGGTCTTGTTCATTGTCATAAAACCAATGAAAAGCATTAGCATTTTTACTGGGTTATTGATTTGGTCTTCTTGGACTGTCATAACAAAATACAATAGACTGGATGGCTTAAATAGCAGAAACTTATTTTCTCTAGTTTGGAGACTGGAAATCCAAGATCCAGGTGCTAACCAATTCTATTTCTGGTAAGAGGGCTCTTTTCCTGGCCTGTAGACGACCGCTTTCCCATGTATGGTCATACAGCTTTCCTTAGTGTGTTCGCGTGAAGATCTCTTTTCCTCTTCTTATAAGGGCACCAAACCTGTTGGATCAGGACTCCACTTTTCTGACCTTAATACCCCCTAAAAGCCCCATTTCCAAATATAATCACATTGGGGATTAGGACGTCGGTGTAAGGATTTTGGGGGGCAGGGTGGAGAGAGGGACACAATTCAGTCCATAGCTCTGATAAATCAACTGATCTAACTACCTCAATTTCCAGTGGCTTGGCCTCAGTGTTTCAGTTTCTACATTTAACATGTATGGAGCATGTACTTTATACCTGACACTGTGCTAGATTGGGGGCATTAATCAAAAAAGATGACTACAAGAGTCTTCTGCCTGTCAGGTTGTAGATGAGTGCATGAGGCTTATGTGCAGAACCACAGATATCATACCATGTGAGAGGCAAATAGCATGTGCAGACGCTTTTCCAGCATGAATGTCTCTTTTGGCTCTATTTCCTGTAAGTATATCTGAATTGATGATTTTGTTTTTTTACATAGTAGTTGTCCATTATTTTCCACTCTGATCTCTGACAGAGCAGGTACTGTCCAGGTGAGATGCCCATGCTATGTAATGTTTTAGGTAGAATATTTTATTCCCGAGCTGCCTTAGGCTCTCATGTCAGAATTTTCTACCTGTTTCAGGGACTGTGGCAAACTTGGGCTTGTGGCATCATTTCTTGCAGTGTTTTCTTTCCCTCGATATACGAACAATATGATTTGGAATGTCAGATGATTTTCACATTCTCTACAAGTCCGTGCATTGCCCCTATCAACTAATAGGACTGCTTCTAATTGAAGCTGAATCACTTGCCACTTATGAAGAATAATTTTGTCCACACTTTGAATTAAAAGTAAACAAGTGCCAAAATTTAACAATCACATCGTTTTCTGTTTTGATGTAAAATAAAATTAGGTGTGTCCATATAATAGTATGTTATGCAATTTACGCTTGGTCACCCTTTCATTAGTCATGAATCATTCCGAAATCACTGGTATCAAGTAGGGTCAAAAGTAGGACCACAGTTAACATACTTTTGAAACCTTTAATATCAATGCCGCTGTCAGAACTTTTCAAGGATGTTCGACGTTTAATTTCCTGAATTAGGCTGTGAAAGTTCAGGAGACACCCTGAGTTTACAAGCATTGAGGTTGGCTTTGTCTTACCTGCTTCCTCAATGGTATTGTAACTGTTAAGTTTTCTAACGGTTACTATGTGTTTTGCCCTTTTATTTATTTTAGTCAGTGGACACACCTTTTCCTTTTCAAACTAGTGTGTCAATGGCCTTTCCTTGTAATAACACTTGACATAATCCTGTTGAGTTTTAAGAAAACACTACCAAGGAAAACACTGGCTGTTTAACTTTCTCAGACCTCTGCAAAGAGGGAAGCGGGTCTCAAACCAGGGTCAGATGGAGAAAGAGATATCAGTGGGTGGAATTAAGAATTTCAGCTTCTCAGGCATGCTTCTCTTTGCTTTGGATTTACTTCCTAGCCTCTGGCCTAGGATGCTGATTGTGACAATAATATTTTTCACTTGTCCAATTGACAAATGTTTTGTTTTTCTTTTTAAGGATTTTATTTATTTATTTGACAGAAATAGACACAGCAAGAGAGGGAACACAAGCGAGGGGAATGGGAGGAGAGTCAGGCTTCCTGCCCCTATGCAGGGCTCAATCCCAGGACCCTGGGATCAGGACCTGGTCAAAGGCAGGTGCTTAACGACTGAGCCAGGTGCCCCTGGAAAATGTTTTAAATAAGAAATAACAACCATTGCCTACAAATACTCAAAGTCATGGCATTCCAGTACTTCGGTGATAGACGTGTGAATTTTTCTACTATTTTGGTGAATAAATCTGGCAGCAATTATTTGAATTAAAATGACTCTATGTCAGATAGCAACTCTAGCTCATGAATTCTCACAATAAAAAAAAAACACATTTGATAAAGGATGTATATAGAATAATGCCTTCTGGAGTATTTGTTTTTGTATCAATAAAACATAAACAATCTGAATGCCCATGAATAGGGGATGAATAAATTATGGCACAAACAAGTGCCACACACGCACACACATATGCACACACAACGGAAAATGTTGTATTGAGATCTTTCAGTGTCCCAAACAAGAAGGATGTTTGCAATATATAGTAAGGTGAAAAAAAGCAAATTCAAAGTAAAGGGGTAATATCAGCCTGTTATAAAAATTAAAAATGAAAAACAGATTATGTGGTTCTCTTTTCTGGCTGAAACCATGGAAGGTGCAGAAGAGAAGAAAAAAAAAAAAAGGTCCCTGTTATGCCAGAAATCCTTAAGAAAAAAGAAAAAAAAAAGCACAGAACTGAACATTGAAAGCTTAAGAAAGAAGTTTGCCCAAAAGATGTCTTGAAAAGCAAGGAAAAAGCTTATCTTTGAAAACAGTAAACTATCACAAAGACAGATGTACAGAACCACTACCAGAATAGCGAGGATGACAAGAAAATTTGGCAACTTCTATGTACCTGCAGAACACATATTGACATCTGTCATCACGATCAGTATTAATGGTGTCACCCTAAAGTTCTGGAAGGTGTTCCAGCTTCTTTGCCTTCACCATATATTCAGTGGTACCTTTGTTAAGCTCAGTGATGCTTCAGTTAACATGGTGAAGATTGTGGAACCATATATTGGAAGGGGCGTCCAAACCTGAAGTCAGTAAATGATGTGTTTTCTTTCACAGTTATGGGAAAACCAGCAAGAATTTGTTGCTGCATCTCTTGGTAAATATGGCATTGTCTGGATGGAGGATCTGATTAATGGGACCTACACTACTGGCAAATGCTTTATAGTAGCAGACAGCTTCCACTGGTTCTTCCAATTATCTTCTGTATGAGGTGGATTGAAGAAAAAGAATATTCATTTCATAGAAGGTAGAGATGCTAGCCACGAGGAAGACCAAATCAACAGGTTTATTAGAAGGGTTAAATAACAAAAATTCAACCGAGTAAATGTTAAAGGTCTAATGGGCTTTGTTAATTGATGTAGGAGTGGAGCAGCATTCTTTCTGGCAGGTAGAAGGGAGCTCCAAAGAACTATAGAAAAGGAAAGGTTTAAATGTAGAGAGGGACTGGAGGAAAGGAAGTTAGAAGCAAAGAATCGATTATTCTAGGTAAGGTCAACTTCCTGGGGGAAATGAAGGGGTCTATCAAGAAATTTCCTAGTGCCGGCCAGAAAATTCTCATGTTGATTGGTCAAAAGTTACATTTTCAGGCAGTTGAAACTGCAGTAAGTTTAGGTATTAAGTCTGGGTTTACTGACCTGGGGCCTTAACCTAAGTGACACCACTTTTTGGTCTGTGGTTTTTTTTTTGTTGTTAACAGAAGAATGAACTAAGGTACTATCATGATTATTTTAGTAATCCAGTCAGTTAATAAACAGTGACTGCTTGCAAACTGAAATGTAAAACAAAGAGCTACACCCGCCCCCACCTCCCCAGCCCTCCCAAAATCAGGTTTTATGATTGACCAAAGAGAGAATGGGACAAGTACTCACCCAATTCTTCATATTTGTTACCTCAGGGAGGTAGAAGTGACTGACTTCCTTCCTTCCTTCCTTCCTTCCTTCCTTCCTCCCTCCCTCCCTCATTATATAAGAAAAAGGAAGACACAGGAGAAAAGAAAAAGTGGATCACACCACTTTTTCTCCCTCCAGTGATGAGTGGTAGGTGAGAAAAGGGCTGGATACCAATATGTCAGCCAGCCTCGTTACCTCCCATTTTAAAGGGAGCAGAGGGCTTCTTCTGACTTTCTGAGCACAAAGATTTGGAGAAGGATGTTGATTGAGGAGGAGGAGAATGGTTAGACTGCCCAAGTGGTCTACAGTTACTGACAGCACTTCTCCTTTGAAGAGTTGTCTTTAGGTGTTCCAGGGCAAGTCTTCTCCTAGTTATGTACGTCTATGAAGCAATATCCTGCTTCAGGAGAAGTTCTGCCCTTACCTGTGCTAAGCTCATGTCCCTAGAGTGGGAAGGTTAAAGTCAGCAAGTGGTTATTGATGGATGAAGGTACTTCTACTTGAGGTATGAGTGGAAACTTCTTGATGAGTCAAGAAATTTGCCAGACGTCTATGCCTTTCTCCTCACCCCACCCACAGAGCTAAGCACCAATGTGTGTGTGGGTGTCACTGTTTAAAGATTTTCTAGGAGAAGAATATGGCACAATAATATTTGAAGTTATTAATCCATGCTTTTTCTTCTCTCTCTCTCTCTGTGTTTATATCTGTATCTATATATTATCTATATACCTATATCCTTATATCTATATCTATGTCTGTATCTGTCTTTTCCTCCTTAATTGTGCAAATAGTTGGTGCTGGGGAAGTGTGAGCCAAGGTGATATTTCTGCCTATTAACTTCCAATAATGCAAGTCTGAAGAAGTCAGACAAGATTACCAGAAAAGGCCAAATGGAGGACTTGCGGGCAATGACAAGTGTTTGGGCCAGAAACATAGTGGGAGGTGAATTTTCCAAGCTAGAAGGAGATTCCTGGGAATAGGGCAGTGTAAGGAGGAGAAGGGAAACAGGGAGATAGGGTCCTTACCTAATTTCAGGGAAACAGGGAGATAGGGTCCTTACCTAATTTCCAACCATATAAAGAAGAGAATAGTAAGACCCCATAGAGGAAGTAGCTGCTTGGAATTGTGACAAAGGAAATCAAGAGGACCTGTTCTTCCAACAACAAATATTTTGGAATTATAAAGAATGTTGCAGGGCACCGGGGTGGCTCAGCTAGTTGACCTGCCCATCTCCCTACTTCTACGCCCTTTCTTTGTCTCTTTCAGATAAACAAATAAATATTTTTTTAAAATAAGGAATTTTACAATGAATATTCTAGGAGTGTCCTTGTGCAAGAGTTTTTCTGTAATTCATACTTCAGAAGTTGACTTGCTGGGTTAGTACCTTTAAACTTGATGTACCTTTAAAAAAAAAACTTTGATAGTACCTTTAAACTATGAAAATGTTTTCAAAATTATACCGATTTGCTCTCTCAATCATTCCCTGTAGTAAAACTTCACTGTTCATTAATCATCAGGAATTAACATTAAGAATTTGAAAGTCCTGGTTACCCTACTTCCTCACCACTACTTTACTTTTGAATTTTTTCCAGTCAGAGGACATGAAAGAGTACCTTGTTTTAATTTACATGCTCCTATTACCAGCAAGTTACCTTTTTTTTTTTTTTTTAAATATCTTCATTGGTCATATAGAGATTCTCTTCTGTGAACTAAAGGTTTATATTAATTTCTTTTTTGGCCTTTTGTCTTTGTCTTACTTATAGGATATTTTTCTTTGTTATAGATTAAAATTATTTCTCAAATACATTCTAAATATTTTCTCTGTAGCTTGCCTTTAAACTTTGTGCTAATGTATAAAGATTTAAAATGTTTATGTTATCAAATGTATTCGTCTTATAGTTTATACTTGATGGTTTAGTCTTTTTTTTTTTCTTCCCAGACTTTACTTTTAAAGGCTTAGTTTCATACAAAATTGAGCAGAAGATAGATAGATTTCCCATATACCTCCTCCTCTAACGAACGTATGGTCTCCCTCATTATCAAATCCCTATCAGAGTTGTACATGTGTTATAACCTTTATATATATATACATATATATATAACCTTTATATATATATACATATATATATATAACCTTTATATATATACATACATATATATATATGTATATATATATAAAAGATTTTATTTATTTATTTGACAGACACAGAGATCACAAGTACTTTTGAATTTTGAGTTGAGAGAGGCAGGCAGAGAGAGAGAAAGAGAAAAGCAGGTTCCCCGCTGAGCAGAGAGCCCGATGCGGGGCTCAATCCCAGGACCCTGGGATCACGACCTGAGCCGAAGGCAGAGGCTTTGACCCACTGAGCCGCCCAGGCACCCCGAACCTTTTTATATTTTAAGAGATCTTCCATTACTTCAATGTTATAAGATAGTCTCTTACATTTTCTTCTAGAACTTTTAAGGGTTGCTCTTAGTTTTTAATTATTTAGTCCATGTGGACTTTCTATTTGCTGATGGAATAAGGAGGAATTTAATTTTCAGATATATTTTAAAATTTGTTCCTTAATCAAATGGAGTCAGCCCATCCTGCTGATTCACCTGTTGCTCTACTGAAAAATCCAGGTCAACAAAGCAGCTCCTAGCAGGCATCAGGACCAGACATTGTGGGTAAATCATTAGGCTCATGGATAAGCCTCAGACACGAAAGAGCAAACTAGTGGTGCTACTTGGGTGAGTTAGTGGTGTGACTTCTGTGGAGTCTCTCATGCTGGGGACATTGGCTAATGGGAAACCGGGAACATCCACTGATTGAAAAAGGATATATAACTGCATTGTCCTCACAACTGGATATTAGGATCTGGATCAAAAGGACAAACGAACTAGCATAGTAGTTGCAAAGATGGTGGAACTGATGTATCCAAAGAATTTTTTGATGTAAATGTAGATAAACCAAAGAAATTATTTTCTGAATAATGTTTCTTCTCTGTCATATCACTAATTTACTTAGTATATACTATAATCTCTTTAACTTCTTAAAAAAACTGAATATAGTGGAAAGGAAAAATCCCATTTTGATTATTTAGTTGGAAAAAGTAAAAACAAAATATATATTATTTCTCTCCACTTCCAAAGAGAATAAAATCAATCTTAATAATTTGAGTAGAGATTAATTCCATTTTTTCCAAAAAGTAAAATAATTATTCAGAATTTTATGGTAATCTTAATATTTATACAGATTTTAAAAGAAAAAAAAAGAAATCCTTGATTTACATAAAGCATTTATACCGATGACTTCTGAAGTAAAAGAATGATATCAAAATTAAAAAAATGTAACTCAGGGTCCAGTGTAATGTCTAAGATGAGTGTCAATTTAAGTATTTGAAATAGAGAATGATATTTGTAATAAAATTAAAAATAAATTAAAACAATTAGCTGGGAATATCCCATATGCATTATAAATACCCCAGTTGGAGTAGGTAATTTTTCTTATTATTCCACAACACATGGCATTCTTTCTATGAATGACATCAGTTTGGAAATACCCTGTGGTTTTCTGAGTTATAAATGGATATGTCACTATGAACTCCTGATTATATTATGATTCATACTTTCACTTCTGTTTTTTTATGCTATCATTTTGAAAAGTGAAAATGAAACTGTTTCATTGGCCAACAGTACACAAGGGAGAAGAAAAATGAGGTTGAATGTAATGATTTATAAAATATTTAGGCATTATTGTAGAGAATATTGTGAGAATAATATCTTAAGGAAAAAACAAGGTAGTTAAGACAAAAATGCTCTCAGAGTTATTCTGAGACTTAATGATTATTGTTCAAGTTCTGCTTTCCATAGGTACTTTACTTACGATTTCATTTGAAATCTATCTCATCTATCATCTATTCATCTACCTACCCGTCCATTCACCTGTCTATAATTCCTTTAAACCTTTTTTTAACCCATGGAAAACTGGGTTATGAACCCTTGCCTTCTACCTTGAGAATTTGTTCTTTTAACCAGTACCCTATGAGAAAGATGATGATAGATACTTCGCTAGATAGATAGATGCTAAATAAGAAAGAAAGAAAGAAAGAGAAAGAAAGAGGAAAAAAGAGAGTGAGAGAAAGCAAAAAGGAAGGAAGGAAAATAGGAAGCATGGAAGGGTCATATGGAAAGTTCCAACAGGATTCCAGGTTTGAGAGACTGTATTGAGACTTCAGGTTTCCTTAGGGCAGGGTCACACCTGCTCATTGCTGTGTCATTTCCTGGCACATGGTAACATGCAACAAATATTTGTTGAATAAAAGAATACAACAGGATAAAAACAAATTCTTGCACTTTATGGTTTTCTGTGGAAAACAAGAAGAAAGAAAGATGTCTTCTGAGGTCTCAGCACTAGAAAGTGACCATGAAGTATCAGGAATCTAATGAGATCCTTCTCTTACAAGATCCTTCAAATGTCCATGCTCCTACCATGAGGTATGAGGTTGAAAGCTTGATGGCTCAATGTTTTGTGATTCATTATTTAACATTACTTGGAAAATGAGAATTTTGCCAGAGATTATAGAACCTTTATAAAGATTAATGTGATTTTAAAAATCTTTCTATTAAATGTGGAATTTATCTTCTTGGGCTGTCTGTCACCAAATGGGAGTTCATATCAAAGAATTATGTTTTATGGGTTAACATGTATTTTCCTATAAATGAAGTGATTCCTCACCTTCAAATCTCCCTTCCCAGATCAAATATTTTTTTCTACCCTACACTGCTTTGATGTTTGTCAGATTTATCAAATCCTTTAACTTAAGGCATTGAAAAATGATCTTAATATCGCCTGTTTTTATTTATTTGCTTATTTATATGTTTTTAAGGAATTTTTTTTTTTTTTTAAGTAGGCTTCACACCCATCATGGAGCCCAATGTGGGGCTTGAACTCACAGCCCTGAGATCAAGACCTGAGCTGAGATCAAGAGCTGGATGGTTAACTGACTGAGTCACCCTGGTACCCTAAAAATTTTGTTTTTAAGTAATCTCTACATTCAACATGGTCTTGAACTTATAACCTGAAGATCAAGAGAAGCATGTTCTACCAACTGAGCCAGCCAGGTTCCCCGTATCACCTGTTTTTACCATCATTAACACCTTAAGATGGAGTAGTCTTACAGACAAGTTAGCCAGTCACTCTTCAGATTTCTAAGAGGTCAGAACACAGGAGAGATATGATTGTATAATGGTAAAGAGTAAATGAATATTAATGAAGACAAAGTCAAGTGGTGAGATTCTCTTTTAAAATTAAGGACATTAAAAGGAGAAATATGGAAGTCATCTTACTGAGACAAAATAGTTTATGAATCCATAAAATTTGACTTGTAACCTGTTAAATGTTTTTTAAAAGAAATAGTGTGTTAAACAGAAAGGCAGTTGGTCAGCCTGGCATATGAAAGAAAAAAATGAAGAATTCCTGAAGTACGCTTTGGCAGAGAATTCTAAAGAAATTTGTCCCCAAGTTTTGTCCTGTCTTCTACTAATTGTTGAAAGTATAGCATTATTCTTTGCTTGATGCCATTGACATCTTGTTTAAATCAACCCCCACTTACTCTGAATTCATTTTTGCTAAGCAATATTTTGATTATATTTTGACTTCTGATATAAGTTTACAAGGAAGGAATGCTTTGGCTAGAGGACCCCTTAGCAATTGTATCTTTCATCATAATTAATGTTTTTTGCCCCGGCATATATAGAAAAAGTCTCCCAAATCTAGCTGGCATGTTACAATTCTGAAGTTTGACTAAGTCTGGGACACTGGAAAGATTGAGTTTTCAAAGACACAAAACTGAGCAGTGGAGTTTGGGCTGCGGTGGCCTTCCCAAGGCTGCTGCCACTTGGAGGAGTCCTCCTGGCCTCATGACTTGTGAGGACAGTGTGCAAGAGTATCTTGTAAGATGTGTGGCACAGAGTGGTGTCCCCAAAACGTTAGTTTCCATCCCTGAGTGTTTTCTCTAACAGCTTATACAAAGAAGAAGCAGAGCAGGGGGAAAAAGAGAGCAATCTGCGAAGGGAATGCATTATTGACATATTAAGCTCTGATAGAAATCTCTTCCATGACAGCATATTGTGCCTTGTCAGATGTTACGGTTAACTGTATGTGACAACCTAACTGGACCACAGGGTGCCCAGACATTTGACCTAATGTTATTTTGGGTGTATCTGTGGGAGTTTCTGGATGTGATTAACATGTGAGTTGGTAGACTGAACCAGATTGCTCTTCCCAGTGTGGGTGGGCTTCATCCAATCATTCAAAGGCCTTGGTAGAATAAAAATTTGGCCCTCCTGCACAAAAAGAACTCCTTATGCCTGACAGCCTTTGAGCTGAGGCAACAGCTTTTTTTTTTTTTCTTGCTTTCAGACTCTAATTGAAACATCAGCTCTTCCTGGGTCTTGGGCCTGCCAGTATTCAGACTGGGACTACATTCACCATCAGTTCTCCGGTGGTCTCCAGCATGTGACTGAAGATCTTGGAACTTGTCAACCTTCATAATCATGTGAGCCATTTTCTTGTACTAAATCTCTTTCTCTGTCTATATACATCTGATTGGCTCTATTTCTTTGAAGAACCCTGACTAAATAATCGAGTGTCTTTATCAAATGGCATATTACCAGAAAATTTTATTTTTGCCTATGAATTAGGATTTTTAAATATATTTACTGGCAGGGAAAAAGTATTTCATCTAAACTAGATTTTCTGTGACTTGGTGTGAATGTGTTTCCTATTTTTTTTCCCTTTAATGAGGATACATCCCATTTCATTAACACTTGTCAAATTTATCCTCAGTAATGGAAAATTATATGCAGTAAAGAACTTAAAAATTTGTGTACTGTTGTGTCAGAGATGTCTGTGGTATATCTTTCCTGGCTGGTTTTATTTGTGATGCTGCCCTATTTCTTTTAGCTTAACAGGCTCTTCCCTCAAATCCCCAAACTCAAATCTGACTCATTTCTCCCCTGAACCACCCACTACAATGTCAACAGCTCCACAACTTGCAAGTCCTTCCAAAGTGTTTTAAAGAATGATTTATGAAAGGAAAATATACATCAACACACAGCAGTGTAAGACCATTCATTAATTCCTCAGGCATATTTTAAGCACCTACCAATGTACGAAACTACAGAAAGAAAGATGGAATAAGCACAGACCCCTTCCTTAAAGAGGGAAGGTAAGAAAACACATATACAGGGAAAGGAAGTACCAGATGTTTATTGAGCATCTGTACTTGATCAGGCAGGTAGTCCATGAGAGGCTTTGCCGTGGATCTTCACAACAGCTCTCTGAGGTAGGTACTATTATCCCTCATTTGGGTATGAGAACACATAGGCTCAGAGAGAAATTATAGCTTGCCTCACTGAGCCTCAGTGACACAGCAGAGTTCAAACCTACCTCTTTTTCCTCCATTTTGTTGCCTTGTTCTAGATCCACCCTGTGTGTAATGATAGCCACCAGCTTCATGTGGCTATTGAACACTTGAAATATGGCTAACCCACACTGGAAAGAGCTTTAGGTATAAAATACAAGCCAGATTTCAAAGACTTAGCATGAACATGTAAAATATCTCCTTAATAGTTTTTGTATTGATTACATGTAGAAATGTAGACATGATAATATTTTGGGTATAATGATGTATTAGTTTTCCAGAGGAACAGAACCTGTAGTATTTCTCTGCCTATCTATTACCAGAATGACAGGAGAGGGTGAGGGGGATATTTAAACAACTGTTTTATACACATGTAAGGGCTGGCAGGTCTGGAATCTGCAGAGCAGGTTGGTAGGCTGAAATTCAGGTAAGAGTTAATACTGTATTCTCGAGTCTGAAATCAGGAGGGTAGACCAGGCAGGCAGGAAACCCGGGCAGTCTAAGGGATTGAATTATTGCCCCACCCCCACCCTTACCCCTCTATTTGAAGATACGGCCTATAAAGTAACTAAAGTCAAATGGAGTCCTAAGGGTGGACCCCTTATCTGACTGGTGTTCTTATGAGAAAAGTAAGAGATATCAGTGATGCATGAGCACAGAGAAACAGCCATCCCAGGAGAAACCAAACTGCCAAAACTTAAAAGTCTTGGACTTCCAGCCTCCAGAACTGTGAGAAATAAATTTCTATTGTTTAAGCCACCCAGTCTCTGATATTTTATTATTTTATTATGACAGCTCTAGGAAACTAAACAAGCAGGATTTCTATGTTGCCGTCTTGAGGTCAAGTTCCTTCTCTGGGAAACCTCAGTCTTTTTTCTCAAGGCCTTCAGCAGACTGGATAAGGCCCACCGACAGAATGGCTGGTAATCTGCTTACTTAAATCTGATTTTTTCCAAAGATTTATTTATTTATTTGAGAGAGAAAGAGAGAGAGCATGTGCATGAGTGAAAGGAGAGTAGAGGTAGAAGGAGAGAGAGAGAGAGAATCCTTAAGCAGGATTGAGGATTCATTCTGAGCCTGGAGCTGGACACAGGGCTTGAACCCAGGGCACCAAGATCATGATCTGAGCCTAAATCAAAAGTAGGTGCTTAACCAACTAAGCCACCCAGTCACCTCTTAAATCTCCTGATTTAAGTGTTAATCATGTCTAAAAAATTTTTTTCATAGCAACATCTGGGCTGGTGCATGGCCAGACAATTAGGTACCATAGCCTAGCCACAATGACTCATAAAATTAACCATCACCCTTGGGCTCAATAAAATATACTATTAAAATCATTTCACCTGTTTATTTTAACTTTTTAAAATGTGACTACTAGAAAATTTTATATTGTGTATGTGGCTTACATTTGTTACCAATATTTATTTCTGTTGGGCAGTACAGCTTGAGACATTTTTGAAGATAGATAGCAAGTTTCATGAAGGGACAAATACCCAGGGTGCCATGGGACCATGGAAGAAATACATTGACACCCACTTGGGGCCGTTAAGGAGGGTTTGGCCGAGGTGGTGAGATCATTAAAGCACTAATTCTGGAGCCCGGATGCCTGGGTTGGAATCTCTGCTCTGTCAGCCCACTCGATGGGATGGGTGGCCCAGTGCAAGATATTTACCCTCTTTGTCCTTTGTTTTCTTCATCTGTAAAGTGAGGGTCGTTATTAAGCCCTGTGCATGAGATCATTGTGAGGGTTAAATGAATTTATATATTTAAGCATTAAATTGTACCCAGGATAGGGAATCTCAACAAATATCAGTTACGGAAGGTCATGCTTGAGCAGAATTAGGATAGATGAGGGGCTGGGCAGATCCAGAAGGGCTTGTTGAAAAGGAATCAGCTTCCAATGAGGGGGACATCAAACCCTCTTCTTTGGTCTTCCTTTACTGCTTTACCACAGGGAAATCAGCTGCAGGGTCAAATTAGTATATTTCATTCAGTGAATGAGTGGCATACACTTAACAAGGTGCGTTTTGGTCCTGAGTGTACCTGTTCTCAGCAGCACTCAGTTGTGCTGACCATAGCCCTTTTTTCAGAACATTGTATTTTTAGCATGATTGTCTCTTGGTTTTCTCCCACCTCCCTGGGTGTTTCACCTTTGACTCCTTTGCACAGTTAGTCCTCTTCAGGACAAGCTCAATCCTTCTCTCTCCTTTTTATTCTATGCTTCCCCCTAGAACATCTGATGCACACTCATGCAAGACCTCAGTTACAACAGATACTGCACATGACTCACAAGTATGCATCTATAACCCAGACTTTTCAACTGAGCTTCCGATCTGAATACTCAGGTACCTACTTGGTTATCTCTACTATATGTCTCAGAGACATCTTATATTCAACAAGTTCTAAAATGTATTCACCTGCTCCTCATCACGTATCCTTAGTTCATTTTTAGTGTTCCCAACCTGTATCTTACAAAGCCAGAAACTTATGAATTATCCCCGTCCCTCTCCTTTATTCTCCATATTTAATCTGACATCAAGACTTACCAGTTCTGCTTCATTTAATCCAAGACTGCCATCACTTCTCACCTGGATCGCTGCGTTATATCACTGCATCCTTTTTCACCCCTTCTAATTTCTTGTTCACACTGGAGCCAGGCTGGTATTTTTGAATATTAAATTTCATCATATCCTTTCTCTTCTAAAAATATTTGATGGTTTCTCATGATCATTGGATAAAGTTAAAATCTCTGGACCCTACCACCTCTCTAGCCCTATTTCATATCAGCCTTCCTGTCATTTAGCCACTTAGATGTTTTGTCATCTCCTGGTTCTAATCACATGCCTTCAGGCCATACGATCTGATCTGTTCCCTCTGCCTGCACTCTCCTACCACATTCTCAGAAAATTACTCTCCTTCAGAAAATTTACAGTTTCTGAGATTTATTTCTACGATCCTTGGGTTATTGTCTTTGTTCCCCTCACCCCCACCATCCCTAGATTATAAGCATTAAGAAGTTTCAAAGGGACTGTCTTTCTTTTCCTCCTGTTGTATCTTTGCCTTAGCAAAGTGCTGGCACATAACAGAAGCCTGATAAATAAATGCATGGTTTCAGTTAGTGCTCACTTCAGCTCTGTCTTCATGGTACTTTCATTCCTCAATTTACATGTACAGACAGAGAGGTTTAGTTGGTTCATCAACATGCCTTAGATTGCAAACCTGATAATGTGGAAGAAGTTGGAAATAAAACCAGGTTATGATGCTTTTACTCTTCTGTACAATAATTTGGATCTCCTTGTTTCTTAATATGGGGGAATAATAGGAATCATGTGACTATGTCCATCTCCACCCTTTTTTGTTGCTGGATTATACTGGACATCTGGACTCTTAGTGATTGTATTATTTCTGAACATGCATTTTTGTTCTGGAAGAATAAGTTGACTAGTTTTGGATGAAAGGTGATTAAGAAAAAATAACCTCAGATGGCCCTTAAGCCAGGATCTCTTGATATTTTGATCAAGTGGAAGAAAAATATAGACTCAGACAATTGAGAAAAATCTTCATTAACCAATAAAAAGACTCTTCCAGATATATTAAAAAAAAAGAAACAAATATATTGAGATAAAAAGAAGGATGATTTAATTCAAGTATATGAATAATATTTATCAGTAAAATTTTACCATCTGTACTTTAAAAAAAAAAAGATTTTATTTATTTGGCAGAGACAGCCAGAGAGGGAACATAAGCAGGGGGAGTGGGAGAGAGAGAGGGAGAAGCAGGCTCCCCACTGAGCAGGGAGCCTGATGCGGGGCTCAATCCCTGGACCCTGGGATCATAACCTGAGCCGAAGGCAGATGCTTGACAACTGAGCCACCCAGGCACCCCTACCATCTGTATTATTAATAATTAAGATGACTTGTCTGGTTATACTCTTTTTATTAACTTGGACTACATGAAATTGCTGATACTTGGCCATTTTTGACTACAAAACAGCATTTTTTTTGGATCAGTTTCTCATAAAGAGATATTGCCTTATCTCCCCTTTGTGTCCCAGAAAACATTTCATTTCTCATGAGCCCATTGAAAAGAGGTCAACTTTGATTGACTTTGCTGAGCTAGAACATTGATTCTCCTTCTTTCTCCATGACTGTGTCTGCATCTTCCATCTGGAAGCTGTGGACCAGTTAGAAGGAATCTTCTATTTGATCAAGAATAATGAGGCCTCCTGTAGTAAAAAAATAGAGGAGCTCATGGAAATCCAAGAATCTACCATAATTATAACTCTCTTTGAGAGAAAATGGCTTGAAGCAGTATCTTCCTACAAACTTTGATGTGACTCATGGCAATTACTCATGCTGAGTGGAAACAATGGACACAATGGATTAGACCAAGGATCAGGAGATATTCTGTTAGAAAGGAGACCAGAAAGCATGTTGACCAAGAGAGATGACCACAGTTTTTGAATCTTCAGTTTCTAGTCTTTCCCTAAGAGGCCCTGCTATACTTTATTTCTCACCTATGAATATCCATGAAATTTTCCTTCTTGTAGCTTTCTAATAAAACTCTTATTTGCCCTTATTAAGGGAAACTTTTCCTTACCACCAAACAATCTCTGACCAAGACAAGAATTAAATGGGATGATGTATGTGAGTTCTTTTCTTTTGTTTTCCTTTGTAAACTATAAAGACAAAAATGAAGAGCAGCTATTCTTTCTTTCTCTTATGAAATTTGGCTTTCAGAATGGAAATTTATTTCATGTTGACCAATTAGATTGTGAAAAACCAAGCAGAAGATGTTGCTTCAATGAAATATGAAATGCATGTTATTAAATGGGTTTTATCTTAGGACAATCAGCATAAATGCAAAAGCAAATATTATTCATTTTCAATCCAGAGACTTTTAGAAGTGATTCAGTTGCATTTCCACTTTCTCCTTCAGAAAGGATTAATCTGAGCTCATCCTGTTTATGGGCAACCAAAGAGATCACCTCTGGCCACACTTTAAAATTTAGTTGTACAGCTATGAAATCAATTGGCTTAGACCTTAAGTCTCAATCCTTATGAAAAATTTTCATCACTATAGCTGTATGAACAAGTGTTTATAGGTTATCTTTTTTTTTGCTAAGGCATAGATAGAATGTTGCAAATGTATTTATTTATTTCATAAACTTTTTATTGACCTTCAGAGGGGTTCATTCAAACAAGGATTGAGATGAACTTCAAGGGTAAAGATCTGAAATCAGAAGAATCATCTTTCTTTCTTTCTCTCCTTTTCTTTTTGTTTTCTTTCTCCTTCCTTCCTTCCTTCCTTCCTTCCTTCCTTCCTTCCTTCCTTCCTTCCTTCCATCTTTTCCTTTCTATTCATCATCTCTCTCTAAAATCTTGTTTTTCCTTATCTATGCATAAGGAGATCTGAAGTCGACCTACATTTCCTTTTGTAATGCTTGTTCGGTTATTTAGAGCAGGTATCTTCATCTTTTTTGTTATCCCTGGTACCAGATGTCAGTGAGGGTATAGAGCTATTTTGGAACCCCAAGATTTTTTAAGTAGTTGAAAAGGTAATGTACATTAAGCATTTAGAACTGTTGTTTGCACATAACAGTGCTCAATAAATGTTAACCACTGTTATTTCTATTCTAGTTAACTTTTCTTCTCTGCTTTGAGACCTTTTCCAAGGGTATATGATGAGTGTGGGGAAGAACGTAAGAGAAGATTGATGTCTCTGTTTCAGAACTCCAAAATAATATCTCCGAATTGGTAGTAAAGCTTGCCTTTGAGGAATTTTTTTTTTTTGTCTCTGACAAACAGCATGTTGCCTACAATGGAGTATAGATTTTTAATGGTGATTAGAGATAGACTGATGGTGCTAGGAGGAAACTATTATGGTATTAAAGCACAAAACTTCATGAAAGTGTATTCCTTAAATCTAAGCTTGAGATTTTGCATAGCCAGTAAGGAATGCTTGCAGTTGTTCAGTTATTCTAGATCAATAAAATGTATTAAGATTCCAACGGCTCCACTGGTTCTCCATCTGCTCACTATTGCTTCAAGACTTCATTAAGCACTGCTATCAACAAGGCGGCACTAGAAACAAATGTCTATACCCTTTAAGTATCTGCTATGTATCAGTTACCTCAGTTTGATAAAATTGGTAAAACTATGCCATTTTGTTATATTTCTAGTACTATGTAAGAGTCTGAAAGTGAACTATTTCATTTTAATCCAAAAAAATCCTAAGAAGAAAATATTACTGAATATATTACGTAGATACAGAATTTAATTAGGTGAACCTGTCTGCCACTTACACACACACACACACCCCATACACACAATTATAGGCTACTGCTGCCAGGTACTTTTTTTTTTTGTTAGTTCATCTCAGATACTAAGATTCTTGTTATACTGGTAGACCAGTATACTGCATAATTATTCAAGCCAGTTATTGTGGAGGAAATTGTAGACATTAAAACAACATGATGGTAGGTACTTAACCTTGACGGGTGGGATGATACATGGCATACTGGAGAAGGTGATCATGCTAGATGAGCAAGAGTCAGTCAACTATGATGGAAGAAGACCACATTTCAGGCATTGGGAAGGGTATGTTAACATACTGAAAATGCCATACTGCTTTTGTGAAGCTGAGACCCAGAGCAGAAATTGAGGAGTGGCCGTGGATGGAAGTGGAGAGGTGGGTAGGAAACTTGTATAAGACCGTTGTATAACACCCTTAATTTGAAGTGACCCATATATCAATAGGAGGACTTTGAGGATTTCATGAATAAGAGTAACATGATCAGATTTGAATTTTAAAAATAGCCCTTTGGAGATTGTGTGGAGATTAGGTTTGAAGTGACCGAGATTGGAGGCAGGGAAAGCAGATTTTGTTAAGAAGTAACTTATGCAAGAAAAGATGAGTCCCTATGTATGAAAGTGATAATACAGAGGAGAAAGAAGAGAGTTGAGGGATATTTGGGAATTGAGTTTACCTAATTTGGTGACTGGATGGAATATGACGGGGCAATGAATAAAGAAAAAAACTGCAAAGATGATTGCTAGTTTTCTGTCTTGACTTACTGTTTCATCAGAGGGGTGGCTACATAAGAACAGATTATTGGGAAAATGTTGGGGCATCTCTACAGGACACCCAGTTGGGGAAGCTTAGAGTTGTCCGAACGGATCTGGAGCTCTGCAGAGAAGCGCAAGCTGAACATATGCTTTGGAACTTACCAGCCATAGAATGTGGTAATTCAAGTCATTGCAGAGGATGAGCTTTTCTTAAAGGAATAGTACGAAGAAAGAGAAAAAAGAAGACATAAAATAGAAGAAGCCCCAACATTTAAAGGATGGGTAGAAGAAGAAGAGCCTGTGAAAAATAAAATGCCAGAAAACCCAGGTAGGTTGAAAGTAATCCAGGGCTAACTTTAGTCAATAAAATAAAAGGAGATAAGAACTCCAAAAGGGGTATTTGGGGGAATACCTTCAAATTCTACGGAGAAGTGAGAAAAGATTAAAAAGCATCATTTCAGTTTAGCGGCAGAGGGATGATTGAAATAATGTTTCTGTTCACTTTAATGAAAACTTATGTTCCTCAATCTTTTCACTGGGATAGGGTTTAGTGTGGTTTGAAGTAGCTAGGGAGAGAGGTATTAGCTTGGGGTTTGCATACCAGTGCAATATCCACAAAGAGGTAGCATGGTAGAAAAGGATGTTTTTTGGTTCATTGAAATAAAATTACTGAAATCAAATTTATATACTCTATTTGTGCACCCTACATATGGACATCAAGGGATTTCTCCTTGGAAGGATGCTGTTGCAGGAATAAGTGTTTATCCTTTTCTACCATCAGAGCCTCTCCAAGGATAATCTATGTAGCAAACACTGTATGAAGAAACTATTTTGATCATCAGAAGTTGTGGGTCCATATTTTGTGAATGTGTAAATTAGTTTTAAGAATATAACTTCTAGGGGCGCCTGGGTGGCTCAGTGGGTTAAGCCACTGCCTTCAGCTCAGGTCATGATCTCAGGGTCCTGGGATCGAGTCCCGCATCAGGCTCTCTGCTCAGCGGGGAGCCTGCTTCCCTCTCTCTCTCTCTCTGGCTGCCTCTCTGTCTACTTGTGATTTCTCCCTGTCAAATTAATAAATAAAATCTTTAAAAAATAATATAACTTCTAAAAAAAGAATATAACTTCAACCAGTCACATTGAGTGAGACTGTACTTTTATATTTTGGGACACTCTGTAATGAATCAGAAATAAAAGCTTTTAATGGTTGAGCTTAAGTCAGTATTTGGATGCTGATACTTTGTTAGATTTTTAAAAAAAGATTTTATTTATTTACTTGTCAGAGAGAGAGAGAGAGAGAGAGAGAGAGAAAAAGCAGGGGGAGCCGCAAGCAGAGGGATAAGGAGGCGTGCCTGCTGAGCAAGGAGCCTGATGCCACACTCAATCCCAGGACCCAGGGATCATGACCTGAACCAAAGGCAGAGACTTAACTGACTGAGCCGCCCAGGCGCCCCAAGATTTTTTAAGTAGCTGAAAAGGTAATGTACATTAAGCATTTAGAACTGTTGTTTGCACATAACAGTGCTCAGTAACTGTTAACCACTGTTATTTCTATTCTAGTTAACTTTTCTTCTCTGCTTTGAGACCCATCCCTGATTGAGGCATTTCAGGCATTGCTCCCACGCCTCAGCACATCCCACCCTCCTTAGGGCTCTCAGCCAACCTTCCCCTTCCTTCCTTCCCCTTCCTTCCCTCCTCCCTCCCTCTTTCTCTTTCTCTCTTTCTTCCTTCTATCTTCCTTTCTCTTTCCTCCCTCCCCAATCCCTTCCTCCCTCTCTTCCTTCTTTTGAAGAATTTTTTCTTGACCTTAGTTATGCCTAGAAGTCAACTACTTGAAACAAATCAACTTTTTTTCTTTGGCTCCTGATACCTTTAATAAACTTTGGATTTATTTTCTTCCTTTTCATGACCAGCTCCTCAATAAATTATCTACACTCACTCTCATTTTTCCATTATCTGTTTTGTTTGTAAACTTTTTGTTTTTAAAGATTTTATTTATGTATTTGACAGAGAGAGATCACAAGCAGGCATAGAGAGAGGGGAAAGCAGGCTCCCCACTGAGCAGAGAGCCCGACGCGGGCTCGATCTCAGGACCCTGAGATCTTGACCTGAGCCGAAGGCAGAGGCTTTAACCCACTGAGCCACCCAGACACCCCTGTTTGTAAACTTTTGAAGGGAATTTTAGCCTCCTGAATCTGCTTGTGGGAAGTGACCCACATTAGTGGGTCAACATTAGTGACCTCTTCCCAGTGAAAATCAATGGCCTTTTAAATACACTCACTCTCTTGGGCTATTCAGCTGCATGTGATTCTATTTGGAAACCCTTCCTTGAAAATCTCTTACCCATCTTTTCTGTGGCACCACAACATCCTCACTTTTTTCTGCTTTTCCCTCTCTATCCCCGTCATTGGAGTTTCTCAAGAATTAGTCTTTTGCTTTCTCTTCTCTTTTCTACACTAATTTCTCCACAGAGTCATTCTGCTGAGAGTTTATACCATTACCTTGATGATGAAAAATATCAGGTCTACCTTTATGTTCTGACTTCTTAACTTGTATCCCACCTCCATATTTCCAAACACCTAGAAGCCCTTACTTCAGCAAGTAAGTGCAACTGTCACTCCTCTTTTAGGCTTTACTATTTTCTAGCCAGTGAAATCTCTTCCTTTTCTATATTTCTAGGTTGTACCATTCAGATTAGTATCTGCCTTAAACTGTTTGAAAATCACTATTATGTGTAGCTTCTATGTACTTTGAGAATAGTACTCAGACTGATATTTCTTGTGTCAAACTTAAGTCCTTAACAGTTAATTATTGTGCATACTTTTTACAAATGTCAGGATTGTGGATCAAACACAAAATAGATGAACATCAGAGTAGAAATAGTTTTATATCCTAGAGTGGTATAGTACTTACTTAGTAATTTGTGTTTATCATCAAGCTAAGTTTATTTAATAGTATTAAGAGGCATAATAAGAATATGAGATTTAAGTGTATTAAATATTGAGGGTCATATGAAACAAACATGCTCAACAAATGTGTTTCCTCTTTTTAAAAATTATTTGGCACTGGGACTTAATGTCATATGTTTCTTCATAATCCTGGTTAAGTAACGAATAGGAATTTTTTTTCTGGAACATTAGAATGGAATATTTAGCAAACATTTTCCGACTTGCAATTTGGAGACTTCAATTAATTCTCAATATAATTTATTTTAATTAAAATCCACAACAATCTGGTTTGTGTAGCTAATGAGAAAAAAAATCTATGGGTGGCAAGATTTATGTTGAGAAAATATTTTATTTTGTGTGGTATTGAGCAAAGCTTTCCTATACTTTCATGTCTTTGATTTGAAAAGATCCAAACTAAATCTCAAATAAACTGTAGATTTAGTAAACAAAAACAAACAAATAAACAAACAAAACAACCTCCCTGATACAAATCCACACAAAAAGGAGTCAATTTTTCATTGCTTTGAACAAAAGCACTATTTCCCTTATTTCTAGCTAGTATACTATTGCCAATATCAGAAAGTACATAGACTTGTTTGTGTATTGTCTGGTTGAAAAATGACTAAGATTCTATTTTGGACAGGGTCATTTGGAAGGCCTCTTGGTGGTGGTCAAATAATAATTATGATACTATTTGGGGCTATATGTTGGAATATTGAAAGCTAAATTTGAATTCTTGTTAGCAGCTGAGTCACTGTGGGGTCTCACAAGTGACTTTTATTGTACTTCAATTTTCTCTATCATAATTCAAAGGGGGAATTTTTATCAGAAAATGTAATAAGCTGCTTAATAATGAGAAAAATTTAAAGTTAGAAGAAGGGAAAAAAAACTAACAAAGTCCTGTTTGAAATTTTGCCAGCTAGGAGATGATGGCCAAAGATGGATAAGCTAAAAACTGAGACAGCTGAACAACACCAGTATCTTATGTGAGTCTGTCCAGAAGAAATAAATCTCCAAGATGACATATTCCTGGCCCCAGGTACCAATTTTATTTGATGCATTGTAATTGTGCTTTCAGTTATTCAATTTTTTAGTCTATCGGCGAGATGTGTATTAAATTAAATACCAGCTATGGGATAGAGTGTTAGTGATTGGTGCCACCAGTGAAGTGTCTGATGATATTACAGAACTCACCCTTGCTAAATTCTTCTCTTTCATCCTCACCCAGGCCTTATTCCAAGATGGGATCCATTTGAAGGAATCACAAGATGTGGGTTAATATTTTGGGGGTTGCGGGATCCATGGAGTTTTCAGTATTGGGAAAATGTGCTTCTGGCTTTTGAACCCATCATCCTATTTCCTTTGTTGCCTTTATGCTACTGGAAACAGCAAGGAATTCAGGACTAAGAGGCAGAACTTGGGGGAGTCTGAAACTTATTTTGAATAACTTTGGGTCCCCTGGAGAAGGAGGACATGACCAATGACAGTTCCACCAATGTGTTTGGGGTGGAGTTGGGGGTCTGCTGCCAAGACTATAGTTAACATTTTTGTGCTATATGTTTAGGTGATAGCTGAGACTTAGAAGACTCAAAAGAAAGTAGGCACAACCCTGTTTTAATATTTTTCCTTGTTCTCATGAATCACCTGGGTTGGTCCCTTTCAATTCATGGGGTAATCTTTAAATAACTACAGAAGGAATGGGTTTATAGGTAGGTCCATTCTTTTCAAGAAGAGGTTTTTACTCAGTTGTACTTTTCTCTGTATCCTGTCTTCTTTCTCTCTCTCCCTCTCTCCTTTTGTTGTTACGCTCTGTGTACCTTCACAGCTCTATTCCTTCTCTTTGTAAAAAGATTAAGAACTTCAGAGGTGCAAAAATAAATAGGATGGCTTCTCCTTTTATAGCTAGGTTTATGAGACTATAGAGGAAAATAACTTGGTTGGAAATAGAATGATTCTATGAAGCCAGGATAGGAAGGGCAGAAGAGAAGAAAATTCCATGGCATTTTCATATTACACATAAAGTCCAAGTTATTTCCCTAGGGACTTGTCAGGTCTGAAGGATGTTTTCTACGTAGGGAGGAGGCCAATTGCTATACAACTGGTAACCTCCTAGGGTATGTCCCCTGGCCATACCTACTTCTCTAGGGTTCTCTGACCCAGTGTAAGTTATAATCAGAGGGGAATTTCCTTATTTGAAGTTTTGTCACTTCAGTGACTTTCTAAGTAGAAATGGGAGAACCCAGAAAAGTTTTCAAAAAGTTTTAGTTCTTCCTGGAAATTACGTGGTTTTTTTTTTTTTTTTTTTTTTTCCTTCCTGTATGTCATTTGGTTGTGAGGAACTCTTATTACCTTTGGAACAAATATGAAGCAGTTTGAAACAGTTCTCTGGAAAAGTGAACTTGATTTTGGGGAGAATATTCTCTTTTTTCTCCAATACTTTCACAATAAAATGTATGCTCAATGTAACTGAGGAGAAAGACTACATATGTTGCTTTTTATTCATGCATGTATGTTTGTATAAGGATAATGAAGGTAAAATTTGGTTGCTTAAGAATATAAAATCAACACATTCTTCAATTTTCTTATTACTTAAAAAATGTATATGCTATGAAAAACTATCTAGAGACTTATTTCAAATTTCCATGGACTATCTTACATAGAAATAGATACTATCATATTCCTTTTCTAAAAAGTGAAAAAGGGAAGTGATGAAGAACAAGTGTTTCATGGGCCATTGATTAAAGGATTCAACAAGATTGTGTGTAGTGGGTGTGTGGGTATATAATACTGAATGAGACAGAGAGAGAGAGAGAGAGGAGAGACAGAAGAGAGAGAGGTATTTGATTGGTGGGATAGGATATTTATCATTGTAATTTAAAAAATTCTACAGCTATGTTTTTATTTCCTATGATACATGATTAAGTTCTGGTCAAAAGCTTTTAACTCAATTTATTATTTAGATTTGATTATTGTGTTTCCCTTCAACTAAGTGTCAATAGGATCACTCCTTTGCTAAAAAGAATTCAGTAAAATTAAGGTAATAATTTGTAATAATATTAGATCAATGAATTAGACCAGAATCATCCTCTCAAAGGTTTTAAAGTGGTCTAAGTTAAATATATTCAAACATTTTGCCATAAGATAATGAAAAACAGACTGGTTAAAGGGACAGTACCAAGATAGATACATTTAAAATGTGAAACTACATAAAAAACTAATGATGTGCTGTATGGTGACTAACATAATTAAAAAACAAGAAATAAAAAAAGGAATGATTTACAGAGCTAAATGTTTGGAAATAAAGTGTTTAAATTAGATAAATAAAAAAATGTGAAGCTATTCTCTTCATATTGAAACATTAATAATTATGTTTTCATGTAGGAAAATAAACCTCCCAGAATAATTATTTTTCTGATTTTTAAAGTGTTAGCTACTAGAGTATGAACCAACCTCATTTCTGATGCCCATAGGTATGTAACATCTTAATAAACTTGGGCATCATTTTTCTTCCTTTCTAGTTTAACTTTTGAATTAAAAAAATTGTTTTGTACTGATTGCTGATTAATCCCCCTAATAGATACACAGTATGTGTTTGCGGAAAGAAAGAAATTTTCAAACTGACTCTTCTAGATGGGTTGGTTAGCTTGAATTTGTTTCCTAAAAATAGACTGCTTTCCTAAATTTATATATAATTTTGTAACTGTCTGCTTCAAATCTGAACCAAACCCGAGCCTCTGAGATACAGACTGTCCTGAACCAATCCATCACTAATTCTACAAAAATGATTGAGGAAATTGTCCAAAGGTTATTCCTTTAGATAAGAACATCACATATTAGTTGGTATTCAAATTAAATAGTAATCTATGCATAAAAATTAAACTTTACATAGAATGCAAAATTAAAAGTAAAAACAAAATATCCAACCTTACTACACAGGACTTGCTGAATTGAGAACACAGGTAAGCTATTGTGGGGTCAACGCACTTACCACGGTCAGGTTCAATTAATAGCCAACAACACGAGCAGTGTACCTAGAATGCTGATTAGATAGACATACTCATCATACTCATCACCCACCCCATAAAATGCTTGTGGACTCTAGGAACCCCAGACACATATTAAAGAAGAGGATTTAATGGATAAAGGAGCAATTGGACTCCTATATTTCCCTCTATTTCTATATAGAGGTGATTTTTGTGATGAATAAAGTCTTAACACCCATAAATATCCAAATATTTACTCCAATAACTTACTTAAAATGTTTTTATACTTTATAAATAAAATTTAAAATAAAATGTACTTATAAATAAAATTTATACTTTCTAGATTTTGGGAATGGACAATTTTTCCTGGAAGATAAGTAATCAAATGTCTTAGGGATACAGTACTACACCTCCTGGATTTTTTGATTGATGATCCTGTGACTTGTCTACCATAGAATGTTCCAAATCTTCTTTTAGGTTATAGAGTTCAGGGAGATTATAAATATCATCTGTTCACTCATTCCTTAAATTATTCAGCAGATCTTGAGAGTCTCAATTGCTTTGTACTGAGGGTAGGGAATTAAAACAAACAAACAACCCCCCCTATCAAAAATCTCACTACCAGAAGTAGCTTGTCTTCATAGGACGAACATTAAAAAGTTCTTATACATAAAAAAAAATTATGAAGGAAAAGCTTAATGCACTACCATCAGATCTAAAAGTTGAAAGAAGCAAATAAGGAAAATAAAAATACACAGCATGCTGGTGTGTGTGTGTGTGTGTATTTCCCAGCTAGTCCATGCACCTAGAATGCCCTCTTCAGGGGAACATCACTGACCACAGACCCACTCCCCTGCTGGGCTCAGGGCCTCATCACTGCCCTGTTTGAGCCTTCTGTGTCCTTGTTTTTAGTTCTTTAGTTATCTTCCCTACCTTATTAGAAATTATCTCTTCATGTGTTTGTTTCTAGCAATGAATCATATACTTCATGAGGGGAGTGACAGATACTATTTATCTTTCAACTGGTAACAATTCAATTGAACAAGTGGTTAATTGATTTGCTGAAGGCTGGATTTTTGTGGAGGAGACATGATAAAGAGGAAAACCTTTACTTTTGGTGGGGGGCGGGCAGCAAACTGAATTCTACTCTTGGGCTGCCACTCACAAGTTTGTTGTGGGAGCTGGAAAGGATATGGCATGGACTTCGGTGGTGGCTTTGGGCACTGTGTTGGGGCAGAGTCTCTTTGTACCTTCTTTGTACTCTTCCTCTTAGCCTACCTCTGATTTCAGCCACAATGTCCACACTCTGGGAGTTCAGACTTACCTGCTGGTAGCCGGGCTTGTTTTCCTGGGAATTGGCTCAGAGAAGTATGGACTGGGGGTGGCAGGGATTTCTGTCCCTGGGAGCAATCCTTAACCAACGATGACGGGAAGCTGTTGGAGAAATACTTCTTCCTCCTGTCCCTTGGAGGGGATGTTTCAGAGCGGTACTTGTTTTCTTTTCAGAGGGCTTGGCAGGATCAAACCCTCTTTGAGAATGCAGCTCTATATTACCTTTCCTCGTTCTCTTCTCACCCTCATTTCTACTTCCTGGTATCTCACCCCAAATAAGCCACCTGTACCCGGTTCAAGTCCCTATCATAGGCTCTGTGATCAGGGAGACTCAAACCTAGAGAACTGTGTAAGTAAGCAGCAGAGGTCACTAAGCACTAAGTGGACAGTGCTTTTGTGCTCCAGATTTCTACATAACACCCAACATGATTTCTCTACCACCTGACACATGCTTCCTGATTTATAATTGGGTCTAGCTAAGGACAACTCTACTGATACTTTTTTTTTTTTAAGATGTTATTTATTTATTTGACAGAGAGAGACACATCAAAAGAGGGAATACAAGCAGAGAGAGAGGGAGAAGCAGGCTTCCCGCTGAGAAGAGAGCCTGATGCGGGGCTTGATCCCAGACCCTGGGATCATGACCTGAACTGAAGGCAGACGCTTAAGGACTGAGCCACCCAGGTACCCTTTGATTGAAACTTTTTGTCTTTTTTTTTAAAGATTTTATTTATTTGTCAGAGAGAGAGAGAGCGCGCAAGCACAGGCAGAGAGAGTGGCAGGCAGAGTCAGAGGGAGAAGCAGGCTCCCTGCGGAGCAAGGAGCCCAATGTGGGACTCGATCCCAGGATGCTGGGATCATGACCTGAGCCGAAGGCAGCTGCTTAACCAACTGAGCCACCCAGGCGTCCCTGAAACTTTTTGTCTTAAAATATCTGAATTCTATTTGCTATGTAAGATTTATGTCATTTAAAAAATTTATTTATTAAAGATTTTATTTATTTGACAGAGAGAGATCACAAGTATGCAGAGCAGCAGGCAGAGGGTGGGGGTGGGGTGGGGGAGGAGGCTCCCCGCTGAGCAGAGAGCCTGATGTAGGACTTGATTCCAGGACCTTGAGATCACGAACTGAGCCAAAATCAGAGCCCATTGAGCCACCCAAGCTCCCCTATTTATGTCATTTTAATATTTGTCTTATTTGCTGTCAGGGAACCCTGGATAGGAAACATGCACAAACCCATCAGGCAGGCTGAGGGGTAAGCTCACCCACCTCTGCTTGGAAACCTTTATAATGATCAATGGCAGATACTATAAGTTGCAAGAGTTCAAGAATCCTCAAGTAGGAAAATGTATGAGCTAAATGTTCCCAAGAGTTTCAGCCTTCTGGAGTCAAAACTCTGACCTTCCAAATGCAAATCTGATAACTGAGCCCCTCCTCCACAAATGCACTAAATGGTGCAGTCTAATACCTTGTCTCCTATTTCCCTGGGTAGGGAAGTGGAGGACAGTGGGTACAAGATGCTTTCTTCTCATATATTCTCGCATTTGCTATTCCTGTCTCCCTTTCGTTCACTCTGGATCTGCCATCGTGCTGTACCTGTCTCCTGCCCACACCAGTTCGTTCAAAGCCACAGACAGTCACCTGTCCTCGGTTTTTCTTTTGTATCTCCAGCCCAGACCTGCTACAGAGAACTTTACATGAAGGCTTGGTGACGGTGGCAAGGAATTATAGCACACATAAGTAAACAACCTAAATTTGAATAAGTGGATAACCTTTTCTCAAGTTCATCAGCTATTTCTGTTCTGGGTGTCTGTTACCTTATACTTCTTTTTGGGTCCCTGAACTGCTGCCATTTTTGCTGCCACTTTTGTAGGTCTCCTCTTTCACTTTATGATCTCCCTCTTCCCCTTTACTCTTAGTCCCCAGATTCACCTTCCACCCATTTCAAAGAAAATATTTTCAAAGCACACATTATCACTGCATGTGAAATTTACTGTTAATTTGTTCAATGGAAAAATTTAGCTTCTTTTTTTGCAAACTCCTTATTCCAGACTCTGCCCCAGACTTTGCCTTTTGAAATCCCATTCTGTCTTCTCAAACAAAATGCCAGTTTGCGGTGCATATTTAGCAATGCAATAATTGTTAGAAACTTTGGAAATCACAGTTTTTCTTTAACTGTTTAAAGATCAGATTCTTAGGTGGTTTCAAGGTTGAAGCATTACTCATAGCTCCCCAGCCAGGGGTTTTTGTTAAAGGAAGCAGGCTAGGATAGACTTTGTTCCCTTTCCCCAGAATAGAGACTCTAAGGGTTAGATTCAACCATTCTGCCCCTCCTCGTGGCCAAATCCAGCTCCAACTGCCTGAATCGGACTGTGGTCCTGCTGACAACCCTACACTATGTCCCTGGGGGATGTCTCAGGTTCACTTCATGGGAAGGGACCAGAACTAAGGGTGAATTGGGAAATTATTAGAGTCAGAAAAGGAGTTTTTAATTTACACAACTTCTGCCAAAATATGTATCTTTGAATTAGGCTTGGGATGCTGCATCAACTGCCCTCTGATACTGCACCATGAAGCCAATATTACTTTCCCCAAATTCAGCAAGCCAGACTCTAGTTTCTAAGGATGGAAAAGAAGAATGCTGATGGTGCTTAGTGGTGTTATTCAGATCTTCAGATTCTTTTTCTGAGTAGTTTTCCAGAGCCATTCTCTTTCTCCTTCCTTTCTGGGACTCCAATGACACACAGGTTTGATATTCTGTTACGGTTCCATGAGTCCCTCATGTGTCTCCCCTTCCCCTAACCCCACTCCAAACTATCTGCACTCTGTTTTCAGAATAGAAAATTTCTATTGTTCTCTCTTCAAGTTCACTGATTCTTTACTCTGTCTTCTCTATTCTGTTGTTGAGACCATCCATTAATTTTTTGTTTTTATATTATATTTTTCAAAATTCTAAAATTTCTGTTTGATTCTTCTACATATTTTCTATGCCTTTGCTGAGGCTTTCTATTTTTTCATGTATTTCAATCATGTTTATAATTGTTTGTTGGAGCATGTTTGTTGGATTCCTGCTTTAACATCATTGTCAGATATTTCTATCCCCTGTGTCATCTTGGTATTGTCTGTGGATTATGTCATCTCTCATTCATGTTGAGATTTTCCTGGTTCTTGGTAGGATGAATGATTTTTGATAAAACATAGATGTCTGGATCTTACTTAAATCTTCTGTTATACTAGGCCTCTTCTGGCTCAGATCTAGTAGGTAAAGAGGGGCACTGCCAAATTACAGCTAGGATGGGTGGAAATCCATGCTTCCCAATGGCAAGTGGAGAAGAGATGATCCTTATTACTGCTGGCTATAGGTGTGGTTAGAAGGTCAGGCTTTTTGCTAGGTCTCTGCTGATACTACCCTAGCTTGGAAAGGCAGGAGTACCTTGTTACTACTCCTCACATGGCCTCCACCAACACCATGGGGATGAGGTTGTCCTTCTTATCACTAGGTAGTGATAAAAGTTCTGATTTTCTTCTAGGCCACCTCTGACACAATCCAGAGGCATGAGGGAGGGACAGAGATGGAAATCAAGCCTCCCCACTGGCAATGCAGGAATGTGGTTGGGTGGGGAATGGGACCTGGCATAGTAAAATCCCTGCTCCCATATGGGTCTTGTCTGATATTACTCTAGTGGAAGGGTTGGGGGCGGCTCCATTATAGCCTGGCAAAGGTGGAAGTCTGTGTACTCTACTTTGTCTTTGCTGGTGAGAGTAAGGTTGGGGGCTGGGAACAGATTTCTCTGTGGTATTTAGCTAGAGTAGGATGTTATTTTAGAAAAGTTTTCAGTCCAATTGACATGATCCTTTTGGATAATGGGAGCAAGTTTAGTTTAGTTTTTTGTTTGTTTGCTTTTAGGTACATGTTGGTGTTTCTGGATTACTGGTTTTTCCAGGAATGCAGTCTGGAATACCTGAAGAAAAGAAAACCCAAAACCCGAAAGCTAAGAACCAAGAGAACTTATCACTGTGTCTTTCCATGGGTCTCAAAATCTCTGGCCTGACCTTATGTTCTCTCTATCTTCCATAGTCTTCTTATGTTGGTTTTATGTATAACGTCCCAGTTTGTTTGTTTATTATGCTCTAGTTAGCAGAAGGAATAGAGAAAAGTACTCCAACTCCAGTTTTCCAGAAGGAGAAATCTCTCTGAAGTCAAGATGAAGTAGCTTTGAGGCTTTGCCTGACACTACTTTATCCAGCCAACTTCTGAGGTTTTAGAGGCTCAGTGGGTTCTCATTAGACTCTCACTTTTGTTACCTGTTTTGGTCTTAAATCTGAACCACTCTGAGCAAGTATCTGGCTGTGTAAGAGGTGTGCCTCCTCCTGCCCAGGCTACTACCATGTTGTAAACCACTCTACTCTGATATGCTCGTGTGTGTATCTTCTCATTTGCTTCTTCTAGGTCCTTCCCGATGTCTAGTGTATGTCTGTATTCTTTTGAGAAACTTGATAAAAATTCTCTATATTCTGGAAAATGAGTACCAAAGGGATAAAAACAATCTCAATTATGTTATAATATTTGACATGCTCTTATATTTGTTCAAGTCAAATTTAAATTTATCATTTAGTTATTTTGTTTTTAAATGGGCTTATTTGAATCGCCAAAACAGCTATTTTCTACAAAGAAAAAAAGTTTGATTTTCTTTATAAGAAAACTGTTGTTCATGTGCTGTATTGCTAAATAGAAGAGAAATGAATATAATATATTCAATATAATAATATTGAAAATAATAAGGTAAATGAAAAAACAATCTCAGCTTATATATTGTGTCTGTCTTGTTAGAGACTTCCTTGTGTAATTTTAATTCCAAATGCCTTCATATTTGCCCTCTGTTTTTCCCTGACATTGAGAGTCAAGAAAGTCCAGACAGAAAGTATGTGAAATAAAATGGTTGCTAAAGCAGAAAGTGTGTTTAACCCTAGAACCCTATTATCAATTAAACTAATATTATGGCTTCATGATTTTCTTTCAAAAATAATTTCCCCCCTCTAAACTGTCTTGGAAAAGCTACTTCTTGCTACCAGTCCTGTCTCAAGGGATGTGTACTGACTGGAAATTTTGAGCTTCTATAAAAGTGTTTATTAAATTTTTGAATAATTGCATTAAATACCAACAATAAGCAATCATCATTTTCATGTTTGTTGAGCAATTGCTCCTCATTGAACCACAAACTTGGGCTACAAAATTCAGAATAAAGGGCAAAGTACAAGAAGTTCTTTGCTTGGATAAAACATTCGTAGATACTAAGAAACAAGTAAACCAACCAATCAACCAAACAAACCTCAACTAAAAACAAATTGAACATGAAAATTGCATTAGAACAAGTCAAATATACCTGGGGTAAAAATAAATTATAACAACAGTGTGTATTAAACACAATTCTCTTCTGAAGAGTTTATGTCTACTTCTCTGCTTTATGCATCTTTTCCATTTTAAACTTAGGATAGTTCAAGGGGAAGAGAGATGATATATTGTTTTTACTTTTCCTTCACTTACAAAGGAAACCTGAGAGTGTGGAAATATTTTCAGGACACAAATCCTCCAACTACCTGTCCAATGAGAGGAAGCCATTCTTAGGATCATGTCTACTTAAACTAGATCAGGCACAGAGAACTTCTCCCACTTTGATGCATGATTTTTTGGTTTTGCTAGATTTAGTTGTTAGAGAGTATTTTCTTAAATGGAGCCGAATTGTTCCTCTGTGATCCAGTTTGGTCATAGGGAGTAATTCTAGGCTCTATGCCATATGATAGCTTTAAATTTTTTTTTCTTCTATAGGTAAAATATTCTCAGGTTTTACCAGGGTTCGTTTTGAGAGTTCTTTCAGACATTGAAGCATTGTAATAACCCTCTTCTTTTGATGTTACCTATGTTATAAATATACCTGTTAAAATGTGATTAGAAAGTCAATTTAAGAAAATTTCAATTCAGTTCAATTCAGAGAATAGTTATCAAGCAAATTTGATGTGCCAGACACTCTGTTGGGCCCTGGGGCTGTGATAGTGAACACGACCATCTGTCCTCCTAAAGATCACAGTTTGCAAAGACAGATATTCAATAAGTAATTACAACTGTGATGAGTTTATGGAAGAGGATGTAAAGTTGTCTAAAGCAAGGTGGATTTAATTAATCCTGGAGAGCATGGAAGGCTTCTGTGATGAGGAGACATTTAAGTGAGGGCTTGAAGCATGAGTTGAAATTGGCTGAGATAACAGAGATTCAGGCAGTGGAAGTGGTACAGGAGGAAGCTTTCAGGTCCCCCAAGTCCAACGACACTTTTTAAGAAGAGTATTCCAAGTTCTCATGTCAGTGGAAAGAGTCTTGGGTGGCTGCCACCATTAGGTAATGGGGAACTCCATTGTTCTGAAGGAGCAAGGCCTTGACTTTTCTTTCTGTGTCATGTTGCCTAGTTTTCACAATGACTCCTCTACTTACTTATACCATAGGTTTTCTTTCTTTTCCTCTCCTCTCTCTCTCCCTTTTTCTTTCTTCTACTTCTTTATCATGTAAATTCAATTAGTTAACATATAGTGTATTGTAATTTTGAATGTGGATGAGGTAACTGGGCAATGAGCACTGGGTGTTTTATACAACCGATGAATTACTGAACTCTACACCCTGTTTTTTTTTTTTTTTTTAAGATTTTATCTATTTATTTGACAGACAGAGTAGACGGAGAAGCAGGCAGAGAGAGAGATAGAGGGAAGCAGGCTCCCTGCTGAGCAGAGAGCCCGATGCGGGGCTCGATCCCAGGACCCTGAGATCATGACCTGAGCCGAAGGCAGCGGCTTAACCCACTGAGCCACCCAGGCACCCCTCTACACCCTGGTTTTAACAACTCTTCTGGTTATGGGAATGTATCATCTCAGAAATAAGTGCTTTAAAGATTTTACTTTTAGAAAAAATGCTCAACAGACAACCCCTCTTTCTACTTGGCTATATTTATGTGCCACACAGCTAATTAGATAAAGACCAGAAAGTTTTCAATGGTTTTTGCATAAAAGAATTTATTGATGACATTCTAAAGAGCTGTTAGTAGCTTAGTAGGTGAAGAAATCATAGGGCAGTGGGTTGGGGTGTGAATAGGAAGTGAGCTAGTAAATACAGAGAATACAGACACTCTAAAGAATCTTGGCTATAGAAAGAAGAAAAGGGATTGGATAAGTATGTAGAGGAAAAGAGGCATTAGGAAATGTCAGGTTATTTATTTATTCAGAAGAGAGACTATGGCAAAATTAAATATTGCTGGAAGTACACTACTCTTTATGGCAAAGTAAGAAGTATGAGGAAAAGCATCCCTAAAAGGAGGCCTCATCCATGATCTTTGGTTGTTTTCAATTTGGTTTAGAAGGTAAATGTAAAACATAAGTAATGACTTAAGAATAGGATATCCTATAATAACCTTTATTGTGAATTAGGTGTGTGATGAGAAAGGGAAAAGAAGGAAAAAGAAAATGAGGTACTATATATTGAAGCGACAGTGTTTTCAAAAGGTAGTAGCAAACCAGAGATCAACTTGGGCTGGTGGTTTAGAAAAGGAAGAGATTTTGAGGCTCATTCCTCTACTTTCAATCAGTTTGACTTTAGGGAAGTTATGCTGTTTTTATTTTATTTTACTTTTTTAAGATTTTATTTATTTATTTGACAGACCGAGATCACAAGCAGGTGGAGAGGCAGGCAGAGAGAGAGGAGGAAACAGGCTCCCCACTGAGCAGAAAGCCCGATGCGGGGTTTGATCCCAGGACCCTAAGATCATGACCTGAGCTGAAGGCAAAGGCTTTTATGCAGTTTTTCCAAGCTTTTGTTTTCAGTGTGTAAAAGGGATCATGATGCTGAATTCACTTTTGTGTTTGTGAAGAGGAGATAATTCTTGTAAAGTTCTGAGTATGATTAATATACAATAAATTATAACTCATAATACCATAGAAAATGGGACACTATTATTCTATCATGATTTGCACATAATAGCTCTTCACTAAAAAAACTGGAGAGAAGGAAGAAGTGAAATACATATTGTGAGCAAATATATAAAGTGAAAAATATGTGTGAGGATAGATGACAACAAATTAGACGGGTCTATAAATGATGCCCTACAGTTTCATTGTGTTCATGATATTAGAAAAATCTGGGAGATCAGAGTACTTGGAACCTAGCTAGAAATTCATGATATAAAGAGTTAATTACATTATCTGTTATAACAGGTACAAATCTCAGTCCAAAATAAACCAGAGATGTAAGAAACATGACTTGATTCTTTTACAAATCAACTAAATTTTTCTTCAAATCTTTTGTTGTTGTTGTTTATCTTTATTTTATTATATGGATTTTTATCTCAAAATCATAAATGTAACTCTTCAATCCAGCTAGACTAGAGGACAGTAGGAAAATATGAACCAATGGAAGTACAGCGAGAACACAAAGATTATAGACTATTTTGAGCAGATGGGGCAAAAGGGTGCTATCCTGAGTTACAGAAGGAATAATCTGGTAGTTAAGATAAAACAAAAGTCAAATTTACTAGATTTGTCCACGGTCAGCAGTGGTGATCTTGTTAGTCTTGCCATTCGTGGACCCAAAGCACTCCATGGGTTCCACAATATTCATGCACTGTCTCACCTTGCCAAAGACCACGTACTCGCCATCCAACCACTCAGTCTTGGCAGTACAGATGAAAAGCTGGGAACCATTAACATTTTCCACGTGTGAGGTTCCAGGACCCATGTGCTTCAGGATGAAATTCTCATCATCAAATTTCTCCCCATAGATGAACTTGCTGCCAGTGCCATTATGGCACGTGAAGTTATCACCCTGGCACAGAAGTCCTGGAATAATCCTGTGAAAGCAGGAACCTTTATAATGAAATCCTTTCTCCCCAGTGTTCAGAGCACAAAAGTTTTCTGCTGCTTTTGGAACTTTGCAAACAGTTGGAAGGAGATGGAGCTTGCCCTCAATAGTGATGTTGAAGAACACAGTGGGATTGACCATGGTTGGGCAGCAGGGGCAGATCCGGCGGTGGGGGTGGTCATCTGCAAGATCTCTTTGAATTTTTAGTTTCTTTGGACATCAGACATTTAAGCTGTCTCTCTATTCCCCGGGCTTGGGTTTAAGTTCCAGAGAGATGTATGTGATTTCAAGATATTGTATGACTCATCTTGTTTTTGAGTCATCTGTCCACACAGATATTTGCTGATCAATTCATGGTTCCATTTAGTCCTTGCTCCATGATCTATACAATAAACTACTGAGACAACTCTCATTCTTGTCTACCTAGGGCTTTAGGTCCAGTGGGTCTCTCTGACATTTTCATGTCAGGCTTGAAAACGGAACCATCATTCTAAAGCTTTTACACTATTCCCTGGTAAGGGACTTCTGGGACATATCTATGGCTTCATTTACCTTGATGTCTAATTTGTGACTCTACCAATTCTATAGGTTTATGATCTAGGTAAAAGGGCAATACCCACATTTGTTCTTTGTCTCCCAAACCATATCAGGATCTTGCCTCCTCACTGAAGTTCTTTTTTTTTTTTTAAATTTAAAAAAAAATATTTTTTAAAGATTTTAGATTTTATTTATTTATTTGACAGAGATCACAAGTAGGCAGAGAGGCAGGCAGAGAGAGAGAGGGGGAAGCAGGTTCCCCGCGGAGTAGAGAGCCCGATTCAGGGCTCGATCCCAGGACTCTGGGATCATGACCTGAGCCGAAGGCAGAGGCTTTAACCCACTGAGCCACACAGGCACCTCCTCACTGAAGTTCTAAATGGAGAGCAGAGTCAATACGGTGTCTCTCTACACCACCCTACTTTGTCTTTCTTTTGTTCTCCTCCAACCTAGTAGACTATTTTTCTCATATTCAGGGAAAATCTCTCCCTTTATAATTTTTGATAGCTTCCCCAGATTCCTTCCCCCACCCCCAAATAACCATTTTATGTATGGCATTAGGATTTGGAGAAATAAACCAGGGACTCATAGGAAGCTTTTGTTTTCCACCGTACCCTGGCACACCCACATCCTCAGGAAATAACTAGAATAGACTATTTGCCTGAATTAGGTGAGAAAGTGTAAAGGGAAAGTGGATTTAAAGAAAAATTCATCTATATTTCAATATTCTGTGATAATGACAACCCATTGTATTACCTTAGAATTTGGTATATAACTTTTAAAAAGTATATTGAGAAAGGCCCTACATTGATTATTTAAATGTGACCAGTGTCCTCTGGTCAAATTGAACTTCAGCATGTTTTTATTATCATTATTATTTTTTAATATTTTATTTATTTATTTGACAGACAGAGATCACAAGTAGGCAGAGAGGCAGGCAGAGAGAGCGGGGGTGGGGTGGTAAGCAGGCTCCCTGCTGAGCAGAGAGCCTGATGTGGGGCTCTATCCCTGGGCCCTGGGATCATGACCTGAGCTGAAGGCAGAGGCTTAACCCACTGAGCCACCCAGGTGCCCCTGTTGTCATTATTTTTACTCTCCAAACAATGTGGACAAATAATTCAGATTGGTTGGCAGAAATGTTAACGTTTGGTGATCACAATTCTGAGATGATAGTGACCACATTTTTAGATGGCTATATGGGTTTTATAGCTCATTTTTGCAAAGGAAATGACCACAATCCAGACTTTCTTCTGTTGGCAAAGTCTGGAAATGTTGATATTGACTTTTGCCCAGGGTTATTGTTTACTTCCCAAGGGCATAAAATTATTTTTTGCAGTTTTGTGCAAAGTGGGATAGCATATATATTTTTACTTACTTAAAATTTTATTCACTATAAAAATCAATTAACAGGTTGGTAGATTTTCACTTTTAGTCAATGCCTTCATGGAAATAAGTTTCTGATCTTTGCAGAATTGACAAAATATCAGGATGAATTCCATTTAATTTTTGAGATCTAAGGAGTGTTTCATGGGTTTGTAATTGCTTTTGTTTCTCGGGCAGTTTCTCTACTAGATATTATCTCCAAACCAACCTCAGGATAGGTTAGCACCCTTCAGAGATACCTGTAGGATTCCATGTTCTAGCATCAATATTTTCAATGACACAGCACAATGAAACTGGGGATTGGCAAGGGGATGATTCATGTCATAGGTATTCGATATTACTTTTCTAAATATCCATATAAATATTTGGTTCTAGGCTTTGGACATAAACCTCCAGTGATACCACAAGGATGCATGGCTAAGGGTAGTACAATCCCCAGGAGAGTTTCTAGAGAAGCTTGTCATCTATACTAGTTGTAAAAGCCCAAGGGTGAGTATAGCTATAGGACTTCTTGCGCCCATGATAGCAGCAGGGATGTTGTTAAAATACACTTCTATTCAAAGTGTGTATGATGTTATTCTTGAACAATTGATGTCTCTGGGCCATCTGGCATTTCATGACTAGGCACTGCACCAACATCATGTGGTGAAGTGCTAGGGACAGGAAATTGTGGCTTATTTCATTGTTTTGTTAACAAAGACTCAGAAGTCAGTAATTGCTTGACATTTCTGAAAGTGTCTTCTAGTTGGAGAGAACACACTTAGACAATGAAATAATGAAAGGGTTGTGCAATGAGTTTGTGTGTTGTATGTGTGTGTGCAATATACAGAGTCACCCCAGAGTTATGTGATGGTCTGGATTTGTTTCTGGAGAAGATAAATTATAGAGTAGTATGATAGCCAGCATACCTCTGTCTGAACTGAGTGAAGTAGGTCAAACACATATTTTAAAAGGTCAGGACTTCATTTTTCTGTTCTCTTCCCAACTCAGATACATGATGTATAAAAGAGAGAAGGCCTCTTGAATTCTCCCCGAGTGTATCTGATATTAGTACTGCAGTTTGGACACATTCACATAGGATAACATACCAAGAATCCAGGTATCAGGGCTTTTATCAGGAGCATTAGAAAATTCTAGGCATAGACTTTTCAAGCCATCTTACCCAGAATGTCTCTCAGTAGGTTTCAGTTTAATGTCTGTAGTAGTGTCTGTGATAACCAAAATCACTGCTGCCTTTGGCCAGAACTTCATGGAATGGCTAACTATGAGTTGTTCATATAATTATATTTAAAGTCAGAATGATGGAGTTGAATTTTCATGAGTCAAAGAGATAGGATGAATTTGGGTCCTGACACCCAATAAGTATGGATAGGGGCAAATTATGAAACCCACTTGAATATTAATTTCATTATGAAGACAATAATAACTTCCTTAGAGCACTGTTTTAAAAAGATGAGTTGAGAAAAGAAATGCGAGGTCACAGACATAGATTTAAGGCTCAATAACTTTAAGATGAATCTTTTTAGATATATGTTCAGTTACCTTATTAAAAAAAATCCCCATTTCTAACACTTTTTTTTTTTAAACAAATAGAGACTCTCAACAGAGTTAGAGAAAGGGGTGTGCCTTTCTACCTGATTTTTAATTTTATTTTTCAGACAAAGAATGTCATTTCCCCCTAGATTTCTAGTATGACTGAAAGGATAAGAGTCTTGGGTTTGTGTGTGTTTGAATTTTCCATTTGTTTCAGCCACTTAGATTTTAAGATATGGGTGTCTATTGTAGGAGAGAGAGGTTGCAAGAAAGCAGTGGTGATCAGCTTTGCTTCAGCAAAGTATAGAGTGCACAAAGTGTCTAACAGGTGAAGGCTTTGAATAATGTTGCCTTTGAAACTCATTTATTTGTGGAAACACATTGGTTGGTTTTACTTGACATAAGGAATCTGAAAGATAGTCTGTACTGGTCAGTTTTCAACTGGGTATTTGGTCCACATGGACATATCAAGTTTCCAGAAATCTTTCAGTTTTCAGAAATCTTTCTGGTTCATTTGGAGTTGCTTTACATTGTATAGGAAAGAAACTAGCCATCTGAGCACTTGTTTTTGAAATCTTTCTGTTTCATTTGGAGTTGCTTTACATTGTATAGGAAAGAAACTAGCCATCTGAGCACTTGTTTTTGAAAAACTCTCAGTCCTGAATGATTGGAGAGACTTTTTTTTTTTTTTTTGGATTTTATTTATTTATTTGATAGACTGAGATCACAAGTAGGCAGAGAGGCACAGAGAGAGAGAGAGAGAGGACAGGAAGCAGCCTCCCTGCCAAGCAGAGAGCCTGATGAGGGCTTGATCCCAGGACCCTAGGATCATGACCTGAGCCGAAGGCAGAGGCTTTCATCCACTGAGCCACCCAGGCGCCCCATGGAGAGACATTTTTATTCATAAAGAACACTTGACAATTCTAACATTCAGTCATTTATTTATTTGTGCATTCAAGTTTTTATTTATTCAAATATTCAAGTTCATACATTCAAGAAATAAGTTAAATGCTGGCACAGTTAAGGCATTGGGCTAGATCACCTGATTTGTCATTCGTCTGGACAAATGTTCAATGTGCCCATCAGGATTGTGGGAGTCCTACTTTGCATTAGGGTTTTCCAGAGAAACAGAACCAATATGTTTGTTTGTTTCTTCTTTATGAGAAATTGAGTCATGCAGTTATGGAGACTGAGAAGTCTAAAAATCTAAAGTTGCTAGGACTTAAGAAAAGCTGCTGTTTTAGTTGGAGTCTGAAGGCAGGAAAAGAATAGTATCTTAGTTCAAGGCAATCAAGTGGAAGGAGTTCTCTTTTACTTGTGTGAGGTCTCCAACTAATTGGATGAGGCCCACCCACATTATGGAGAGCAATCTGCTTTACTTAGTCTATTGAATCAAATGTGAATCTCATTTTAAACCGCCCTCACGGATATACCCAGCATAATGTTTGACCAAATATCTGGGCAACCGATGGCACAGTCAAGCTGAGACATAAAACTAATTACCACACTGTTGTTACTGTTGAAATAATACAATTGACCTACAAAAGATTGTTTTGTAAATCAAAACTTGTCTTTAGACTGTATTTCCTTGAGCTTGATAATTCTCTTTTAGAAAGTCTGTCATTTTCTCTCAGCACTAGCATTTATTTTAAGTTTTCTTCAAAATTCCAAGTATTCCTATAAGTTATTGACCAGTGCCCTGCTTTAGAATCCTCCTAAAGTTTGTCTATTTAACTATTATAAAATATTCAGACATATATCCAGCCCTAGGCAGGAATAAATGTTACTTCAACTTTCTTAAATTCATCAATAGTTTTGAGGACTATAACATATAAGAGAGCATTTGTTTTATATTACATATGTCCTCAGTAGATATTTCACCCTTTCCTGTGTGCAGAACTTCCACTGGAACGATGATCTCTATTCAACTGCCATAAAACCGCTCCCACACCAAGAAAGCTGTCTTGGATTTTTATATATATTTTTTATTTAAAGATTTTTATTTATTTATTTGACAGACAGAGATCACAAGTAGGCAGAGAGGCAGTCAGAGAGAGGAGGAAGCAGGCTCCCCGCTGAGCAGAGAGCCCGATGTGGGGCTTGATCCCAGGACCCTGGAACCATGATCTGAGCCGAAGGCAGAGGCTTTAACCCACTGAGCCACCCAGGCACCCCGGATTTTTATATATTTTTAAGCAGGTTCATAAAAAATAGGTCCCTTGCCCTTTTGTAGAGTGGAAAGAGCAATAAATATATTTAATATCATTCAAAGAAATGTGAACATAAAGTGAACTTCATGCATCCTGATTCTAATCGCAAATCATCCTCACTCTTTTATGGTCACATCACATATAATCAGATTGAGTCAGAGGTTACCTTTAAAAGCAAATCCTTGGCCCAACCTACTTGTTTTCTCCAATTTTCTGTCTCCCACCCTCAGGCCCTTTGTGTCCTCTAGTCTCACTGTTAAATTCAAGATCTTCTTTTGGGCTCTTGCTGTGGCTCTGGGGGTTAGAATCACTCATCCTTAAGTATACAGCAATACCTCAAGATTAGAGGAAATAACCGTGACTTCAACTGAATCACGCCTTCAATGAGAATGTGTATTAATCCATATGCCCTTTCATTTATGCTCTTCAATCAGTTAACAATGACAAATTTAAATCAGGCAAAAAAAATTGTTAAGAATTAAGTTTGCTTTATGTTCAGATAGACAATGAACCATGCCCAAATCAATAACTTTTTTTTTAATCCTTTGCTCCAAGGCTTGCCCTAACTGTAGCTAGAATAGTTAGCTCAATATATATGGTATCATTTGGAGTGATGTCCCATGTGCTGCTCACCATATTTTTCCTGTGATCTGACCTGTTAATAATAATAAATACTTACATGGTACTTACCACATGCCAAGAACTGTTCTCCACCTTTCCTCTACCAAAAAATTTTGGTACACTGGGATAAATGCTCAGTTCTCCTGTGGTGCCCATACCCTGCATTCTTCAGGTGAGACTGTTCTCATTATCATTTCTCCATTGACTTCTTTTCCCTGATAAGGTATTGACCATTCAAAATCCCACAAGAGGACACAGATTCTATTCTGGAAAACCATATATTCTAGAACAAGTCTTTCTAAATCTCATTAAAGAACACTTTATTCCCCAATGCCTTAGTCCCATTAATACCTTAATTAATGAATTTTTCATTTCAATTATTATAAATCTTATACCCTTGTTTTAGGTCTTTAGGGCTTGACCACCAGACTTCTTTCATAAATAAATTCCATCTGCCCACAAGACAGCCATCATCTAGTGGCTTATGGCTGGTTGAATTTTATTTTGAGGGCTAAATTACAGACAGATATTTCTTCCTGAAATTAGTTAAGACTCAATTTGTGTAGAATAAAAAATTGATTCCATGAAATCAGATATTAGATTAAAATGATTTTAGAACATTTTAATATAATTATAAGATGATTAAACTTAAACTCAGAAACTGAAAGGATAATTTTTTAATGGAACACTTATTCTAAGTAAGACTATTAAAAGATTATATTGCATAAACAATCTGAAATTTCAAATGTAAGAAATAATATAGATTGGAAGTTCTTCCAGTGAAGATTTTTAGACATCATAATTTTCTGAAACTGGCATATATTATAGGAGTAATTAATTGCAGATTTCTAAGGTTCTAAAAAGAATCCATTTACTCTCTATCTCTTGTGTATTACAATGTAGAATGTATTCACGTCCATATTATTTCTTTGGGTGAACTGCTTGACTTGAATGAAAGAATATAACTGAATAATTGCATTGACTGAAAAGGCTGAATATTTTTGGCATTTGAAATGGCCTCAAGCTTTCTTTAACATTTATGATTTTCTCTTTGCTTGCAGCAGTACTTGTATAGGTTTTGTGTATCTCTCATAATAGCTTTCTGGAATTGAGAGATGAGAAGCCTGGAAAACTCGCCCAACAAGGTCAAATTCCTGTTGACTAATTCTGTGATCACCGAGAACAGTCTCTGAGTCCTTGAGGCCAAAGGCTGTTGTACAAGCTGTGCTTGGAGCTGAGTGTGGTTTCTGAGAGGCTTTAGCTCAGTGGATGAGGAGAGGCTCCAGGAAGCCTTCAGTCACACTCATAAACCAGTGTGAGTAGAGGGTCTGTGGGTGTGATGAATGCCTGAATGACTCATGGGGGAGGGGAGTGTTAACAGGACTCTCCATCAGAGGCCACTTGCTATAATTTTCTTACGATATGCTTGGAAAACCCCCCTAATGGAGGAGAGACAGGTTGATGTTTGTCTATTTCAAAAATTCTCTGGTAGGGAAAAGCATTTTCGTTTTCAAAAATCCCGAGAATCCTTGAAAGGCTATATAACTAGTCAATGTACTGGAGGCCATTCCCCCACCCAAAGTATTGTGTATTCTCTGTCTTGGAGACTTAAGCTTCCTTTGCAACTTGAATCATCAGACGTCCAAACCAGGGCTGACTCTTCATTACTTCTCTCAAGTGTGTCCTAGCTACCCAAGGTTAACCTCTCCATCTGGGTTATTTTATATTTTAAATATTATTTTAAAAAGAAAATGGAGGACTTGCTTCCCGTACCACCTTCCATGATAAAGGTAATAACTTCTCACTATAGGAAGGTTGGCAAAGTGAAAAGAAAGCAAAACTATTTGTGGTTCCACTCAACAAAAGTAAATCATCACTAATTGTTAGTTTTTTTTTTTTTTATTTTTTTTTATCCAAAGTCTCTCTTACCCTTTTACCCTTCACTCTTACTCTTTGCTCCATATGCAGCATTCAATGCGGGGTTTTATCATATATTTATAACTCCCTTAAGAGTTATATACATGTCCAATTTGGATAATTTAATATGGAAAATGTTTATAGAAGAAAAAAAATACCCATCACCAACATTAACATTTTAGTATATTTCTCTACTGATCACAGTTCACTGTCAGCACGAAAGAAGGCCTCCTTTATGACCAAAAACATTTTAGTAAATATTGAGTATGAAAGCCAAATAAGAGAGAACATTTTAGGGATCTAGCAAAACTTTTTAAAAACAATGTCTTTAGATTATTTCCAATATACTATTTGGTGAGGAAACAAAGCATATGAACCATCATGGAGAAGCCCGCATCCCAAAGTGACTTCTTGTGTGCAATCTGTTTTTCCCCTTTTCTTCATTCCCAACATCCCTATCTATGACACTCAAAAGAAACTAGGAAACTTTTGTCAAGCTTTTATTTTTTCCTCCAAAGTCCTGCAAATACAGATTCCCTGAAAATGTACCAAGATTTACAGGAAGAAATGGTAACTTGAATTCTTTTAGTCCTTTCATGTACTTCTTAATAGCTTTATTTTATCTGTATATTTACAGATATTTATTCTTACCTTTTATTTATTTGTAGTTCACATGAAATACTTCAAAACACATATGATGATTATTTTTCACACAATAAAGAGTACCGAGTGCCTGACAGAGGACAAGGCACATATTAGATGTATTTCTTATTATTGCTAAGAAATAAGACTGAATGAATAAATTCTACTTATTCTATCGTAGCAAACAGATGAAAAACTCAAGGTTCTTCTCTGGAGTACAAGTTTTAAATTCAGAATCCAGAGAACCCTGTAATTGTATCATTAGAGCATACCTGGAAATGTTAGGAAAAGAGCCCAACTTCTGACAGTATTTTGGGAGAATCACAAATGTGATGAGTTTCAAACTTAGGTTCTTTGAGTTAGAAAGCTTTGATTTAGCATTCCAAATACCCTGCCTTTTCTCTAGTTTTATTAAAAAAAATTATAGAAAGAAAGATTCTAGTAGCTTTCCCCTGGCCATGATCAATGCAGACAAAATCATTTACTGTTTCAATTGCACAGGAAAAATCACAAACGATGATAAATTGATCTATTTTTCTATGTGATTAATAAAGCATTCTGCTCGCTATTAATGTGTGATTAGAAATGTGATTTTTTTTCATATATAGAAATATCGCCAAGGGGATGATTTTATATCGTATTTCTACTTTTCTCAGTTGAATGCTTTTTAAAAACTTTTTAAAAGAAAACTTTTTGTTAAAGTATCACACGTGCAAAAACATGGGCAAATCCTAAATATATAGTTAGATGAATTTTCACAAAGAGAATACACTCATGCTACCAATGGCCTGATCAAGAACTAGAAAGTTGGTTGTATCCCACAGGCTTTTTGTGCCTCTCCTCCTGCTCTTCTTCTATCCTCCTCCTCCTCCTTTATTTTTAAAAAGATTTTATTTATTTATTTATTTGAGAGAGAGAGAGAGAGAGAGAGAGAGAGCACATCAGAGGGGGAAGGGTCAAAGGGAGAGGCAGATTTCTTGCTGAACAGGGAGCCCGATGTGGGACTCGATCCTGGGACTCCAAGATCATAACCTGAGCCAAAGGCAGTTGCTTAACCAACTGAGCCCCACAGGAATCCCTCTTTAATTTTAATCACCTAGTATTCATCACGACAAGAGTACTCTTTAATTCCCATCCCCTGTTTCACCCATCCCCCACCCCTCCCCCCTGGAGATGTGAATTTTTTTATTCCCCTCTCTCTCCTTCCTTCCTTCCCTTCCCTCTCATTTCCTACTTCCCTTCCCTTTTTTTTCCCCACTCTCCCTCCTTCCCTTCTTTTTTCTTCCCCTCTCTACTTTGTTTTACAGAATTTTAAAGGGAACTTTCAAGGTATTATATCAATATGTGCTATGAAAGGGTTTTAATTATATTTTTGAGATATTACATATTGCATTACCATTAGATCCACCATTTCCCAGATTTAAATGAGTATGTTCATTGTTTTAAGTAAATTTGTCTTCAAAATATATGTCCTTGTGTAATTACTGAATATTATCTTAAAATTAATTCCCAAGACAGTTTGTGTAAAAATCAGCAACCTTCCATTCATGAGCTCCCTGAATCCTTATTGAGCTGGAAGTGTGAGGAAGTGGTGTATTGTCAAGGTCTAAATTCTGGGAGTTTTGGTATTTTCTCTAAAGAGATGTCTCCCAGCACTGAGCTTCTTTTTTTCCAAGTAGGCATTTTGATGAGTAACATGAACAACTAAATACTCAATATTCTCTCAGATTTGATTCAGGTTACACCAGTGGGTAGAGATAAAGAAATTAATGAAATGAAGCAATTTGGACTCTGACTAGTGAGCAGTGTGAGGGAGAAACACATCAAATGGTTTCAGTTATAGCACTGGTGTAAAACAGAGGGAGTTTTACAGCAAGCAGCTGAAGGGTTTGATGTCAGAATTAACAGTTCTTGCTTGAGGGACACGTAGTAGAGGGTCCCATCATCTCTTTGCCTTGAGAAACATCAATATTTCTCAAGCAGCTTAAATCTTTGTAGAAATGAGAAGATGGCAGGATGCCAGTATAGGAATTTGCATCAGGGCCAAAATAGTGTACAGAGAACAGTTTGGTCTCTTTTGTGGCAATCTGGGGCCATTTTTCAGTTTCAATGTCTGACCTAAGGAGTAGTGACTTGTCACCTGCCTGCTCAGGTTCGCATGGAGTGGGTTGGGGTTCTGATAAAGAGGGTCATGAATGAAAATTAGGACTTCTATGGGCTGAGAGGTCTGACAACTTAAGTACTTTACATCATTCATGGCCATTCTATCACCTTTGTTAATATGCATTGACATGCTTGAGTAGGAGACTGTTTCAGAGAGTGGGTACTCTTATTTTTTGATTGAAATTGTCCTTTTGAAAGTATAAGGTAAATGACTAAACAAAGGGATCAAAAGCTCTGATGTCCCCTTTTGCCTTCCTTTTTTTTTTTTTTTTTTAAGTAAACTCTTCCCCCAATGTGGGACTCAAGCTCATGATTCCAAGATCAAGGATTGCATGCTCTATTGACTGAGACAGACAAGTTCCCTGATAACCCTTTTCTAGAGTGTTAGTTATGAGTACAGTAGTACGGAAGATAGGATATAAAGGTAGTTTTGATGGAAGATCTTAAAGAAGTCTTTAATTCAAAGTTAGAAAATTTTGATTTTATTCCTTGGCTGAGGGACACCCATAAGAATAAGTAAGAAGGGGAGTGACAGTGTATCTATGAAGAAAGACATTTAACCAAACAGAGGTCTTCAGGATGCAATGAAGACAGAAAACTAGGGAATGGGTAGTCAGTTATCAAGGCATTAGCCCAAAGTCCAGTTTCCAGAAAACTGTTACCAGCCCTAGAAAAGGCTAGGCCTGAAAGAAATCATCAGACTCTGGAGGCCAAAAACCTCTACTCAGACCTGGAGGACACATCCTTAAACTGAATCTTCAATCCAACTAGAGGATACCAAGAACCATCTTGTGTAAATGATGGTTGTTGGCATGTTGTTGGATGGGACAAAGTATAGCCGAGGGAAACCAAGACTGGCAGCGTGTCTACTGTAGGTACCTGGGCAGGGAATGTTGAGGGTCCGCACAAAGGGGTCACACCCAGGCTCTTCTCAGGGCACTGAGATCCACTAGCAGGAACCCCAGTGGTGACTCAAACCATTAAGATCTGATGCCATCTGGTAGAGTCTGGCCACAGCACTAGTTCTTCCAACTGACTTGGTTTTGATCCTGTTTTTTAATTAAAGTTTTAATTAAAGTTTTTAATTTAAAGTTCTTCCAACTGACTTGGTTTTGATCCTGTTTTTTAATCTCCGTGACCTACCTGATCATGTCATGAGTGTTCATGCATGATCAAGCCACAGCTGCCTTTCTGTCAGTTACAGATCAGACCCATTGCTCCCTGGAAGAGTCTCTTGCCCTCACAGCTAAAGGAATTCAGAAGACATTGGTATGATATAAGTCAATGACAGTGGGAAGGTAGAAATAGGTTTGCTTTGGAGGGATCTGGAAGGTTGAATGGACAGAATTTGTTAATAATGTGGGTGTGACTATTATGGAAGAGAGATGAGGCACTGTTGAGCCTAGGTCATGCTGTTCAAACTCTTTTGAGTTCTAAAGCCAAGGATATTGTCCCAGGGGTGGGGGAAACATGTGCATACCTTTTGTCTATAGTAGGAAGATTAAAGATGTTGTTAGCCCAAGGTTCAGGGATCTTAGCTAAAGGATAAGAACTCCTTTTGTAGAGGAAATTCCTGAAGGTAGGACTGGATGAACTGAAAGATTCCCTCTGCTTCCTTAATATTAGGGTAGTTTTGGAACTTAAATATTGCTATATTGTTGGGGCCATTGATAGCTTCAAGGAAATCAGGAGGATGAGCTGGTACTTGCTTATATTAGACAAAGGGAGTATAGGGGGAAATGTATTTTGTTTTGGACCTGATCAACCTTAAAGTGCTGGCAGGGCATCCATAAGGGGATGTTGGACAGATTATTAAAGGGACACCTTGGTAAAGCGTTTAGTGCATTGATCTGCACTGTCTAATATGGTAGCCATTGACCACGTGTGACCAGTAAGAACTTGAAAGAAGTGTTTGCTAAACCTCACTGAGATGTTTTGAAAGTGGAAAGTAAGCATTCATTTCAAAGACAGGCCAAAAAAACCAAACAAAAGAACATGAATATCTCACTTTTAAAATATTGATTACATGTTGCAATCATAATATTTTGGATATATTGGTTTCAATAATATATATAATGTTTTAATAATATAAAATTTATTAATATGCTAATACATAATTATATTATTATAAAATTAATATATCATTTATTAGTTTTGGAGTGATTATCAGTTGCATATAACACCCAGTGCTCATTATGTCAAGTGGCCTCCTTAATGCTCATCACCCGATCATCCCTACCCCATCCACCTCCCCTCCAGAAATCCTGTTTGTTTCCTAGAGTTCAGCATTTCTTATGGTTTGCCTCCCTCTTAATTTTTATCTCATCTCAGTAATATAGTTTGTGAAATATTTATTAATTTCTTTTTCAGTGTGGCTACTAGAAAATTTTGTATTACATATGTGGCTTGTAATTGTGGCTTGCATTCTATTTCTATTGGACAGTGCTGCTCTAGATGTTTATGGGTATTTGTGGTGAGGACTTGGGAAGGATTGAGGTCTCTGGAGGGATGATATGGAAAGGGAAGTGTGAAAGCTTGAGGACATAATTGTGGGAATGTCCACATTCATAGATCTGAAAAGAGAAGGAGGCCAGGAAGGAGTTAGAGAATGGATAGAAAGGATGCCACTAGAACTCATATAACAATTCAGTACTGTGGCAGGATACAAAATCAATGTACGGAAATCTGTTGCTTTCTTATACACTAACAATGAAAATACAGAAAGGGAAATTAGGGAATTGATTCCATTTACTATAGCACCAAGATCCATAAGATATCTGGGAATAAATCTAACCAAAGAGGTAAAGAATCTATACTTGAGGAAGTACAGAATACTCATGAAAGAAATTGAAGAAGACACAAAAAGACAGAAGACCATTCCATGCTCATGGATCAGAAGAATAAACATCATTAAATTGTCTATACTGCCTAGAGCAATTTATACTTTCAATGCCATTCTGATCAAAATTCCACCCAAATTTTTCAAAGAGCTGGAGCAAACAATCCTAAAATTTGTATAGAACCAGAGAAGAACCTGAATTTCTAAGGAATTCAAAACTGGGACATCACGTTGCCTGGTTTCAAACTTTACTACAAAGCTATGATCACCAAGGCAGCATGGTACTGGCACAAAAACAGACACATGGACCAGTGGAACAGAGTAGAGAGCCCAGATATGACCCTCAACTCTATGGTCAACTAATCTTTGACAAAGCAGGAAAAAGTATACAGTGGAAAAAAGACAGTCTCTTCAATAAATGGTGCTAGGAAAATTAGACAGCTACATGTAGGAGAATGAAACTTGACCATTCTCTTACACCATACATAAAGATAAACTTGAAATGGATAAAAGACCTCAAAGTGAGGCAGGAATCCATCAGAATACTAGAGGAGAACACAGGCAGTAACCTCTTCGACATTGGCCACAGCAACTTCTTTCAAGATATGTCTCCAAAGGCAAAGGAAACAAAAGCGAAGATGAGCTTTTGGGACTTCTTCAAGATCAAAAGCTCCTGCACAGCAAAACAAAGAGGCAACCCACTGAATGGGAGAAGATATTCACAAATGACAGTACAGACAAAGGGCTGATATCCAAGGCCTGTAAAGAACTCCTCAAACTCACCACACACAAAATAGATAATCATGTCAAAAAATGGGCAGAAGACATGAACAGACCCTTCTCCAAACAAGATAAAGAAATGGCTAACAGACACATGAAAAAATATCCATCATCACTAGCCATCAGGGAGATTCAAATAAAAAATCACATCAAGATACCACCTTACACCAGTTAGAATGGCCAAAATTAACAAGACAGTAAACAACATGTGTTGGAGAGAATGTGGAGAAAGGGGACCCTTCTTACACTGCTGGTGGGAATGCAAGTTGGGGCAGGCACTTTGGAAAACAGTGTGGAGATTTTCAAAAAGTTAAAAATTGAGCTACCCTATGACCCTGCAATTGCACTACTGTGTATTTACCCCGAAGATACAAATGTAATGAAAAGAAGGGCCATCTGTACCCCAATGTTCATAGCAGCAATGGCCACAGTCGCCAAACTGTGGAGGGAACTAAGATGCCCTTCAACAGACAAACGGATAAAGAAAACATGGTCCATATATACAATGGAGTATTATGCTTCCATCAGAAAGGATGAATACCCAACTTTTGTATCAACATGGACAGGACTAGAAGAGATTATGATGAGTGAAATAAGTCAAGCAGAGAAAGTCAATTATCATATGGTTTCCTTATGATATATGGAACATAAGGAATAACATGGAGGACATGGGGAGATGGAGAGGAGAAGGGAGTTGGGGGAAATCAGAGTGGGAAATGGACCATGAGAGAGACTGTGGACTCTGAGAAACAAACTGAGGGTTTTGGAGGGGAGGGAGGTGGGGTGTTGGGTGAGCCTGGTGGTGGGTATTATGGAGGGCATGTATTGCATGGAGCACTGGGTGTGGTGCATAAACAATGAATTCTGGAACACTGAAAAGAAATTAAGAAAATAAAAATTAAAAAAAAAAGAAAGGATGAAGACGAAGCTGCTGTCACAGGAACAAGAGGAAGAGGGAGCTTTGGGGGGTGGTCTAGCGAATAGGAGTGTGTTAATCTCACAATAATACTCCAACTGCAAAAATTCTGTTGTTGTTGGAGAGTATATGGATGTTTTTACCCCCAGAAAGTAAAAAATCAAGTTTTAATTTTAAGAAGATGATTTTGGCAACAAAATAAAACCCTGGGTTGGGGAAAAGTTGAAGTCCAGGTAGCCAGATAGAAAGTTAGGTAATAAGAGCAACCCTGAAGCCCTTAAGCATCTATAAAGCTGAACAGAAAAGAATTGTATTCAGTTTGAGAAAGCACTTTCTGTTTTATTTTCTTGGAATGAAAAGTGAGGTGAGTAAGATTTTGGTAATTTAAAGCATGTGTCTTTTGTTTATAGAATTCAGGGAAATGGGTTGCAATGAAAATCAATGTCACAGATGATTAAAGACACTTTGTGTGAGAAAAATAGAAAGATGTAAAGAAACTAAGAACACACAAAATACGGGATTTCTAAGGAAAAAATGGCTGTCTTTTTCTATAATTGTCCCATGTAGAAAAAAGAGAAAAGAACATTATTCTCCATCCTTGAGAACATGACAGGAGAAAAGAATGGTGTCTAAAAAGAGGTTTTCTGGAGACTCTCACTCCGTAACTTATGACCATTTCAGGTACTCACATAGGTTCCAAATGGAACCTACTGCATACTAGGATGCCCGTTAAGCAGTCATTTTGGTACATGGAATGATTTATTGGGAGCTTCCTTAGGGCAAAGAATCGATTGAGGTCTAAAAGTACAAAATTCAGGGTATGAAGTAAAATGAACGGAATGTTCCTATTTAAGTTTATCTTACAAAATCTTTGCTAGTTTAAATGAAAAGATGAAAAAATGATGGTAGAAGAAAAGGAATGGGAGTGCTCATATAAGGAGATGCTCATATGAGGAAATGAAACCAAAGGAAAGTGGTTGATCAGTCAAAGACATTTGGAAAAATAGGTCAAGTGGAGCATATGAGTCAGACACTGCTGGAGACTGTATGTACAGAATAAGGATAAAAGCCATATCTGTTGCAGATTAATATCTGTATTAGTGATCATAAGAATAGTAAATAGTTGTAGCTAACATTTATAGTTAGTATTCACCAGTTGGTGTTTATAATTTTTCACTTATTTATTTATCATAATAACCTCACACAAAAGGTTTTATCTCAATGTTATAGATGAGGCACATGGAGATTGGATAATTTGCCCAAAGTCACTTATCCAGCTCGTTATATTCCACTGCCTCCTAAAATGTCAAGAAGACACAAGTTGTACCAGGCATTGCTGGCTGAGTTATGCTAAGGTAATGAATGACTCCAAAAATCTTAGTAGTATTTAAAAACAAGGATTTTTTTCTTTTTAACTTCATTACAGGACACTTGCTCTGCTTCATTTCTGGCCTTTGCCTGAAGAAGTCCTCTCTAAGATGTTGTTTAGATGTCTTTAGGCAGAGGAAATATAAAGCAAAGGAAGAACCATGTGATGACTCTTACAGCTTCTGCTGGAAGTGGAACATACCACTTTTTCTCACATTTCTTTGGCTTAAGTAAGTCATGTGGCAAGTGTATCAATGGTATGAGAAGTGCAACACATCTGTAGGGAGACCCTTGGGAATAAGAGGACCCACAACGAGGGGTTTTTCTCTTTTTGTTGTTGGTGTTATATGAACTTTAGCTTTGTAAGGATGCAAATCAAGGAATAGTTGATTTGACTTCGTTTCACACCAAGGAGCTAATGTTATGATACTGAAAATAATTCTTGGCTGTCAGTACTGAATGGGGAGTGATAGGGTAGCAGAGAATCATGCAAATGGGGGACTGTGAACTTGAGAACAGCTACCTCTAGTCGCGACCAGAAAGGCAGTGAGGCCACAACCCAAATCATTGTTGAGCAAGACACCTAGAAGGAAGACTGAGTTTCAACAATATATAAGATTATACATGACCGAGGGTAAGGGCTAACTGGTTTGGGAGCTTGTAGGGAAGGTTAGATCAAGCAAGGAGATCACAATCTCAGCATCTGGTGAAGGCTGAAGCTTAGTTCAAGGGGGGAAGCCAATTTTTGAGGGAGAAGGGCATGCCCTGAGTTTCTTTGTCTGAAACTCCTCCCCTCCATGAATTCCTGGAGAGTGTGCTATGAACTAATAGCAATGTATGTGAAAGAAGAAGAATTATAGATAGTCCTGTTTATTAAAATGTAGAGAGATAATGGGCCCAAGCATATCTATAAGAACCAAGTAATTAGAATGTGAACCCATGCAGACAGGTAGAGCAGATACAAGGGAAAAGGGGAAGGACAATTTAATTCTTGAATTAATGTTAAATTCAGCCTGAATTTTTTGGATAAATTGCTCATTTTTATGCAAATAAATCTGTTTTAAAGACTCTAAAAGTATTTCCGTAAACATGTAAATTGTTCTTGATGAATACAATAAAAGCAAGTAATGATCACTTTTTGGAATTTAGAATAAATTCACATCAGGTGAGGTTATAACATTTAGAAATAGGACAATTTATTTTCCTTTTCAATGTTAAAGAACTCTAAAATCTACAGCAATAAATTGGAATATGTGGGGAGTGGAGACAGAAGAAAGGTTTAATCTCATCACTCATCTATGCAAAAAGTTCTAATTTCTGTGCATCCTTTAGAGCCTTTTCCCATGGACATATAAAAGCTGCATAATTACAGATTCCATTTTCCATGTTGAAGCACAGTCTTTATGATTATAATGGTTGCAAAGAGCTCACGCATGGAATTAACATAATTCATTTGGTGTCTTTCAGTTTTCATCATTGTTATTAATTCTGCGGTATCTCTGGGTGGTGAGATGGAGTTCGGAGTTGGGTTCTGTGCTCAGAGCGGAGTGTCCTTAAGATTCTCTCTCTCCCTTTGCCCCTCCATCCCACTCTCTCAGGTAAAGAAATAGATCTTAAAAAAAAAAAAAAAAAAAATTGAAAGAAATAATGCAGTAGAAGAATCAATGAAAGAAGATGGGATTGGGAGGGAGACAAACCATAAGTGACTCTTAATCTCACAAAACAAACTGAGGGTTGCTGGGGGGAGGGGGGTTGGGAGAAGGGGGTGGGATTATGGACATTGGGGAGGGTATGTGCTTTGGTGAGTGCTGTGAAGTGTATAAACCTGGTGATTCACAGACCTGTACTCCTGGGGATAAAAATAGATGTTTATAAAAAATAAAAAATTAATTAAAATGCTGCTAAAAAAATGTTAAAAATAGAAAAAAAAAAGAAAGAAATAATGCAGTAGAGGGCTATGCAGACTATATGTATTAATTTTTTTTTTTTTTTTTTTTTTTTTGGTGGTGGTTGTGGCAAAATTCCAAAACTGGGGCTACTGGGCCAGAGGTTATAAACACTTTATGACTACATGTAAATTGATTAAAAAAATGACGGCTACATCAATTTAACTACAATGTAAATGTAATTTACTATAGCCTCGCTGGGTTTAGGAATTCTATTTTAAGACCATATAAAGGGAAAAATCAATAAAAACTATGGTACTTGGTGTTAATTTGTATGTTTGAATACTTGTGAGGCCGAACAGTGTTCCCCGTGTTTATCTGTCAACGATGTGCACCATCATTCCTTCATCCAACCCTTCTTTCATTTCGTCAGTGCGCAGAGTATTTTTTCGAGCACACACAATGTAGGTGCCAGGCACTGTCTTTGTTTCTGAGCATGGGGCAGTGGGGAAAACAGAAATCCCTTCTTACAGATTTCATACCCTAGGGTTAAGAAGACAATAAACATAACAAGTATTAAAATTGTGCAGTACGTTGAATATTGTAACTACTAGGGGAAAAATAAAGCAGGAGGGTAAGAATAAGACATCTGGTGGGAAGAAGTTGCATTTATAAGTAGGAGTAGCAGTGAGAAGTAACGTTTGAACAAAGACTTGAAGGAGGCGGTGGGGGGGGGGGTCCCATGCAGGTACTGGGGGCAAGTGCTGAGCCAGACGCACAAGGTTGTCTGAAGCCCTGAGTGGGGACTGATGCACTATAGAAGCAGGGAGGCCAGGTCCGCTTGGGTGGGTGAGACTTGGATGAGTTCGTTTGATTGTTCAGTAGGAGGAAAACAAGGTGAGAAAATATAACTTTTCCAGCAGAAGGAAAAGTTTCAAGAGAGAGAGGTTATCAACAAAACCCAAATTAGCCAAAATACTTCGGGAGAAGAGAATGGGAACAGGACAAGATCGTCCAATAACGAAGGCGGCAGCCAGTGCTCAGTCCTGGGGTCACACTCAGCTACAGAGAGGCATCGAATGGAGGTTAGAGGAGAGCCCAGGATAAAGGGAATACTGATTGTTTGTAAAAAGCTTCCGGGATTTCACAAGGTGGGATCAACGAGCCATTATCAACAGGGATGACTGGGAAACTCTCCCAGGCTTTTCCCTCAAATACGAGATCAAAATATCAAGTGATGGGTCCCCTGAATATGTTTCCTAAGCGACTGTGTCGGGCATCCAGATTTGTAAAGCACTAAGTGGAAAATCTATCTGTTGGAAAGAAGAATATGTCAAAACATTTCTAATAAATAAATAAGTAAGTAAGTAAGTAAGTAAATAAATAAATAAAGAGAGAGAGAGAAAGAAAAAAAAAGGAAGAAAAATAAAGAAATTGAATAAAGCGTCTCTGGCTATAACACAGAAGAACCACGAGGTGGCAGAAAAACTCCATTCTGTAAGCCTCTTGGCTGCTCCCTTAGTTCACTTTTCTTATCCCTCCAATGCCACTCCCCCCATCTTTTTTCTTTTCTAATGTGTTGGCTTGAAATATATAGAAATTAAATTCCGTAAAAGGATTGAAGCTAATAGTCTACGTAGATCTCCATATAAAAAAATGTGTCGAGGAGAAAAATACCTAGAATATTAAATTAGTGAACTCTTCAGAATTAATGCCATTAAATACAGCTTTTTGTTTAATGTTGAAGCAAAATGTGTTAACTGAATAAAACTAGATACCAGGAGGTCAAATAACGTACTTATGTTTAATAGGTAAGTTTTGAGGCACAGATTTTGTAGACATATTATTAATATGCACTATATATGTTAAGCTTATTCTTAACAAAAACCTAAATTTTTGTTTTTGTAAAGTTAAAAAAAAATCTAATGGTAATTTTTTTATACTGAATTCCAATGAGAAATGTCCTGGATTTTGAAGAGCCAAAGGCTACTGGATTCAAACAGATCCTGTATGAATCCAGTCTCCACCTTTTTGAAGACTGAACTTGAGCAAATTTCTTAGCACTTCTCTGCTTCTGCTATAAAATGATACCATAATGCCCAGACCATAGGTTGCCGTGAAGAGTCAGTGATGTCACAGGCAAATGCTTTATGCATCCGAAATTAGACAAAGTAAATTAAAAAATCCCTTCCTCTTAAAAAAAAAAATTCCTTCCTCTTTCCAAATTTTTCCAAATTGTGGAAGGTTAAAATACACATATAGCCAGCAGAATCATTATCTAGTTCAGATGTTCGAAAACATCATGCTGTTAAGAGATTTAAGAGTTGAAAAACCGTGTTCACTGTTCTGAAATATCTCTCTATTTCCTGTTAGAAAATACAATATCTTGTGAGATTTTTTTTTTTTTTTTTGGCTTTATGTGCTGTAATTATACATTTGTTACATAAAGGATACAAGGACTTAGGCTCTACGGTGTTATTCAATATATGGTAGAAAAAGGAGAATGAAGAAGAGTGTGTTTGATCAGCAGCAAGAATTGTCTCCTTTATCCTTTATCCTCTTTATCCTTGTATGTAATTTACTAAAGAGCTGACAAAGTCACAGCACAGGTGGCCTCTCACTAGATTTTTCTGCAGACAGTGAAGCAAATGACACTGAGCCTATGCTCTCCAACTGGGGTCCACATAAGCAATCTGATGAGGCTTTCCAGACTCTTTATTTCCATACTGTGAAAGAAAGGGGTTGCTTCTAAGAAGGAGACATAAGGGCCCATGTTTTAGACAAGGCTATGGGCAAGGATGCGGTGAGGCTGCTTGCCGACCCGGAATGTAAGCACTGAAATGGCTTCAGATTCATCGTTCACGTGGCTGCAGAGAACGAAGTTGTTGAAACACGGATTCAAGAAAGGTCTAGAAAAATAAAGAGATAGTGGGAAAAATACAGGGAGTTTGTGTTGCTGAAGAAAGGGCTATCTATGTGAAATATATCTAGTAATATCTATTTTTAAAAGATTTTCTCAATCGGAGAGAGAGTGAAAACCTGAGTGGCAGGAGGGGCAGAAGCAGAGGGAGGAAACAGACTTCCGAGGGAGCGCCTGCCTTGGGGCTCCTCTCAGGACCCTGAGATGGTGACCTGAGCTGAAGGCAGACGCTTAACTGAAACATGCAGGTGTCCCTAGTAATATTTTGATATATATAATTTAATTTTAAGTAAATTTTGTAATAGTCATCTTTAATTCTAAGGATTGAAAGCCTTAAGAGGATTTTAAATTTATAGTTAATTATGTTACAGTAGCCTAATGCACTTGGACATTATGTTTCTTAAGTTCATTTGGTGACTTGAGGAACAGAGGGGAATACTTTCAGAAGAAATTAAATGGGAGTAGGGGAGACATGGATTTCACCGAGCACCTCCTTATTCCTAAATAGCAAACACCACCTGTAGTGACAGGCCTCTACTTCTCAGCTAGTTAACAATCAAAAAAATGTAAATTAGCTTAGCAGATTGTTCAGAGAATGTTTTATGTGTGATTGAATAAAGAAGATTTTAATATTCCCAAGGCAGAAGAACCAGTGTCTTGCATCTGGAGTTGGAAATTCTGGGATAATCTCAGCCTCTGCTGTGGAAATTCTTCCTGTTCTCAAGGTCTCTATCATGAGATACCTACATCCTGTTTTTCCTATCTGAGTTAAAATGCCTTTTCCCTTTTCTGTGTCCACATAGCCATTATTTTACCAAGTTGTATCCAGAAACACAGCTGCTTCTTACGACTTCTGTCATTGGCATATGGTTATTAGTCTGTCATTTTTCTCAACTCCCAATATCAAAGAAAATCAAGAACAGTTTCTCTATGTGCTCTTCCTCTCTCTGTCTTTATTGGGGTAAAATAGACAACATTTAAAATTTGCCATTTAACCATTTTAAATGTATGATACAGTAACATTAAGTATATTCACCCTGTTGTACAATGTTCACCACTCCATAGTTTTCTTTGTGTGGATGTTTTATGGTTTTTTACATATAAAATCAGATCATCTGTGAATAGAGATAAATTTACTTCTTCCTCTCCAATTTGGATGCCTTTTATTTCTTTTTCTTGCCTAATTGCTCTGGCTGGGACTTCCAATACTATGCTGAATAGAAGCCAGAAACAAAATAATAAATATTATAAGATTCCACTTATTTGAAGATATAGGATAGTCATATTCACAGAATTAGAAAGTGGAGGAGTGTCTAGAGGCTCTGGGGAGGAGGTAATGGGTATGGAGTATCAGTTGTGCATGATGAAAAGTGTTTGGATATGGTATATGATCTTTTGGCTCAGGCTTTCTTTTCAGAGGAAAATAGTCAATATACAATTTTTAAAAAAAGATTTTATTTATTTATTTGAGATAGAATGAGAGAGAAAGAGAAAGAGAGGGAGAGTGAATGAGCACAAGTAGGGAGAGCAGCAGGCAGAGGGAGAGTCAGGGAGCCTGATGTGGGTCTCGATCCCAGGACCCCGGGATCATAACGTGAGCTGAAGGCAGATGCTTAACAACTGAGCCACTCAGGTGCTCCTATGATGTCGTTTTGTTATGATTATAAAAGAGGGGTCTGGGAACCAAGGAGTAGAAGTAGAATTATCTCTTTTAACCATCACTCCCAGTGACTCACTTATGGAACAGATTTGTCCCCTTAGTCTTAGGCTGCTCCTGAATAGGACCCAGTAAGACCGCCACTGAATGCTCTTAGTTTCTCTTGGATCCTCTTATTGGGGGAACCAGCAGATAAAGGCAGGAATTCTTATACTGGTGGGGAACTTGAGTCTGATTATCACAAGGAGGTAGTACTGCTGCTACATAATAGGATCAGAGAGGAGTAGCTCTGGGATTTGGGAATTCACTGAGTTGTCTCTGATGCTTCCATCTTCAGTGACAGCTGTGAATAGGCAATAGAGTAACCTTGGCTCAACTACGTCAAGAAAAACACAGACTCTGATTTCTAAAGCATAAAGGTCTAGATTATCCAACCAGAAAAGCAAATGAGAACTTCCAAAATGCTGCCCAAATTGAGGGAACTTGAAAACTGATGATGGGGATGGATGGTGGGTATCAGTCCTAGCCTCAGGCCAGCTGCAGCAGCCAGGATTGTTACATCAATCCATTGTATTCGGTCTTCACAGACTCTGAGACTGGCCTGAGCTTGAAGGGGACTCTGTAACATTTTGGACTTCAAAGAAGGCATACCAGGGACTGTGTAATGCTAGAGGAGGTCTGTATTGAACAAAATATCATCTTTTAAAACATCTACATCTCTGACCTCCAGTTCTGTGGAGGACTTGACTAGAACTTCACAGATGCCCGTGACAGAATCTTCCTCTTGTGCCTTCACTGTATTCCTCCAACTTCCCGCTAAGGGCTTCTCTGGTGCCTTGACATGGGACTTTATAGGGAACCTGCTTAGAGTCCTTAGAAGATCCTGGGAGGTTGAGTATCAAGCATCAACTTGATCAAACATTCTTTTATTGAATTTCTCTCATTTCTTGTTTTGTTTCCTTCATCCTTCATCCCTGACCCCTGGGAGAATTGTGTCCCAAATAAAGTACTGCATCTAAGACCTTGTCTCAGGATCTCCTTCCAGGAGAACCTTAGTTAGGACATAGTTGGAACATCTGTGAGCAAATAAATGGGGGAAACCCCACAGGGGGCAGAATGGCAGAGATAATACTCAATGTGGTGGGCTTAATCAATTAAGTGAAGTATGAAAACTTGGGGGCCTGGGTAGCTTGGTTGGTTGAGCATCTGCCTTCAGCTCAGATCATAATCCATAATCCCAGGGTTCTGGGATCGAACCCCATATTGGGCTCTCTGTTTGGCAGGGAGCCTGCTTCTCCCTCTCCCTCTGGCTGTTTCTCTGCCTACTTGTGCTCTCTCTCTCTCTGTTAAAAAAAATAATAATAAATATGAAATATGAAAATTAAGAGGTTCTTCTCAGGACATAGGTGAATTAACTTTCACTATTCCCCCCAAAAGTCCCATCACACATTTAGTTTCCTTCATTTGGGAATTTCATCATTAGCTCAGTGATTGAGTAGAATTAAGTATAATAATTATGTTGAAGAAGAATGGCATATATTTTGAAGTTATTAATTGGCATCCCAAGAATGAGAGGGTACAGTTCTGCCTACTAGAACTTCTCCCTGCTAGATGCCTGATAAAGAAAATGACGCACTCAAGGATTAAGAGCCAAAGGAGAAGCAGAGTACCATTTTGTCAAGAGTGAAATGTTGATTTATTAAATATCTCTGAATACAGGCTCACCGGTTAAACCAAAGCAAGATTCCCTCTTTTCCCCTACATCTAATACTGTTTAACTGCATGCTCAGAGAGAGAAAGGAGAAGAAAAGGAAAAGCGAGAGAGAGAAAGATGAAAGATTCTGGAAAGTCAGGCTATGCCTGGATTTGCTTACTATGCAAATCTGGGTAGTAGGAGAAAAAAGCAGAAAGCTTTCAGCAATACTCTTTAAGGACAGTTTAATACTTAAGGTACCTAGTGCAATGTGCCCACATCTCCATTTCTAATGATTCAGTACTCCTCTCTTGTGAAGTTAGCAAGTGTGGGTGTCAGGAGCAGAAGTGGGTGGGGAGGGGGGCTGGAAATGAGAGGACCAGAATCACACCCTCCACCCCGGGGCACAGGTGGTGGTGTAAACAAAGGAGGAGGAAGAGATGTTTCTTTTTCTCCAAATGTTAGCATTAGCTGTGTTCCCCTTTGTATTTGGGGGATTTCATCTCGATCCCCCAGTGCTTGATCTCCTGTTTGAGCTCTTAGTACCTGGTATGATAGGCAACTTCCGGAGCTTGGAAGATGTATGTAATGCAGCTAATCAAACGTTCAGTAAGAGATGCTTGGCTGAGGTTACAGAAGTCAGTAGCTCATTCCTATAAGGACTTTGCTAGACCATAATCAAGCAAGATAAAAAAGATCCTCTGAGATTTACCTGAGAATGCAGAGCACGTAATTCTTCACCTGAACCTGTTCCTGTGTTGGTCACAGAATTGACTAAGTTTACATGAACTATAAAATAAAAATGAATCTGTTTTAGAATTTTTTTTTGTTTGTTTGTTTTTAGGGAGGAGGATTCTATCTGTAGAATCCTTTGAACTAGAGATTATTTAAAATTACTTAGAACAAATGCTAAATAAGATCTCAATTGTGTGCGACAGCTCCTCTGTGAAAATGATTCTTCAGCCCAATCAAGTTCATGACACAGGTCCAAGGAAACTCAGCCAAACAGGACAAAAGCGTGCCCAGATCAGCCCATGACCCTACAGCACTGTTTGCCTTGGCAGCTGTCCAACATCTTAGGCTAAACTAAAGCCAGGAGGCAACGGTGACCATTGAAAAAAGGGACTTTCCTGTGGTTAGTGACTGGCCATAAATTAACAAGTTCACACCCACAGAGTACCTTTGAGCTGAATACAATGGAGGAAGTTTATTTGACTCAGATTATTATGCAGGTTGACTCTGGAAAGCTGAATTTGCCTTGGAAGTGTCTCTCTTCCTCTCCTTTTAAGAACGCTGCTAAGCCTAGTGTCACATCTGAATGTGGAGAAATATAGCCATTTTGGAAGGAATCTGGGATTTGAAATTAGAAAAAGCTATGTATGGTCTGAATGTTTCTATCACCTTCAAAATTCTTATGTTGGAATCCTGATGCCCAACATGATAGAATTAAGGAGGTGGGCCCCTGGGAGGTGCTCAGGTCATGAGAACAGAGTCCTCAGGGATCAGCTTACTGTTCTTATAAAAGAGTCTCAGAGAGCTGGTGTGTCTCTTTCCCCATGCGAGGACACAGTGAAAAGGCACTAACCTTCAGAATCAGGAAGAGAATCTTCACCAGAAACCAACCATGTTGGTACCCTGACCTTGATGCCCAGCCTTCAGAAATGAGAGAGACAAATTTCTGTTGTTAAGAAACTATCCAGGCTGTGATATTGTGTTATAACAGCTCAGACAGACTAAGACCAAAAAGAAAAAAAAAGTGATATCCAGTCCCTGCTTTGAGTTGGCCAACCATGCCACTCTGGGTAACTGATATAACCCTGTTGTACTTCTACTTCCTTATCCTTAAAATAAGGATTCTAACAATACCTATGTTATAGTATAGAAAATTGAGTGATGTGTATGAAGTTATTAATAAATAGAAAAGTTCTGTCTACCCCCAAGTCCTAGACTTTCTTGTCTTCCTGGGAAAAGCTTGGGGATGTCTACAGCATGAAATGGATCTCACAGATTGGAAAATTTATCTCTTCTTATGCCTGTCCTTTTGTCTGCCTTATTCTTCATCCCCTCTGGAGGGCAGGATGCCGTCCAGCTGTGCATGGTTCTACACCTCAATAACAACTCCACAGAAATTGAACTTAATGCACGCCGCAATACGTGTCTGAAAAGAAATGAGCTGTGAGAAGGGAAGTGCCAGTTCTGCCTCACTCCCAGTGAAATCAAGATGAGACAGCTGTGCCCATAAATGAAACCATTTGAAGAGTTAACATGGAAGACAGCCCCGCGTAATTGTGAACTTCTGTGGAACTACTCACAGACCTTGCTCTAGAAATTAATAAAAGTACTGAAGAAGATGGGAAGGGTATACAAAATGAAAGCCAAATGAGTGAATTAGTTTTCCCGTCTGGTTCAGCAGCACTGAATCCAAAGACTGCCAGGCTCTGCTGGTCTATGGCTTAAGTGGTATTTTGAATGATTTATACCAAGGCTATGTAGGAAATCAAAGCAAAGCAGGATAAAAATAAAGGATGATTACACTTGTTTTCTTGGTGGTTAAAAACACACGGGAAAAAAGAAATGAACTGGCAATTAAAAATAAAGAATCCCTTATGTTTGTCAATAACTTGAAAGCAACACACCATGTCTGTCAACATTTCCATCATTCATATAATTTCAGAAGAGTTTCTCATCTACCCACCCAAATGTTTGTTTGTTCATTCACCTATTTATCTAAAAAGAAAAAAAATTAGTTTCTTCTCTGTGACAGATACCAGACTCAGAACTTAAGTATGCTCTTCGTTTAATTCTCAGAACAACCATTCTCAACAGGAATTATTATTATTATTATTATTTTTAAAGATTTTATTTACTTGACAGGAAGAGACACAGCGAGAGAAGGAACACAAGCAGGGGGAATGGGAGAGGGAGAAGCAGGCTTCCTGCTGAACAGGGAGCTCGATGTGGGGCTCCATCCTAGGACTTCGGAATCATGACCTGAGCCAAAGATAGACACCCAACGACTGAGCCATCCAGGCGCCCCTCAAAAGACATTATTATTATTCCAAGTTTTTAGTCAAGGATATTGAGAGGCTGAGCTGTTAGTAACATATCAATATGATCAGTTTAGCCAGAAGTGGAACTGACATTCTATCCAGTTTTTTCCCTTTACTACCCAATACCCCTTCTTTTACTATAATATCTGTTATACACTCAATTGCTATGTTAAAGTGAGTTGAAGGTTTTTGATCTAAAAAATGTAAAGTATTTTTAGCAATTTCTTAATGGCCTCTGAAAATTGGAGACAACGCAATCAGGCATTCACACTTACCTACAGTGCAGCTGGAGTGGAAGAGGGTGATAAAATTCTGTCTTCCTGTTTGTGCCATTGAACTATATTTTACTGCATTTATATACCATGGTTCATTCTGCCAGGTAGAAGATCTTTCTTTATCTTATTTATTTCACAATTGACATCTAGGCCATGGTTGCTCATCAGAAACCTACATTAGAATCACCTGGCAAGCTTTAAAAATGCAGATTTGTATGTTCCACCCCTGCATTATTGAATCAGAATTTCTGGGGTTGGGCCAAGGAAGCTGCATTTTTAACAAGCACACTGGTTCATTCTGACACATGCTCAAGTTTGACAACCACTGTCCCAGATGATCCTCTATCCAGAGCCCATCCACAGTGGATGGTGGCAAAGCCACTGACCCTGTCAGAATCTGCTTCAGCTTGTAACTTTCATGGTGTAACCACCATCCCATTCCAGTGCACCACTGACCCAGGCCCTTCCGTGTAAACCGTATCACATGAAATTGCATCACATCAAAGCCCACATTCCAGGATGATTTCTAGTTCACCCAAGTCTGACCCCAAGTTCAGAGTTGGTTCCAAGGACCCTAGGAGCTTTGCCACATTTCCTAACACAACCTCAGTCTAGGTGGTGGTCTCCCTTTTCTGCATTCAGTGTCCTGTGCTATGATCCTGATGTGATAGCTGAATTTTCTTCTGGTCAACATAGGCCTTTAGTTCTTCAGAAGAAGAAATCTCTCACCACCGAGTAAATAAAATAATTTTTATCTGGTTGATTTAGGTATTGAAATTTAAGATGTAAAAATATTTATTTACTCAGTTAATGATAAATTAGCATCTTGTAGGATTCATGATTAATCATGCTCTACCTAGAAGCAAGTGCCAAAATGACTCTGCCAACAGAATCTATCTACTTCTGAAATAAATGATTGCACCAAAAACTGCTTTTTTTGTAAGTTCCTTAGTTTTATATTCTGACTGCATATTGACATTCTCTAATAAAAATTGTTTGGATTCCTCTCTGGAACATTTGGGGTGAGTCTCAAGGCATTAATTTGCATTTGCTAAGCACTGAATCATAAAACTATTTCCATTATCTGGCAAAGCAAAACATCTTATTCTATGAGATTTAAGCACTCATTTAAAATGAGTATTTAAAAAGTACTCAATCACTTAGCAAAACATTTCTTTTCTCTTTCCCGAACATGAGTAGGTCAGTATTCAGGTTGAGCAATGGCATAGCTGAGGTTAAGTGAAACCTTCCAGAAGTCTGAACTATCAATGATTTTCTAGCTCAGGAAGTATTTTTGCTGCCAACTCAACTAACCAACAGGGGAGCATTGGCAGTCGGAAAAGGCCTTCATAATTCTCTCTGTTACTGTTGTAAAGTTGTTTGCTTGGACTTTATGTTGTTCCTGATGGGACGAACAGGACCAGGGAAGCATGCCCTGTAGAATCCAAGTGGTGAGGGTTGGATCTAGACACACCTGTGATGAATGGAGAGGCAAGTTTATTTGTTACCATTTTCAGTTCTGAACTTTGGTGGAAATGTACTAACCACAATCTTTGCAGTCAAAACTGAATCTGAATCCTGACTCTTCCTTTTATAAGAAATCTGGGGGTCAAACTGTGGGTTCACCTCCTTTTTTTTTTTCCTTTTTTTTTTTTGGTATGTGGAGTGCCTTGGCATGAACTATCCTTGCCACATTTTTTATAGCTGGCTAATTTCAGGAGAAATGGGTCCTTATGCTTCATGAGACAGCTCAGATATTAATTCCTCTTGGAAGCTTACTCTGAATTCTCAGGCCAGACAGGTCACCCTTTTTCTCTATCCTTCATATCACTCACCATATTTACTTCAGTTGCCTGTGTACATATCTGTACCTTTCTTTTATCTTTGAAGGCAGGTAACTTTGTAGTGTAGTATATGTCACTCAGGGATATGTGAATAAATATTGTGGGAAATTTGATCTTTAAAATATGGATAGCAACGTCTCTTTTGAAAAGTGGTCACAAAGACTGAATAATAATATTTGTAAAGTTCCTGACACATTGTAGGCACTCAGTAAATTCTAGTTTGCATTCTTCTATTCCTATCTATGATAGTAACAAAATGGCCTGTCCTTTTCCCCCTGTCTCCAGAAAAAGTTTTATGAGACTACCTGAATGGTCTCTTCTCAGCTTTAGGTCATTGTCATAAATCCCATCTGATATCAGTGTCTGTTGAAGTTGGGTCCCCAGGAAGCAGAAGCTGGGACAGGATTCGGAGCATGAAAGGTTTTTTGGGAGAAATGTCTGTGGAAGAAAGAGAGGGAGAGGGGATTGAACAGACATGACAAATCTCTGCCAGTCTGGTGGGGGGCCCAGAATAAAGATTGCCCCTTAGAAGGGTCTTGCATTTGGTGGGACTGATGAATTCTTTTGTAACCTTGCCTTGCTTGGTCATTGGCTGAGAGTGTCATGAGTAAATCCTGACTGTGGCTACCATCACCTTGATGAATCACCACTGCCACTGCACCCTGAGGAGAGTGTGACCTGGTCTCAAATGCTGAGGCATATTGTGAAGCAGATGGCTGCTGGAGATGGTAGTCGACCCTAATCCATAGTTGGGCAGTGAATTCTTTCTTGATGGGGGATCTGAGTGGTGCATCTTTGTGTCTGCCACAATATCACTTAAGGATTTAGAACCTAGACTAATCTGTCTTTTAGCCATTTGTATGTCTTCTTTGGAGAAGTGTCTGTTCATGTCTTTTGCCCATTTTTTTTTTTTGGACATGATTATGTGTTTTTTGCATGCTGAGTTTGAGGAGTTCTTTATAGACCTTGGATATCAGCCCTTTCTGTAGTGTCATTTGAAAATATCTTCTCCCATTCTGCAGGTTGCCTCTTTGTTTTGTTGACTGCTTTCTTTGCTGTGCAGAAGTTTTTGATCTTGAAGAAGTCCCCAAAGTTCATTTTCGCTTTTGTTTCCTTTGCCTTTGGAGATGTGTTTTGAAAGAAGTTGCTGTGGTCAATGTTGAAGAGGTCATTGCCCATGTACTCCTCTAAAATTTTGATAGATTTCTGCCTCACATTGAGGTCTTTCATCCATTTAAAGTTTATCTTTGTGTATGGTGTAAGAGAATGGTCGAGTTTCATTCTTCTATACATAGTTGTCCAATTTTCCCAGCACCATTCATCATCATTAGCCATCAGGGAAATTCAAATCAAAGCCACATTGAGATACCACCTTACACCAGTTAGAATGGCCAAAATTAACAGGACAGTAAACAACAAGTGTTGGAGAGGATGTGGAGAAAGGGGAGCCCTCTACACTGTTGGTGGGAATGCAAGTTGGGGCAGGCACTTTGGAAAACAGTGGGAGATTTCTCAAAACATTAGAAATTGAGCTACCCTATGACCCTACAATTGCACTACTGGGTATTTACCCCAAAGATAACAGATATAGTGAAAGAAGGGCCATATGTACCCCAATATTCATAGCAGCAATGGCCACAATCACCAAACTATGGGAAGAGCCAAGATGCCCTTCAACAGACAAATGGATAAAGAAGACATGGTCCATATATACAATGAAGTATTTTGCCTCCAACAGAAAGGATGAATACCCTACTTTTGTATGGGACTGGGGGAGATTATGCTGAATGAAGTATGTCAAGCAGAGAGTCAATTATCATATGGTTTCACTTATTTGTGGAGCACAAGGAATAACATGGAGGACATTGGGATAAGGAAAGGAAAAGTGAATTGGGATAAATCAGAGGGGGAGAGGAGGTATGAGAGACTGTGGACTCTGAGGGTTTTGGAGGGGAGAGAGGTGGGGGGAATAGGTGAGCCTGGTGGTGGGTATTAAAGAGGACACGTATTGCATGGAGCACTAGGTGTAGTGCATAAACAATGAATCTTGGAACACTGAAAAAAAGAAAATAAAATTAAGATATTAAAAAAAGATAACCTAGAATAATTTTTTTATGGGGGGGGGGAATGCTGCCTGCTTCATAATAGCACTTATGAGCCACTAGGATGGTTTTCATGGCACCGGATACAGGCAAATGTTCGAACTGGGAGCCTTTGTGTACCTTTCAAAAGCTCACCTCCCCTACCTGTTGCCAAGGGCCTAAAAATGGGTGTGTGTGTGTGCTGTCTGTTATTCCATCCTTGTTCTACCCTCCTCTGTAACGCTATTTTGGGAAATGGACTGTGGGAATGTAATTGAGTCATGTAGTTTAAATCTTTCTTATGTAAGGAAGAGAGTCATGTAGCCAAGCAAGTTTGTGGTTATAGAGATCTTTGTCCCTTGCACTGAGAGCAACCAAATTCCATTAGCATAACAAGAAAGTAGTATATTTTAATATGCATAGTGCATTTTATAAAAATGTTGACTATGCATAGATGTCACTCTCAACCTAATTTTAACATTCAACCAGAGATTAAAAGTACATTCCTATATCAGAAGATATGTATCTAGAGCATCTTTCTCTAAAGCTACAGACACATGATAGGAAGTGGAAATACTAGAGTCAGACCACAGAATTGGGCTTATTCCCAGGGTTGGGCTCAGTGTAGACAGAGCAATAAGCAGGGCATTTGGGGAATGTTGGAAATCGTCCAGCTGACTGGGTTCTACCTTAGCTCTTCCTTACTAGTCAGTTGCTATTCAGATGTCATAAATGTGTGCAGTGTTTTGTAAAATATATGCAATATTTTGCTAATTAATTTGAGAGAGGATTCTGCTACATGTTTTAAAACTTAACTAATTTTCAGAGGATAAGAATACAGTAAAATATATATGACATGTGAGTTGTATGGAATACATTTTCATTCAAGATCGAAATTGATCTAGAACTTTGTAGTATTCCACAATTGTGTAGTTGAGACAGATAGGGCATATTATGAAGACATTGTAGACTGGACAATGGAAGTTGGACACTCACAGTTGAGTCTGCACTCAGGGTTAACTATGCAATGGAAGACACCTCTGAGGGGGGGCACATACCAGATCCCAGATCCTATGAAGATGGTACTGCCCATAAAAACCAAGTGAGTTGTTTCCAAGTTAGCAGTTCTCTCTCCAGGGCAACTGTGCATGCACTTTGTAAGTCTGCTTGTGGGTGAGAAGATCTGGAAACGAAACACTGTGGCTACTAAGATTCACCTGGAGCTCTTATTTTGGGAATGGTTGTACCATATCCTCAGGTTCAACTTGGGTCTTCCCTAAGGATTAGAAGGGGCAGGCTCACTGGTTTTTGTTTTACTGGATTACATATTCATCCTGACTTGTAGAGGTTTAGTGGCAGGGTTTTCAAGTGTTCTAGATAATCTCAGTAAGCTCTTCTAAGAGCAAGAAAAGAATGGTAGAAATAACCATAGTAAGAAGGTCTTTTTTATACTTCACATTTTGTCAAATTAGTCATTTTATACTCATGAAAAATACAGAAAGGACCTAGAATCGATTTATTCCTTGTCGATGTAGTTTACAAAACACTCTTTTTTTCTGTAAAAAATCCAAGATGGAATGCAAGTGTACTTGAGACAAAGAAGCTTGTTAGAAGATAATTTTCATTTATTTGATGGACATGGATTGCATCTTAATTTTCTGTTTTTAAAAATAAATTTGCTACATGTTTTGAATTACTAAAATAAATGCAACATCTGAAGTGTCCTTAAACCCCTCATTCCTAATTTATTTTTTTTCCCTTCCCTAAAGGCCATCTTTATTATAAATTTAATGTATGTTCTTGCAGTCTGTTTTTCATTGTTTTAAACAAGTGAAGTATTCATGAGCAGTATCAAGTATTATTTTGGCATTATCTAAAATTTTTCATAAATTAGAGCATATTTTAATATATTCAGAAATATGCTTTTTCCACATGTATTTTTGGTCTACATCTGCGTTGATATAGATCTTTTATTTTTTTTAAACTACCCTGAAGAAATGTATTGTATCACATGCCACATTTTATTTATCCACTTCCCCATTAGACATTTTTATTTTATTTTATTTTATTTTTTAAAGATTTTATTTTTTTATTTGACAGAGAGTTAGTGAGAGAGCACAAGTAGGCAGAGCGGCAGGCAGAGGGAGAGAGAGAAGCAGATTCCCTGCTGAGCAGGAAGCATGATGTGGGGCTCAATCCCAGGACCCTGGAATCATGACCTGAGCTGAAGGTAGCGGCTTAACCAACTGAGCCACCCAGGCCCTCCCCCAATTAATAAGACATTTTTAAAAAGTATGTCACTTAATGACATCCATCAATCCAGCTTTTATTTAAAAAGGATTTTCTGAACTAGTACTAGGTATAGGGTGTTCCAATAAAATGTTTCAATTAATGAAGAGTTTCTGCCTATGCTACATAGAGGGATTACCAATTTTTAGAGGGTTCAAATACAATAAATAACTAAAATAAATAAAAATAAAAGACATAACTTGAAATATTTCCTGAATATATTTTTGTTTTACTATGCATCTAATGATTCTTAAGGATAATGTCAAGTTTTATGTACACATGTTGTACTCTAGGAGAATGGTGTTGGGGTTTAGGGAATGGTGATCCTATTAATTGATTTACGCTTCCCCTTTCCTGGGATTCTAGCCTCCTACAGCTATCTATTTCCAACAGATGTCAGAGTGACATGATGACGGGCATAGTAATAATTTTTTTAACCTCAAAATACAAGCTGTTTTGTAAGCATGCTGGAGAACACGGCTTGGTCCTTGCAGTCAAAATGAAGGTCTCCTCTCCTCTTTCACTAGGTCTTGACACCCATATCCTCCCAATAACTAAAACACCAGCCACACTGAATGTCTTTTCTTACTCTAGTTTTGAATTTTCACGTATGAAGACTGCTAAAAATTGAGTTAGAAGAAACATGGGTTATGAAATGGCTCTACATAACACCAGAACTGTGTTAGCAAACTATAGTATAGGAACAGTTATATAATTATTTTAAGTTGAAATACTACAGGTGAAGGTATTTTGGAATGGACTAGACATTTTATTCAATGATATACTTTGTCATCATGCCCTTCTGGTTTTTAAATCAAAGCTATATGGGACATGTCTACATAAGCTCTAGGAATATTTAAAGTGAATTAGAATGCCTAGTATCTTAACAAAGCAAAGTACAATAGATAGACAGCTCTCCCCCAATCTATAATTTTATAAAATTTGTTGCAATTATGAATAGAGAGGCATTTTGAGTAATTATTTTAGTTTTAGAACTGTTCCCATTAGGAACTTATATGAAATAAAATGTTAATATTCTTTCAGAACATAATGCATTTGCAAAGTATGGAGGCACTTTCTATTATCCTTATACACAGGAGACCTAGATAAGACATTATGTAGATAATTTTACCTCAACAGAAATAATACAACCATAGACACTGATGATGAGAAAGACTCAAGAGGTACTTTAGTCCATTAGCATGAAACATAGCTGCATATCTTAAACTTCTTGTGTTGATTCTAATTTGTGTACTTCTAATGATACCACTTTTTAACAATTTCTGAGGAAAAGTTTCTGAATTTTTTATTGCAATATTTCTCATTTTACGTAAGGTAATAATCAGAGATTACATGATAGAAATTAGAAAGCAGTACAATCTTTAGATAGATGTTAGGTGGCTGGTTTTTCCCTTTTTGTTTGTTCTCCTAGACCCTCGTCTTGCCCTCCTGTTATTGAATCACAAGGATATAACACCAACTGGTTGACTGGGAGATCTTTTGTGGATGCAATTTACTTTCTGGTCAGTGCTGAAGACATAGAGAAACACTGTTCATGTGTTCAAAGCACTAAGAGCCACCTCTGGTTGCAACTGAAAGTAGATTTGGCTTCTATACAAATATTTTAACTGCTATTTCATGGAAAGTCCCTTGTACTCGCTCTTTTTGTTGTTTTGTTTTAGCTTTTAATTTTGAAATAATTGTAAATTCACAGGAAGTTGAAAAGATAGTATAAAAAGGTTCCATGTATTCATTATCCCACTTCCCCAATGGCTACATTTTATGTAGTTACAGTATGTTCTCAAACCCAGGAGCTTGACATTGTTACAGTATGTGCATATGGGATGATGCCATTTTATCACATATATAAATTTGTGTAAAAACCATCCTGAGGAAGACACATTCCATCACCACAAAGATCTTCATGCCATTCTTTTATAGTAGTTGTCACCCTCCACCTCATCTCTAACCCCTGAGAACCACTAATTTGTTTTCCATTCTGTATTTTTGTCATTTCAAGAATGTTATATAAATGGAATTATAAACTCTGTGACCACTTTTATCTGATGGTTTCATGGAAAGTCCCCAGCTCTTGCTCCTTTCTTTTTAAATTCCCCCTGGTTGTCTTCTACAGTTCACCCATGTACAGTTATTTTTAGCTCTGACATTTTAGTGTAAAAATGCAATGTGTCTTAATAACTTTATGAATTGTTATGAAAACATGGTTTTTTTTGGACAAAGAATCTATTATAAATGTATAATTATTGCTGAATTTCCTATTTGCATGGAGGGGTGGAATATGTCTTCTCAAGAACATGCCTTGTGTATGACCACATCTTCAGTGCCTAGTAAGTGTTTGACACATAGCAGGTCTTCAGTAAGTTTTGTGAAGAAGATAGATGAATAAGGACCTTTTTTTATTTCTAGGAGGGGGAGGGTTGATGGATTATGAGGTTCTGTATCTGCATGAATGGACAACTTGTACTAAATATCAATGGAGAGGAGAGATGATGAAAACGCTAGTGCTGATTATCACCTGTGTTACTTTGTGATTGCTTTCTGCCTGTGCTGCAGGTGCATATACAGGTGTCTTCTAGCCAAGATAGACTCACCCATTTGTTACTGAGGAGTTCCAGGCTTATGGAGTATGGGTTCCTTCCCCTAGGTTTTTCTCCAAGTTAGAATTCAAGATACTCTCCTGCATACATCATCCTGATGCATTGTCTGCTTCTCTGAGTCATGGGGTGTCTCCCTAGCCTATGACCTCAGGAGGTGCTCACCTTTTCTCTTCTTACTGGTCATTAGGCTAGCCTACCTTCATTGACAAATACAAAGTGCAACCCCAATTGCCTTAGCTTAATAAGCTTTACAAGAATTTTTATATTATGAAATACACTACGTGTGGTAGGAATAAGGAACGCCCACATAGGTGTTGCTTGGTTTCTGCTCTGTGATCATCTTTAATCAGATCCTCTGGACATCTTTCCAGGTCCTACTTACTGTGAATGCACCAGAAAAAGGTAAGCAAAAGCCTTCAAAACAAAGAAATATTTATTAAGAAAATGACCAGTTGTGTCACGTATCTCCTCAAGTCCCTCCACACTTAGCACTAATGAGTATCCCTACCCATTTCATTAATAGACTTGTCAGCCTCAAAATACTGTGAATGGGGCTATATTGTAAGAATGTGGATTGTTAGATTGAGGAACTTTTAACTCATTTGTTAGGGTATGGAACATTGTTGAAACCTTTGCATGGGTGAATGATATGAGCAGAGTAGTGTCCCAGGGAAAGCTAATCATATGAGGGTAATGTCTAGGAGGGAAGACTATAGGTGAGCTGACACACCATAAGAAGAGCTTGAAATAGTGAATAACTGAAAATGCACATTGTTCATAACACAAGTGAAATCTTCTATTTGAATAATGCCTTTATAAAATGCTTATTGTGTTAACATTATAAAAATTCTTAATGTCTAAGTGAATCAGAGTAGGTTTTAAAGTTGAAACAAGGGATAAGAGGGCATATAACTTGCTCAAAGCCACACATCTAGGAAGAAAGGAAGGGTAGAGCTAGAGTTCAGGTGGTAATTACTCACCATTGATTCGTTTTATTTGTGTTTTAAAAGTGTGGCCATTGAAGTTGGCTCCATAGCTCAGGGGTTAGAGCACTGGTCTTGTAAAGTGTGGCCATTGAGATCACTAGTGAAGGGCATACTGTGTTTGTCAGTGCAGAAGAGGGATAAGTTGCCTTCGGGTCGTTGAATCATATAGAATTATAATGTTCCCGAAAGGCAGAATAGAGTTCTTTGATTCAGAGATGTCTTTGACCCAAAAGGTGTAGAGAACATTTTATATATTCAGGTAAAATAATATTGGGAAATATTTCTGAAGTTGCCACAAGTTTGCTGCTATGCCTTATTATGCACTGAACTGGTAAACAAACACGGTCCTTAATTCTGTGAAAACTGGCAAGTGGCTCTATGGATACATGAATAAGGTATACTTTGAAAGCTCAGCTGGCTTCTACACATATTTGTCAATTGAAAATCTACTCAGATCATGTAATGCATAAAAACCTCATTTCAATTTGTGTCCTATCTGTTAATAACAGTGTCTACTAAGACCCTCTTATAGAAGGCTACAGTGTTAATATAACCAAATGATTCCAATTGACCCACATGAGACATTTTTCTGTCTGTTACGTGAATGCTGGCACCATAATAGATGTGTTAATTTAATGAGCAAATTATACTAATTGAAATGAAGACCTAGGGGTGGAGAAGTAGCAGAGTAACACTTGCTAGTCATCATCAAAATATTAAATGCCTGACACGGAAGATCACCTTAACTATTATAGAATTAAAAGCAAGCCATTTGTTCAAAAAGGAAAAAATAACACTATATGAGACACCAGTGACAGACAAATGAAATTGATAAAAAATAATTTTATAATAACACAGAAATGAAAAACTTTTAAGAAATCAAACACAACTGAAACAAAAAGTTTAAGAAGTTCCATAGGGACATCTGGGTGGGTTAAGTCTCTGCCTTTGGCTAGTTCATGATCTCAGGGTCCTGGGATCGAGCCCTGCATGGGGCTTTCTGTGCAGCGGGGATCCTGCTTCCCCCTCTCTCTCTGCCTGCCTCTTTGCCTACTTGTGATCTCTCTTTCTCTCTCTGTAAAATAAATTAAAAAAATTAAAAAAAATCTTTAAAAAATAAACAAATAAAAAAATTTCAATAAAAGTGGATAAGTAAATTAATTTTAAAAAGAATAATGTAAATCTAAATGCCTAAAAATCTGCATCTTAGAATTAGCAGTTTGGTGGGAATGGGGGACTTTGGATGCTGTCTGGTTCTAGACTGTCTTGACAAATATCCCCTTAAAAAGTCTTTCTTGAGCCTCTACTCTGTGTCAGGAGCTCTGCTAAAAATTGGGACTACAATAATAAGAAAACAGACTCTGTCCCCATTTTCATGGAACTTAGAGTTTAGCAAACCTAGTGAAGTACCATGTAATACTGAATATAAAATATTTAATAAAATATAAACATAAAATTTTAAAACATGAAAAAGAATGCACGTGATGAAGGGAGCTGATCTGGTTTAAGTCACAGAAGACTCCCAGAGGCAGAGATCTGAAGGCCGAGGAGGGTCAACTAGAAAAGGTAAGAGGAAAACATTGAGAGCCTTTCAGGAAGGAAATCCAGATTTGTGGCAGAAAAGAGCTTAATGTTCTTAGAGACCTGAAAGAAATCTACTGTTTTGGAATCTGGAGAATGATGTCACATGAACTTGAGCAATGAAAGGGGCCAAAACAGACGCAACCTCTCAGAAGACTCTGTCTGGAAGGACACCCAGCAATGCAGCCATGGGTACACGCCAAAGGGTTTCAAACGTGGGTGTGACATTGTTGGACTTATCTTGAAAAGACGGAGAATGGAAGGGAAAGGAGGCAAGAATGGATGTTGTCAGACAGATGAAAAGACTCTTCTGGAAGTGGGAAGGTGGTGGTCTCTTGAACCAGGAAGATACTGAAGGACATACAAAGAAGTGGACTGATCTGGAAAACCAGTAGAACTTGATAACTGTTATTTTATGGGATGTGGAAGAGGGAAATACAATTTTGATGTTCAGGATACTGGCTTGTGCTGGATAGACAAGAGGACACGGAGACAACAAACACAGAAAGAGGAGTAGATTTCAGAGGAGCTGGAAGATTGGAAAGAGAGTGGGAAGCTTGAGTTCAGTTTTTGAATGTGTTGAAGTACTTTGCCAAGGCCACCATGTTGCATAATCCCAGAAGAGGCCATTCACATACAATTCAATACAACCATTGCCCCCTGGAATGGTCTGTGAAGGGCTGCCTCAAAGCATTCAGATGGAAATAGTAAGTAGATATATAGCATTTGGTTTTTCAAGGAAGTATCAGGACTGAAAATATTTCATCAAATCTAAGATGCCATGAATTTAAGAATATACCATTATTTTATATGCTACTAAGAATGAGAAATAGACCCTCACTGGCATGGCATGTCATCAACTGCAAGATCCATTCATTTCAATGATGTTAAAATGTGGAAAAGTAGGCGTCTCATAATTGATGAAATACAGTGTCAAAGAAATCAATTTGGGTGACATAAGCCTATGGTCAGTGATTTTAATAGTATGCATGGATGAAATGTATAGGGAGAGAGTTGTGAGAGAGAAAAAAAGACTATAATACGCAGTCTGAAGGAAATCTATTCATGGCCAGGCCAGGGGAGGATGATTCAAGAAAGCCAAAGAAGAAAGGTCACTGGGGAGGCACAGAAACCCAGGGAGAGAAAAACACATTGAAAAAGGAGATACAAAAATTGTGCTAAATGCTACCAAAAATACCCATGGAATTTATTAAAATGGAAACATTGGTGACCTTGAAGGGTGCTCTTTTGTTGGGTTGAGAGGATAGAAGTTGTATTGGAGTGGGAGGAGAGTGACAGGTAGGTGAGAAGATAAAATCAGTGTGTGAAGAGAAGTTTTTGAAGAAGTCTGACTGTGAAGGGCAGGGCAGAGACAGAGGAGTAGTTGGGGAAAGAGAGCTGGAGTGAAGTTTTCTTTGTAAGAGAGAGATGTGGGCATGTTTAAAAGCCAGTGGGAGAAGCTGAATATACATGAGGGGTAAGATAGAGCTAATAGAATGAATTGACGAGCAGATGAGCAAAGACAGGATCCATAGGTGATGGATCAGTCTTTGATGCCCTCTTATATTTCACATAGGCACCAACAAAGAAAGCAGATGAGGCACACCAAGACTGGGTTTTGTTAAATGGGATGGAATAGGAATGTGGCCTAGGAAAGAATGCTATTAACATTACGGCTTGTGGAATCTAAGTTGCAGATGGACACGAGGAAAGGGGAGGTCTCTAGTGTTAGAGGTGTTGATGTGCCATCAACTGGTCTTCCCTTTCCCTTGTAGGTTTTGCCTGCCTCAAACAAATAGATCCTTCTCACTGGCTTTGAAACATACACACATCTGTCTTATTTTAAGATGATCTCACAATACAGTGTAACCATGAATCTAGGATGATACATTGTTATGGTTAAAAAAGCAGAGGCCTGATTTATGAGTTTTGCAGGCAGGGCTGCTGTGGTTGACAGCATAACCATGACTGTAGGTGAGTTCAGTGGAAGAAGGAGAAAGTCTTTAGAGGAAGGAAGTCTTCAAAGAAAAAGATGGTAAAGAATTTGGGTGAAGCAAACCCCCTGATATGAAGGCTGATGCCACAGGACCTACCTTGGCATGAATGGGATGTCTGTAAGCAAGAAGCTGGTGATGGAATTACAAGAGAGGGACAGTGGGCATAGCTAACTAGCAGGAACTGGGGCGGGGGCTGGGTGGCTCAGTAGGTTAAGTGTCTTCCTTCAGTTCAGATAATGATCCCAGGGTCCTGAGATCAAGCCAGCCTCACATCATCATCATCTCCAGCTCCCTGCTCAGCATGGAGTGTGCTTCTTCCTCTCCCTCTGCCCTGCTCATGTTCTCTCTCTAATAAATAAATAAAATATTATTAAAATTAAAAAAAAAATAGCAGGAACAGCAAAAAGGGCAAGGTTTTTTTTTTTTTTTTTGTCTTCCAGTTTCAGAGTTTGCAACTTAAAAGATACAGTGTATGTGGGATAAATAACCCAGGGAGGGAGAGGCCGAGGAAGAAAGACATAAGTACATAGGGGAATCGAAACCTAACAAATTCGATGCAGAAAGGGACATGATCTCTTCTCTTCTTGCCTCATTTAATAGCAGAGCTTCTATTGCAGCCGAAGGAGGAACTAGTTCCTGCAAAGATTTACCTTGCCACTTGAAAACAGAGTCAGGTGAGGAATGCTTGACCATTACCTGTGTACAGGGGCGTCCTTCTGGAGCAAGTGCTTCAGCACCAGAGACATCACTGAGCTGCCAAGGCCTGATGGGAGCCCTGAGGACCCCTTGGCCCTCCTCTGCCAGAGGCTGAAAGAGAGTAGTGCTGTTAGTGAAGCCATTGGGTCCTGCTAGCCTTCCAGTTACATCACAGGGAAGAAGGAGAAATGGATGGAGGAAGTGAATTTTGACTCTTACGTGGTCTTTATACTTTTCCACTGTAAGCCCTTGACAAATAACTTTTGCCCTTGATACAGATTTGTTATTTTGTGCTGTGTAAGGATGAGTGATGGTAGAGACTTAAATGGGTGTGCACAACCTTGAACTCTCCTGGAAGGTAAGGGTAGAGGGTCACCAAAAAGGATTTGCCAGTCAGTCATATTTACAGTTATTATTTTGAGAACCTAAATTTTCACAGGAGTCATTGCTATTTATTCCTTAAGGTGAGACACAAAATTATTTGGCTTTGATTTACTTTGGATAAATTATTTAGTGATTAATGAGATTTAGTTAATTCTAGCTTTCACAGCATAGCACTGGGGACACACATAGCCCCCTTTCCACCCCTCCCTGTGGTATAATGTTTCCCTATCTATCATAAGTGGGCACCATGAGGTTGATAGGCCGAATTTAATGTAAAAGTCATAGATGGCTCTTTGAGATAATATTTGTAGTTGATTTCATTTTTATTTGCTTTTAAGATGAAGACCATTTAATGTTTATACTGTCACAGCACAAATTCAAGTGTGACTATCATTTTATCATAGAAGCAATTTTATGTATTATTGTTTAATGTTTCAGCCTATTTCAAACACTTTTATTTTTGTTCTTTTCCACGCCAGTTCTTTTGTGTTTGTGTATGCATAGACGCGGGAATCGTGGGGAGCAGGGGGTCTGAATATGCTGCTGATGTGTCCCCAGGCCCATTTTTTGGTGTTGCTTGGTTGCACAGAACTGCAAAGGTGTGATTGCTGGAGCAAGGGCAGCCTGATGCTTTTTGCCTACAGACCCAACACATCCAGTCTTGCTTCACCAGTGAAAGCATGGGCTCTGCCTTGTGATCATTAGCCTGCAACTCACTGGCTTTCTGACATTGACATGATAACTTAATTTGGGGGGACCCTTATTTTTCTTTTCCATAAAATGGACACAGTTCTACCTTTATTCTACATTTTTTGAAAGCATCATAATGAGATATGTACCTTAGACCTTTGCACAGCACCAACACATATTATATGCTCATAAGACGTTCTTTCTTTTTCCCATGTTGGAGTAAGGCATTTAAAAAACTCCAACAGAAAAATATTCTCCAACAGAAAAATATTTCTCTTTTATGATATACTGAGAAGAGGAAATGCTGAAAGTTTTTATCAATATTACAATAGGGAGAGAAATTGCTTTGTCTTAATCTGATCATTCTATTCCTTTGTTCTTGAAACCTGACATGATTTATTTCAGTAGACTTTTTTTTTTGAGGGGGGGCACTCTTCATTGTGATTTAACAATAGTGGATCTTCAGGGCTGCTAACATTTATTCAGGGAATAAAGTCAAGTATTTCTTTAGTAACATAAAAAAGAAAGTATTTGGGGGAATAGTTTTATTTAAAAATATATATTTTTTGCAAGAAAAAAAGACATGCATATGTGCAAGTGTGTGTATAAGCTCTATAACATTTAAACAGACCTCAGGGATGAGTATGTTACAAAAAAGTTCTTTTGAAAATGGCACGCATATTTAGTTATTTTAGAAAGAGGGATTTTTTTTTTTTTTTTGGCTATTTTTCTCTCCCATAATAAAAGCCAAAGTAACATATTTGGAATTTTATTAAAATACCATCTGAAAAGCTTCATCATTAGGATATTTGGAATTGCAAAGTAACCAAAACACTCAGTTGATCAAATGCTTAGATTTTAACTTACAATACACAACATAATCTTGAATTGTGTTCTTCTTGAGAGTACAGATAAGATCAGAAGTTTTCATTGTGTTTTAAGACTTCTTTAAGCACACATTTTTAGCCCATTCTCCCTTCTCTAGGCTCATACACACCTTTAAAATAAAATTGTCTTATTTGTGATTGGCAAGTTTTTTTTCCTTCTCACATTCTTGAGTAAACATTGAGAATTACTTTGACAAGGCTATTTTTTAATGAGCACACTAAATTCAGAGTAAGTAGCAAATATGTTGTGAATGCATATAAGAACAGATTTACTTTGAATTTCTGCTTTGTTTTTAACTAGTCCATGTAGTACTTGGAAATGAATCTGTTTCTCTTCTCCATCATATTGTCTAATTCCAATTTATACTAAAATATTTTAGGGTTTGTCTGAGGCAGTTTGGAGATTACAGTCTAGCTTGAAGTTAAAAGGAAGCAATGAAAATCCCATAAACAGACCCGCTCACAGAGGATGGCTAAGGCTAGTTAACATTAGGTTTGATTGACCTTATTATCTTGTATTATCCTTTCAATGCTTCTGTCAGGATCAGGGTTTTTATCATCACTGCACTGATAGAGACAGGAAAGCAAGTATATGACCAAGGAAACTAAAAACTCTGTCCTAGTTTTGCATTATCTACTGCTAATGATCTTACCTACAATCTTAGGCAATCCTAGACAGCATGCAAAATCTTGCGTCTGGCCAGAACCTTGTCTAAAACATGTCCAAAGGTCTAGGGAGTGGAGGAATAAATATTTCAAGAAAGCATCGGTGAAGGTGAAATGGTTGGCTGCTTCTTGTTTTTGGATGTTTCTTCTCTTTGGGTTTATGTAAACATGTCTCAGACTATGGCTTTGTTCACTACAGGTGTGCCCGATATATTTGTGATCTATAAAGCAACTATATTCTATGTTCTTGTGGCTTAACTTGAGGTCTGTGGACCAAAAGCATGGACTATGGTAAGAAATGCAGAATCTCCATTTCCCACCCCAGTCCCATGCAATCAGAAAGCGCATTTAAAAAGAAGAAAAAAAAAATCCCTCGGTAAATGGAATAGTGTTTCCAGCCAATATCTCAAAGTGAGGGTGAACACACACCGAATGGTGCAAAACAAACCACTGAGGCACACTGTAAATTTTATCTATTTTTATTTAAAGCACATAAAAAGGGAATTAAACTTATGACTATTTATTCGCGGGAGTGACTTTGGCGCCCCCATGTGGTCCTGTAGGTGGTAGCCAGGATATTCAAGGATCTGAGCTCAGCAGCTCACAGGATTCCACAGAATTGCTTCTACTTGGGCATTTGCTTTCAGTGCATTGCAATAAAGTTGTAATTACTCTGTGCCTTTTTAAGTGGAAACATCTAGTTTTAACTTAACGAATCCTCCCCAGATGGACAAGCTTTAAAAGATTCTCCCAAACGAACTGTAGACCCAAGGTCATGCTAAAATGCCAGTTAAGTGAACAATAACATTTTCAGGGTTGTTCGCTTCACTTAGTCCAAGTACAAACTCTTTGTAAACCCAATTATGACATTAAGAAAGCAATATAAAACAAAACAAAAACCCCCACAATGTTCTAATTAGATCTTACAATAAGTCAATAAAATGAGGAGTCATTATGATATTGAAATTTGGAATTATATCCATTACCATTAGCAATGGACCGTCCATCCCTAAGTATATTTGCATATTATAGCTTTATGAAATACTGTTTTTAATTTTGACGTACATTAAAACTACTACAAAAGTAAACGGAATACTTTTATTTTTATTATTATTTTTTTAAGATTTTATTTATTTATTTGATAGACAGAGCTCACAAGGAGGCAGAGAGGCAGGCAGAGAGAGAGAGAGGAGGAAGCAGGCTCCCTGCTGAGCAGAGAGTCCGATGTGGGCCTCGATCCCAGCACCCTGGGATCATGTCCTGAGCCGAAGGCAGAGGCTTAATCTACTGAGCCACCCAGGCGCCCCGGAATACTTTTAAATAGCTGAATCTCAAAGGATGAAAGCAAGCAAAATCAATCACTTTGCTCATTAAAATATTATAAAATAAAAAAAGAAATCAATGTAAATTATTTTCATATGTAATAAAGTGTTAAATATTTTAAACAATTTTTCATAAAAACAATGTTTTCTATGTTCATGAATAAAATATAATTTATTGAAAAAATATATCTCATTTTAATCTAAATTTCTAGGTTTTTGTTTAGGATTCGTAATTACACAGTATATTAATTCAGTAACAAAAATAAATAAATTTTAAATTTTATATATATGTAAAATAAAACCCCCCACAACTTCCTCTATTTTATCCCCAACTTAAGTATGCTTATCAAAGGAATCCTAAGAGTGGTTAGGAGGAAAACAGGTCAGTATCTCTTTGAAGAAGAGAAACTGGAAGATGAAATGGTTGTCACTTAATCTCACATTTTTAGTAAAGGAACTTTCATTCAGGTCTTTAGACATTCATTTTCTCTTTCCTACTTTCCATTAAGTTTCTGGTTTATTTTAATTCACACTGATGCCATGTTTGCATGGTGATGACTCAAAATTAGCATCCTGAAATTTGTTACCACTTGTGTTCTCATACTAATTGCTTATTTTGATAAGACAGCAAAATGATTGTAATTATCTTTACACTTTTGTTACTTTGTATCAAAATTAACCTAGCTTCCTTTTGATGCATTAAAATATTTTCCCAACAATTCCATTCATTGGGATGTGGTTGGTGTGTGATGAATATTGTACTCTCTTGTCGCTCTCGGCCCGCAAGAACGACCCGCAGACGAGGTGAGTGGCAAACTTCTTTTATTACTAATGCTAATGTACTAATGCTAATGGCGGCCGCGCCGCACCAAGCACTTACAGCAGTATTTATCCACGAAGTTCACCCGTTCTCGCCCCCCTATTTGGCCAATCATAACGCCGTGCACGCAATGTCCTTGTGGACCCTTATGTAACCATACAGGACTCTATTGTTCTCTAGCGGTGATCATGCATTTATCTCTTGGCTCCTGGTGCTGTGTGCGTCAGCCATGAGCGCACCCACATCCTCCTAAACCAATCATTCTCAGTTCCTCAATCTTCAGGCACTCCCGTCTACGTGACTCCTTGCATCTGCTGGATGGCTCTCCACACTCTCTTACTTCCATAAACGTGCCAGGCACCAAACAAATCTCTTCTCTTCTCAGCACTTGGCAAGGCTGTTTCCAGTCTCCCGAATAGTCTGTGTGGTCCTTCGCTTGAGTTCTTAATGGAATGACAGCCCAAAGACTGTGTCTCCAGGCTGTGGTCTTTTTCCAAGCTGATGTGCCTCCTGCATGCCTTTTTTTCTGCCACCTGGACATGACAGAACAGCCTATAGGATGCGGACAATGATAGCAGAGTCCTGGATAGAAGGAGCCTGGAGCTCTGGGTCCCTGTGTGGAGGAGAGCTGCCTGGAGTATCATGGAAGCAAGAAATAGAGACCCTGTATGGGCTTATTTATTGTTGCAGTTAATACTACATTAATAATGTATTTTAGTACAGTATGTTTAATATAATATGTTTGAGGTAGTTTGTTTTGGTTTGCATTATTTTAAGTGAGTTTCTTTCAACTTTCACAATCTGTTGTGTGTCTCCGTTGACCTTGCTTGGGGTTTTATTTTTTTCTGTTTCTGGGTTGTGATTTCTGGTTCATACACTGGTGGGCAAACTGATATTTAAATCTCATTTCCTATCACATTTGATAAGAAAGCCTCTTGTAGCTTTTCTGTCTGCCTGCTTATGGTTTTCTGCTAGGCTTGCTTAATGTACTGATTTGCACAGTGGGATAAGCTAGAAAACATATTTTAAATCTGAAAGCTTATATTCTGCTGAACAGAGCAAACATTGTGGAAAAGCACTAAAATGTGCAAAATCTGTCAATTCTCCACACCCCTGCATTGTAAAGTCTCTTGTTAAAAACTCAAAATGGCAGAATGCTGACTGTATTTATGAAGAGTTGTCCTCCTATGTACCACATGTAACACATTTAAGGCCTCTTCCCAGTGAAATTATACGCTGAACCTTAGCCATTTTAGGAAAGAGTCTTACACACTTGACCGTATTCATACTCAGCTTTGAAATCCCTGGTTATTATGGAGCTTTGAGAGTGACCACAACTGTTTGGGAAAGTACACAAGAGTATTCATTCTGGGACACCTACTCTACTGCCAAGTTCCTTGGCTCTTGGGGATATAATTCAGAACCCATTTCCAAGGTTCAGAGACTTTTCCTATCATGAATCATAGAATTATTAGGCTGGAAAAGTCCTCAAGAGATTATCTGATGCTAATTCCTGCATGTACATTCCCCAGTCTGTGGAGCAAAGTACATTTTTCAAACTCCCTTGGTGATTCATTTCCACACTTAAAATCATGCCTACACAAATTACACGAGGCTGTAGTAATAGTTCAACAGAGAAATAGTGAGACTGTGAGAGAAGCAATAAAAATGAGCCATAAATCAAATGTTTTGAATACTAAGGAGTCAGGGACGGAGGTCACTTACCTGGAGTAGGAATAAATATGATACTAAAAACTTCTTAACATTTTGTTGCATTTGACTCTTAAAACCTGGACAAGACTAATTTGAAGCTTGGAGAAATTCTGTGGCTTGCTTTGAGAGAACAAAATGGGGGATCGCAGGGGCTAAAATTTAGATTTTCCTTATTCTGCTCCTGGGTAATTTCCTCTTTGTGACACATGACCCATATCTTCCGCATGATATGGTCTTCTCCTTTTCCGATTCTCCCTCGTTAGGAAATGGGACCACAGTAGGGACAATTTCTCTCAGGGGTACTTCTTTAGGTGGGAATGTTAGAGATTTTTGCAAAGCCAACTGTCTTGAGAACAATTACTAAGTCGGTGGGAGGTTGCCAATTCAAGGATAGAGAAATACAGAGTCTGGTAAAGTAGTTTTCTTTGCACTTAATGACCAAGTGTGGGTGTGCCACTCAGTAAACCTGCTTTGGAGAAAGTGATCTAAAAAGCCTTTACCAGAATTATTCTTTTGATGCTGAGGAACGTGGTTCTCAATACAGTGAAAAACAATAGTAGCACCATGTTTAACTTTCATGTAGACACGTACCTTCATTTTCATGAGTAAACTGAAAAATAGAGGAATCTACAAAAAGCATTTTATTTAACTTCCCCCTTCAATAAATAAATTCTCTTTTTACTTTTTCATTTACTCTTGACTTTTTTAAGGCTAAATTTAATTATGTTTATTCCTACAAAATCTTATTGCTTAAAAACACTCATGATTTTAAAAAGTGGTTAACTTTCCAGGATTTGTCTTCCATGAAAAGAATGTTCTGGCATGCATATTGCTAAGGGTCTTGGAAAGTTGTAAAGGCACGATGGCATTCCTAGATTATATAGCTAGGAAATTTTAATATATTGGAAAACTTGAAGGGTAAGCAAATTTTAAATCATTGCTTATGATGCTCAGTTGGTAAATGTACATTGCTTTACCCACTGCAGTACCAGACTGATGGAAGCAATGTTGATCGGATCCAACATAATCAGGAGTTTCTTAATACCTTTAAAAAGACAACAAAAGGAGTTTGTATCAATTAGGGTGCTTTCAAAAACAATTAACCCCCCCACTTCATAGTGGCTTAAAGGCTGAGAAAGTTTATTGGTGTCTATAACTGAAAGTCTAGAACTTTAACAATCCAATGGCTTTGACCTCCTTCCCTTGTTTTTTTTCTTGGCTCTGTTTATCTACTGATGCCATTACTAAAATGCACTTTGTAGTTTGTGGACAAGGCATTACAATATCCAGGAAGGTGTTGAGCACTGCTGCGTTCCCCTCTTCAAGCAAGGATCTGTCAGCCTTCCTTCAATTTGACCATTTAAGAATATTAACTGTAGCTGAGGGAATGGAGAGAACCATTTAGTTTAGCTTAAACTAAAAAGGATCCATTCTAGGGGTGCCTGCCTGGGTCAATCAGAAGAGTGTGTGACTCTTGATCTCAGGGTCATGAGATTATTTGGGTGTAGAAATAATTTAAATAAATCAACTTAAAATAAAAATAGAATATCTAAGTCACTGTAAAAGTAGCAAGAAGAATTAAACAATATATTAGGGTATGGGGAAGGTATGGTCATTGGAGATAAAGAAAAAAAAGGCTTTTCTCAAAATTCATAGCTAAAATCTTCAGAAATAAATACTTTGGGAAGCAAAGATTGGTAGATTCACTCCACACCCACATTGCCATCATTACTGTAGTTATTTGTAAATCTTTATCTTACACTATGACTGAGTGTACAGTCTAATACACTGAATATATTTCATTCCGCAGTGTTGGTTTAGTCATTTTCAGTGAATCTGCCATGGTCGATGTTGCCGGTCCACTCGACATTCATTCCTTTCCTCCCACACAGCATCTGTGGCTGAGAAGAAGCTGACCCAGCTCAGCAGCAAGAATGGATCCTTTTTAAGTTGATTTCTTTAAATTATTTCTACACCCAAATAATCTCATGACCCTGCGATCAAGAGTCACGCACTCTTCTGATTGAACCAGTCAGGCACCCCTGGTATGGATCCTTTTTTGAATTTGGAGAAAAAGAAGGTTTATTTTTATGTTTCGTCTATTTTTTTTTTTTTTTTTAAGATTATGATTAAAGTTGTCTGAAAGGAGAGGAAGAACGCTACCAGCAGAGGCATTTGCAAGGTAGAGAGTTTCATTCCGACAGGGTTTTCAGTTCTTGGCAGTGGGTGTCCAAAATGAACTCCAGCAACACCAAGCTCTTCTCACCACGATGTGGTGGGACGTCAATGCCCTGTTTCTCTGCACCAAATATGAGCTTGGGAGGATTGCTGTGGCACACTGTTTTCAGGGCCAACATTTATTATATTATCCAAAGTCTCTTTTGAGGTTGTGATTTGCCACTCAATTCTGAACCCATCATTATCTATTAGGGTGCGAATTGAGTTCCTGTCTCCTTACTCCCCAGCTGGCTACACCTTTGTATTTGTTACCCCTCCATGTTGTCGCAAATGGCAAGATTTCATTTCTTTTGATGGCTGCATAGTATTCCATTGTGTATATATACCACATCTTCTTGATCCATTCATCTGTTGATGGACATCTAGGTTCTTTCCATAGTTTGGCTATTGTGGACATTGCTGCTATAAACATTCGGGTGCACGTGCCCCTTTGGATCACTACGTTAGCCCTCAGATTGGCCCATCTCTTCATATGGTCTTGACAAAAGTCTACGTAGTGGAGATTCCTGAAGCTTCTGGCCCGTGTACCTCATCTTTCTTCTTATTTAAATGTCCTGTGATAATATATATTTATCCCCATGTTTTCCTTTCATTTCTTTGGTCATTCCATTGATAATTTGAGAGGTGAAAGAGTTAATGAAATAGGGGAGTTATTTTGTTATCTCTCTCTTTGTCCTAAACTTCTTCTCTGGTAACGTTCAGGTTTGAGTCTTTCTGTTTCTATTTCACAATACTTACTTGAGAGCCCCATCTTGGTTGGGTCATTTTCTGAGATCACAACTAGATCTGATTCTCAGTTTTTTGTCTGTTATTGTTTGAAGCCATCATTAAAATGGATTCTTTCTTCTTAATTACATGGATCTAACACCTATTTATCCCAAACTCTCTATTTCACTGCCTATTGCTACTGCACATGTTTGTGCAGAGCAAAGTCTTTAGGATTTCTTCACGTCATTCTCTTTGAATTCCCTGATGTAACTTCTGTTTTTGGTGATAGCTGGATTGTATAACTCTACTTGCTCCTGGGAAAGGAAAGAAAAACCATCTTCTGGATGATTATTGTCTGAAAGACTCTCACTTCTACATTTTCTTTTTTTCTGCTCATTTCACATAGCTCCACTTCAAAGAAGCTTCTGCTATTGGTGGTGAGATTAGCCCAGTAGGCAGAATCATGTGTTACTATTTAATTGTTTTAAGCCCATTACATAAGAAGAGGATGAAATTATTAGGAAAAAAGCCCCAAAGACTTTTTTTAAAATTTCATTTCATTTTATTATTATTTTTAAATTTTTTATAAACATATAATATATTTTTATCCCCAGGGGTACAGGTCTGTGAATTGCCAAGTTTACATACTTCACAGCACTCATCATAGCACATACCCTCCCCAATGTCCATAATCCCAACCCCCTCTCCCGACCCCCCTGCCCCCCACCCCGGCAACCCTCAGTTTGTTTTGTGAGATTAAGAGTCACTTATGGTTTGTCTCCCTCCCAATCCCATCTTGTTTCATTTATTCTTCTCCTACCCCCTTAACCCCCCATGTTGCATCTCCACTTCCTCATATCAGGGAGATCATATGATAGTTGTCTTTCTCCACTTGACTTATTTCACTAAGCATGATACCCTCTAGTTCCATCCACGTTGCCCAAAGACTTTTTTTAAGTAAAATAATACAATAGTATTGTTGACAAAACAAACTTTCTCCAGGAGTAAGAGGTTGTCAAAGAAGTGTTTCCAAAAAAGGAGGGTTTTAATTTATTCTAATGAGTGCTTAATTCTTTTATCTTGCAAATAGCATTAACTAAAATCACCTTGAGGGGATCATATACTTCATGCCTTTAAATAATTCTGCAGTAGTTTTTTCACTTTAGTGGTATGGGATGGTGGATGGTGAGAGATGATAACGTTAGTATTTACAATCCTTTCTGTTTCATTACAAGTGAAATCACAATGTAAACCAGATTGCATTATTGGGTTTTACTCTACTCAATGAACAAAAGCAAGCCAAAGTTACAATTTTGTCTCTTAAAAATTTACTTTTTTGTTCATATAGAGGCTTTAATGTAATCAGTGCTTGCAGTGAAAATGGATGGAACAACTTCTCAATCTTTTCTTTCTTCAGTGCCATGAAATAACACACAAAAAAGCATTAGCACATATTCTGGAACAGAGTAAGTGATGGTGATGATGATGATGGTGGTGGTGATGGTGATGATGGTGGTGGTGATGATCATGATCATGATTTTATACTACAGCCACATCTTCTCCCAGGTGTCCATCCTCTTATTTGAGAAGCAACTCAATATATTAGAAGAATTTTAGGAGACAGGATGGTCTTATATTTGCACTTATTGTATTTATGATAATGAACGGCAGAAATCTCTTCTACCTCAATGTCTTCCCTTCCTCCAGATTCTACTTTGATCTAGTTGCTCTTGACATATGTTCCTCATGAGTAAAGTAGTTTTAATCTAAACACCTAAGTACATTCAATATAGTAGAGTTTTGTGCAGGAAAATTTTTTTTAATAGATTTTATTTATTTATTTGAGAGAAAGAATGAGAGAGAGAGAGGGAGACAGAGCATGAGAAGGGAGAGGGTCAGAGGGAGAAGCAGACTCCCTACCAAGTGGGGAGACTGATGTAGGACTCAATCCAGGGACTCCAGGATCATGACCTGAGCCGAAGGCAGTTGCTTAACCAACTAAGCATCCAGGTGCCCTGTGTAGGAAAATTTTGCAAGCCACCAGATTTTTGCTTAGGATCCTTTCTGTAGGATTGTGGCTATTGATATTCATCATGGCAGCACCATTATTTGGATGGTTTTCCAGAAAAAAAAAATCTGGTAGCTGGGAGATATTTCCTTCCTTATTTCTATTTCTTCTATAACTTAGGTTCCTGGGAAGCATGAATATATTTTGCATTCTTTTCTTTTGTTGTAAAGCAATGGAGTTTCAAGTTTAAAATGCCAGTTTGAGATTTTTTTCCTTTATAAATGGTGATCTACCAACTGGGTTAACTCTGCTTCTTTACTTTTTTTTTTAAAGCTTTTATTTATTTATTTGACAGAGAGATCACAAGTAGGCAGAGAGGCAGGTAGAGAGAGGAGGGAAACAGGCTCCCTGTTGAGCAGCTAGCCTGATGCAGGCTCCATCCCAGGACCCCGGGATCATGACCTGAGCTGAAGGCAGAAGCTTAACCCACTGAGCCACCCAGGTGCCCCTGCTTCTTTACTTTTTGAAACTCTGCAGTTTTCTATCCTGCTACTCAATCCTAATTGTGGAGGTTTCCTAAAACAAGACCTTTGACTTTTTCCTTGTTTTGTCCCCTCATTTTTTGGTCATAGAGCTGATCTATTTTTCGCAAACTGAGTGTTCACCATAATACTTTTCGTGCTTCTTTTTTATTGTCACTTATGATTACCACAATGGTAATAATCATTGCAAGGTTTGGCCACTACCTATAAAACTAGTTTCATAATATCTACTTCCAAATCAATAATCTCTTCCCAATTCTTCATTGTATCATTGTATCAATGGCTAATATGTACCAATGGCTAATATGTTGAAATATTATCCTTTTCAAATAGGGTATATTTTCTGAGGTTAAAAGCCTATCCTTACATTTCATTTTTTCCAGATCCTTGCTACTGAAGTGTGGCCCATGGACCAATAGCTTGGATGTTACCTGGGAACTTGTTAGAAATGCAGAATCTTAGGCCTACTCCAGACTTTCTGAATCAGGATCTGCATTTTAACAAAATCCCCAGATAAAAGCATCTTATGAAAACTTAAATGTGAACACAAATCACCTAACATATTATTTTGACAAGTTCAACAAGATTTTTAGCATGCACCAGGTTAGGTGGATGTTACTGAATCTTGGCTCACATTTTGAGTAGCATGACTGTGGTCATGTGTAGTTTTGTCCCAAAACTGTGCAGTTTTGTCCCATAGAATGACCTATGCTGATGGCAGTGTTCTATATCTATTGCCCAGTAAAGTACCACAGGCCACATGTTTCTAGTGGGCACTTTAATCTATTTAAATTTAACTTTAAAGTGGCCACATATGGCTGGTAGCTACTGAATTGGACAGTACAGCAAATCCTGGGAATTTGGTGGAAATTTTGTAAATACTAGGAAAGTGAAATAAAAAAAAAAAAAACCCTTAATGTCAGGGCACCTGGGTGGCTCAGTGGGTTAAAGCCTCTGCCTTCGGTTCAGGTCATGATTCTAGGGTCCTGGGATCAAGCCCCACATCGGTTTCTCTGCTCAGCGGTGAGCCTGCTTCCTCCTCTTTTTCTGCCTGCCTTTCTGCCTACTTGTGATCTCTGTCTGTCAAATAAATAAATAAAATCTTTTTAAAAAAAACCAACCTTAATGTCATTAAAATAAGTTTTTTTCAAACTCTCTGGTTTACATATATATAAAAGAAAGAAAGTGAATTGGAATATGTGTATAGTTTCTAATAGGCACACATGTTTCCTGAAAACAAATCATCTTTAATTATAATCAATAAAATGTGCTAGGCTTAAGTTTTTTTGTGCTCTTTGTCAAAGTGGATTATTCATTTGTACCAAGAAGCTGACGTGATTTTTCAAAGCCTTGATTGGCACAGACTTGGGTATTATCAGAAACAGCACAATGTTTCTATTTAGTTACCACAGAAAACCCCACATATTTTAAAGGAACTGGTAAAGCTTGCTTTTCTGATAATTTTTTTAAGTTGGGAATAATGCACAGAACAATAAGAGATGTTAAACCACACATTTTAGAGCACTATGTTTTTTTTTTTTTTTAAGATTTTATTTATTTATTTGACAGAGAGAGAGAGACCACAAGTAGGGAGAGGCAGGCAGAGAGAGAAGTGGGGAAGCAGGCTCTCCTCTGAGCAGAGAGCCCAATACAGGGGATCCCAGGACCCTGAGATCATGACCTGAGCCGAAGACAGAGGCTTAACCCACTGAACCACCCAGGTGCCCCTGGTGTTTTAGTTTTAATATGATTTTCAAGAACAATTTTTAAAATAAAATATTGATTTGTTAAAGTGTTCATTTATTTAAAAAGTGTACTTTATAATAACTATCAATTGATGTAAATAATGAGATGATGGATTTTACCAATGAGAATATTTTCTATGATATAAAATATATTTGCTCCACAGGTATGAATCTGATTGGAAATCCTCTGACACTGAAAGAAGCAATAATCAAGGATGAGCGTAGTAGGCATTACTGTGAAAGGAATAAATGAGTCTAAGGGAGGGCAGGGACTGTGCCTGAAGGTGCCCTGAGCTGCCTGGCTTGACCCAGGCTGGAGGAGTAGCTGCCTAACTTTTATTCTCATGGGCTGCCCACCACCTGGTGTTTATCCCTGGAATACAGAGGTGAAATTTTCTTATTTTCCTTTCTTAATGCTCCGTCTCTGACTTAGAGCGGGGCCCAGCAATGCTGTTTAAAACCATTGCCAATGTCATATCTTTTCTTTTTCTTCTTTTGATTGAGTAGCTCCTTAATTTACAAACTCAGGGACAGCCACAGTCTCCATAAGCTTATTTGGTCTTATCAAAAGGAACAGTGGAAGATTCGAGTACCAGATCTTAAGCAGATTAAAGCACAGTTGTTAAATCCACACGTGGTTGAGATCTGTGAGTATTAAAGATACCCTCGAGCTGAATGGGAGCTTACTTTAGAAGTGTCGTTGCTTTTGTACTTGGAGGATTTGTTGTGAGTTTTCATTTTATTTATTTATTTCTTTTTTGGTAAACTTTCCATTTAGAAAGTGGGTCATTAAGGATTGTCGTTTGCTAAAAAATTAACCCTAAGCATGAGAAGTGCTTTGAAAGGAAATGAAGTAGATTTTTAAAAGCAAAAGTATGCAAATACTTTAGAAAGTGTTTGGAGAAGAATGAAAAGGGTTTACACTAGTGTATCTTAAAAGAGACATGATGTAAGCTTACCTGCTCCAAGCAATCCATGTATACTCCTGCCCTTGCTCAGAAAAATACTCTTGTCAAATTCCTTTTGTATAAATGAAGCCTCCCTCCCTGCAGTGCTGCCATTGATTTATTCTTCTAGGTAAGACTAATTTTACAATAGGTCAAACCTGATATCAATATCGTGGCTTGTCTGTTCTTTTTGCTTTTACTAATCTGCTTTACACTTAGTATAAATACCAGGTGAAATGAAAGTATAGAAAGGGCAATGGCTCATGTTTTTTGTTTTTGCTTCATCTTTTCTGCAGAATCCTGGTATAACTGTAAATCACAATTGTGTTGTTTAGCTGATCAATATTCTATTAGTTCCTTATGGTTAGAGGTATGGACATGCTTCATGGCAAGATCATATTTGTTTAATAAACGATCATATTGTTTTTGTTTAGAATTATTTCTATTACTTAGTAGACATTATACTTATTTATTCTGTAAAATAAGTGGATACATAAAGAATAAGCAAATTAAAAGACTGAGAGTAGAGAACAGCCATTTATTAGTGAAAAGAAGGAAGTTTTATAAACTGGGTTTATTAACATTTTGGTGGAGATGGGAAGTATTTTTTAGTCTCTATAGCTTCAATCAACATTCATTATGGTGGAATAAAGACAACATGATTTATTGGAAAGTTTGTATCCACATATCCTTGAGCCTCTGGGTGGATAATATAATTTAAATCTTATCTCTTTTCCCAACACTGTTTAAGTCAGCTACACTTCGTCCTCTGGAAGATCTCTTCTGATGCTTAGTATTTGACATAAGATTCCAATGACCTTGCTCACTGACTTCACTGAATTCATTACCAATGGAAACTTTTACTTTACAAACAGAAATATTTCTCCCTTAAGGTTAGTAGATAGAACAATCAGGCTTGAATTTCGGGCTTATTAAAAAAAAATTCTACACAGTTCAATCCTACCACACAATTTTATTTACTTACTTATTTTAAAAATAGAATAAGGAATTTAATTTTTTTACCTTTTTTTAAAGTTTCTTTTTTTTTCTTTAAAGATTTTATTTATTTATTTGACAGACAGAGATTACAAGCAGGCAAAGAGGCAGGCAGAGAGAGGGGAGGAAGCAGGCTCCCCACTGAGCAGAGAGCCCGATGTGGGGCTGGATCCCAGGACTCTGAGATCATGACCTGAGTCGAAGGCAGCGGCTTAGCCCACTGAGCCACCCAGGCGTCCCTTTAAAGTTTCTTTTATTGTGTTATGTTAGTCACCATTGAGTACATCATTAGTTTTTGATGTAGTGTTTCATGATTCATTGTTTGTGTGTAACAGACAGTGCTCCATGCAATACATGCACTCCTTAATACTCATCATGGGGCTAACCTATCCCCCCACCACCCTGCTCCCCTCTAAAACCTCAGTTTCTTTCCCAGAGTCCATAGTCATTAATGGTTTGAATCTCCTCCTGATTTCCCCATCTTCATTTTTCCCTTCCTTCTCCTGATAGCCTCCATGCTATTCCTTATGTTTCACAAATAAGTGAAACTATATGATAATTGACTTTCTCTGTTTGACTTATTTAACTTAGCATATTCTCCTCCAGTTCCACCCATGTTGATGTAAAAGTTGAGTATTCATCTTTTCTGATAGCTGAGTAATATTCCATTGTATATATGGACCACATCTTTATCCATTTATTTGTTGAAAGGCATCTCAACTCCTTCCACAGTCTGGCTATTGTGGACATTGCTTCTATGAACATTGGGATGAATGTGCCCTCTCTTTTCACTACATCTGTGTCTTTGGGGTAAATACTAAGTAGTGCAATGTTTGGGTCATAGGGTAGCTCTATTTTTAACCTTTTGAGGAACCTCCACACTGTTTTACAAAGTGGCTGCAGGAACTTGCATTCACACCAACAGTGTAAGAGGGTTGTCCTTTCTCCACAACCTCTTGAACATTTGTTGTTTCTTGCCTTGTCAATTTTGGCCATTCTAACTGGTGTAAGGTGGTATCTCAATGTGGCTTTGATTTGAATTTCCCTGATGGCTAATCATGATGAACATTTTTTCATGTGTCTGATAGCCATTTGTATGTCTTCTTTGGGGAAATGTCTCTTCATGTCTTCTACCTATTTTTTGATTTGATTATTTGTTTTTTGGGTGTTGAGTTTGAGAAGTTCTTTACAGATCTTGGAAATCAGCCCTTTGTCTTTGGTGTCATTGAAAATACTTCTTCCATTCCATGGGTTGCCTCTTTGTTTTGTTGACTGTTTCCTTTGCTGTGCAGAAGCTTTGATCTTGATAAAGTCTCAAAAGTTCGTTTTTGCTTTTGTTTCCCTTGCGTTTAGAGATGTGTCCTGAAGAAGTTGCTGTGGCTGATGTCAAGGAGGTTACTGCTTATGTTCTCCTCTAGGATTTTGATGGATTCCTGTCTCTTACTGAGGTCTTTCATCCATTTTGAATTTATCTTTGTATATGGTGAAGGAGAACGGTCTAGTTTCATTCTTCGGTATATAGCGATCCAATTTTCCCAGCACCATTTATTCAAGAGACTGTCTTTTATCCATTGCATACTTTTTCCTGCTTTGTAGAAGGTTAGTTGACCATAGAGTTGAGGGTCCATATCTGGGCTTTCTACTCTATTCCATTGGTCTATGTATCTGTTTTTGTGCCAATACCATACTGTCTTGGTGATCATAGCTTTGTAATATAGCTTGAAATCCGGCAACGTGATGCCTGCAGCTTTGTTTTTCTTTTTCAACATTTCCTTGGCAATTCGGTGCCCTTTCTGGTTCTATACAAGTTTAGAGTTGTTTGTTCTGGCCCTTTGAAAAATGCCATTGGTATTTTGAAAGTATAGATTGCTCTGGGCAGCATAGACATTTTAACAATGTTTATTCTTCCAATCCATGAGCATGGAATGTTTTTCCAACTTTTTGTGTCTTCTTTAGTTTCTGTCGTGAGGGTTCTGCAATTTCTAGAGCATAGATCCTTTACCTCTTTGCTTAGGTTTATTCCAAGGTATCTTATGGTTTTTGGTGCTATTGTAAGTGAAATTGATTTCATAATTTCTCTTTCTATAGTTACATTGTTAGTGTATAGAAAAACAACTGATCTCTGTGCATTGATTTTGTATTTGGCCACATTACTGAATTAATTTATGAGTTCTAGAAATTTGGGAGTGGAGTCTTTTGGGCTTTCTACATAATGTATCATGTCTTCTGTGAAGAGAGAGTTTGACTTCTTCTTTGCTAATATGAATACATTTCATTTCTTTTTGTTCTCTTATTGCTGTTGCTAGGACTTCTAGTATTATGTTGAACAACAGTGGTGAGAGTGGGCATTCATGTTATGTTCCTGATCATAAAAGGAAGGCTCTCAGGTTTTCCCCATTGAGAATGATATTTGCTGTGGGCTTTTCATAGATGTCTTTTTTTCTGAAATTGAAGAATCTTCCCTCTATTCCTACACTCTGAAGAGTTTTAATCAGGAAAGGATGCTATATTTTGTCAAATGCTTTTTCTGCATGAATTGAGAGGACAATATGGTTCTTTTCTCTTATTAATGTGTTCAATCATACCAATTGATTTGTGAATGTTGAACCACTCTTGCATCCCAGGGATAAATCCTACCTGGTCATGTTGGATAATCCTTTTAATGTACAGTTGGATCCTGTTAGGTGCATTTTGCTGAGAATTTTGGCATCTGTATTCTTCAGGGATATTGGTCAGTAATTCTCCTTTCTGTTGGGGTCTTTACCTGGTTTTGGGATCAAGGTAATGCTGGCCTCATAGAATGAGTTTGGAATTTTGTCTTCTGTTTCCATTTTTTGAAACAGCTTTAGGAGAATAGGAATTATTTCTTCTTTAAATGTTTGGTAGAATTCCCCAGGGAATCCATCAGGCCTTGACTCTTGTTTTTTTAGGAAGTTTTCAATCACTGCTTCAATCTTGTTACTGGTTATTGGCCTATTCAAGTTGTCAACTTCTTTCTGTTTCAGCCTTGGTAGTTTATAGGTTTCCAGGAAGGCATTCATTTCTTCCAAGTTGCTTAATTTATTGGAATATAGTTGTTGATAATAATTTCCAACAATTGTTTCTATATCCTTGGTGTTAGTCATGATCTCTCCCCTTTCACTCATCATTTTAGTAATTTGGGTCCTTTCTCTTTTCTTTTGTATAAGTCTGGCCAATGGTTTATCAATATTAATAATTCTTTCAAAGAATAAGCTTCTAGTTTCTTTGATCTATTCTATTGTATTTATGGTTTCTAATTCATTGATCACTGTTCTAATCTTAATTTTTTCTCTTCTTCTGTTGGCTTAGGCTTTATTTGTTGTTGGTTCTCCAGATCTTTAAGGTATATATAGAGTTTGTGTATTTGGGTTTTGTCTTGTTCTTTCTTTCTTTCTTTCTTTCTTTCTTTCTTTCTTTCTTTCTTGAAGTGAGGCTTGGATGGTTACATATTCCTGCCTTAGGACCGCCTTTGCAGTACCCATAGGTTTTGCACTGATGTGTTTTCATTCTCATTGGTTTCCATTAATTGTTTAAGTTCTTTGATTTCCTGGTTGACCCAAACATTCCTGAGCAGAATGGCCTTTTGCATCCAAGCATTTGGATTTCTTCCAAATTTTTCTTATAGCTGAGTTCCAGTTTCAAAGCATTATGGTCTGAGAATATGCAGGGTATAATCTCAATTTTTTGACATTTGAGATCTGATTTGTGATTCAGTATGTGGTCTATTCTGGAGAAAGTTCATGTGCCTTTGTGAAGAATAAGTGTTCTGGTGTTTTAGTGTGGAATGTTCTGTATATATCTATGAGGTCCATCAGGTCCAGAGTGTCATTCAAAGCTCTTGTTTCTTTGTTGGTTTTTTGCTTAGATGATCTGTCTATTGATGAGAGTGGAGTGTTGAGGTCTCCTGCTATTGTATTATTATCAATATGTCTCCCTATTTTGGTTAGCAGTTGGCTTATGTAGTTGGCTGCTCCCATTTGGGGGGCATAAATATTTACAATTCTCAGATCATCTTGTTGGATAGACCCTTTAAGAATGATATACTGTTGTACTGTATCTCTAGCTTTAGTCTTTAGCTTAAAATCTAATTTGTCTAATATGAAAATTGCTACCCTAGCTTTCTTTTGAGGTCCATTGGCATGAAAGATGGTTCTCCATCCCCTCATTTTCAGTCTGTATGTATCTTTAGGTTCAAAATGCATCTCCTGTACACAGCATATGGATGTGTCATGTCTTTTTATCTAATATGCAAGCCTGTGCTGTTTCATGGGAACATTTAGACCATTCACATTGAGAGTGATCGTTGAAAGGCATGATTTTGGTGTCATCATGTTGCCTGTGAAGCCCTTGTTTCTATAGATTATCTCTGTAAATTTCTGTTCTATATTACTCTTGGGATATTTCTTCTTTTATGGAGCCCTCTCCCCCTTAATATTTCTTTCAGGGCAAACTTGGTGGTCCCATATTCTTTCAGTTTTTTCCATTCTTGGAAGCTGCTTGTCTCTCCATCCATTCTGAATGACAGCCTTGCTGGTTAAAGTATCCTTGGCTGCATTTTCTTCTCATTTAGTGCCCTGAATATGTTTTGCCAGCCCTTTCTGGCTTGTCCGTTCTCTGTGAATAGGTCTGATGTTATACTGATGTTCCTTCCTTTGTACATAAGAATCCGTTACCCTTGCTGCTTTCAAGATTGTTTCCTTGGATCTAAGATTTACAGATTGTCCTATTACATGTGGTGGCATTGGTCTGTTTTCATTGATCTTGGGTGGGGACATCTCTGCCTCTTGGACACAAATGCTTATCTCTTTCTCCAGATTAGGGAAGTTTTCAGCTACAATGTGGTCAAATATGTCTCCTTGATCTCTTTCTTTCTCCACCCCCTCAAGGTACCCAATAATTCTGATATTGGAACATTTCATTGAGTCTTAATCTCTCTCAATTTGATTCCTTGGGTTTTAATTTGTTTTCCTCAGGCTGTCTCAATTTCCTTCTTTTGTATCATCTTATCCTCTAGCTCATTAATTCATTCTTCTACCTTGTTTACTCAGGCAGTCAGAAATCCAGTTTAGGCTGCTTTTCATTCATAACATTTTTAAGTTTGGCCTGAGGAGATCTCATTTCTGCCCTTAGGAATTCTATAGTGTTGTTAATATTTTTCTCAAGCCTAGATATCGCCTTGATAGTGGTTACTCTGAAGTCCATTTCTGACATCTTGGTTATATCCATATCTATTAGTACTGAGGCAGAGGCCACATTCTCTAGTTCTTTCCTTTGTTGGCGGTTCCTCCTCTTAGTCATTCTGTTGAGGGGTGGTTGAGGGAATGTACAGAGTCCAAATTATTGACCACAATCCAAGCAAGAGCACCTGTTTTATAGGGACCTTAGGGTTATTGTCTTTTTGTTTATCCAGCCTGTCTTCTGGGGGATGGGCTTGCTGTGCTGTTACTTAGGCAACTCTGTTTGGGTAGAGTTACCTTGCCCTCTGTGGGAGGGGGATGAGCCCTGGGTAATATCACTCACATATTTATGATAAGTCATTCTCTCTCATTTACATGGAGAGGATGAAGCAGAGAGTCAGGCATTCTGTTTGAACACATCCAAGTTTTGTTGTCTCATTGTAACCAACCCACCTCCTAGTCTGGCCACTGTTGGTCACTGGCCAGAAGAGCAAATGAGTCTGATTCAGTATAACTCCAATACTCTCAATGCAATATTCTTGTTCTGGTGCAAGAACAGCAGCTTTTGTTCTCTGGTGGTTTTCCCTGGTGGCTTTCCATGTCTATTCTGAGAGTCAGAGCAGAAGTGACACTATATCCAAACCTACAACAGCATCCCAGCCCTTTCTTCCAGGGCCAGACATGTCTCTGTCCTTTTTGCTTCTAAAACCACAGGCCACCACTGGGTTGCATGTGCACCATCATAGCTCCAGGTTTTAGTCTGGGAGAGTTGCCCTAAAGTCCTTACTCCACTGCTACCAGTCTGTGGGTCTGTGCCAAGTTCCCAGTATGACGCTTTTGTGCTCTGGTGCAAGATCCCAGAGGCTCCCTCTCCCTTCTGTTTATCTTCCAATATCTGCCCACAAAACCACAGCTCCCTGCTTCATACCTCAGGACCAACCACCTGAGATATTCTGTTTTCTGTTTGTAGAGATCCAGGTATATCTTCTTATATTTCAGGCTGATTTCATGGATGTTCAGAATGGTCTGGTAGATATCCAGCTCAATTCAGGGGATCAGTAGAAATAGGGTCCCCTACTCCTCTGCCATATTTTTTCTCAGAATCTACATAGTTTTAAACATTATACTTCATACCATATTTATTTTAGACTAAATCATCCATTCTGGTGAGCATTACTAAAGTTTCCCTACTTGTGGCTACTTCCAAGGAAAATTGATAAGCTTCCATTTCACCAGCTAGAGATTTTGTTGCCATCATCAGCAGAATAACTAAAATTTAGTCACCAAAACTTGTATGAATTGAAGAGTGAGACTTGAAATAAGTATCTCAATACCAATTATTTCTACTGATCACCAGATTCCTACTCAAACATTTGCTGTAGTTTGTCCATGTAAATATAGCATTTATAATTTTGGAATCAATTCTATGAGAAGGAAGTACTGGAGTGCTGGAGAATAGTATACACGTGTAATCTATGTTGATACAAAATGTGAACTTTGATTAAATGTCTTCCAATTTCTACCTTACAAGAAAATAACCAGAAATAACAAGTAAGTAGTCTTAGGAGAAATGTCATAGTTTTATCAAATAATGGTATATACTGAGATCTGATGTTTGTTTTACAAATTTTCAACATATTCTCTTTTAGGCAAAGAAACAAGAATTTAATTCTCTGTGGCAAGGAGTGGTTTTAGTGCAATAAATTCAACTATCCTATTTGTCTTTTTTTCTTTCTTTCCTTCTTTCTTTTTTTTTTTTTTTGGTGAATGCCTTCCAGTTTTTCAGTTAATTGATGCCTCTTTTCTGTTTATATACTTTTTCAAGAGTTTATTTCAGAGACCAAACCTCATTTTATACTTTCATGTTCCCTTGATTGTTTCACATCTTGGACAGAAATCACATCTTTTCTTATCTTACTCAGAGTGCCCTGGGTAATATCACTCACATATTTATGATAAGTCATTCTCTCTCATTTACATGGAGAGGATGAAGCAGAGAGTCAGGCATTCTGTTTGAACACATCCAAGTTTTGTTGTCTCATTGTAACCAACCCACCTCCTAGTCTGGCCACTGTTGGTCACTGGCCAGAAGAGCAAACGAGTCTGATTCAGTATAACTCCAATACTCTCAATGCAATATTCCAATGTATTGGGGAGCCAGTCATTTTATCTAAATGGAATAATTATGATTAGGATTAGCATATACAAAAAGTAGACTGCAAATCATTTTCCATGCTTTATATGCTTTAGAATTAAACTCCAAATCCTTACTTTGTTCTACACATCAACCAGGGTGTTGGCAAGAAAGAGATGGCATATTAATTTTGAGTAATTTGAGGAAACTTTATAAATGTTTACATCTGTAGGCAGGGTTTAAGGAAAACAGTTGGTACAGTATGGCATGTTCTCTAGAACCCCAGGCTAGCAAAGGAGGGAGGCCATCTCACCCCAAGGCCTGAAGGTGCAAGGGGAGAGAATGGTCTATGGGGGTCTAGCAAGGGTATTTGTATGGAGAGAGACAACTGAATGGAGCTGTGGGTTTTACAGAAAAGTACAGTTAACCCTTAAAAATTTAACAGGAGAGCAGCTGGGTGAATAAACACCCCTAACCATATTTCTCCCCTACCCTTCCACCTGCCAGCTAGTGCCCTGTACTGGCCCAACCCAACTGAAAAAGTAAGTAGAAGGCAGCCTCCTGGACACAAAGCAGAGTGGTGAGAAGTGGAGAGGGGGATTCAGAGAGGTGAATGGAAGGCATCCTGCTTAGTCTGTAAGCACAATTTATATTCAGCACAATCTCTACTGCCCATGCTTAGCACTTAGATCACTTCACCTACTATTTGTTTCCTCACCGACTTTGTCCTGGCCTTTTTATTCTTTCTACAATTCAAGCTCCTTCAAATCTTAGAGCCTTTGCATCTGCTGACCCATGTGCTAAGCATGCTGTTCTCTAGAGTCTGGACTTAGGTTCCTCAATTCACTTATATCAGGTCTCAACTGTCACCCCCTGATTGATTCCATCTCTGACCATGCTATCTATAGTGTGTCCCTCAAGAGTCACTCTCTTACACATCATTCTCCTTATTTTACTCATAGCACAAGTCATCTTGTGAATATTCTCTTGCTTATGTTTTTGTTTGAGTTTACAGGGCAAAGACTCATGTATTTTTTTTTTTTTTTTAGAGATCTATCCTATTTCTTTTTTTTTATTAATTTTTTATTTTTTATAAACATATATTTTTATCCCCAGGGGTACAGGTCTGTGAATCACCAGGTTTACACACTTCACAGCACTCACCACAGCCCATACCCTCCCCAATGTCCATAATCCCACCCCTCTTCTGCCAACCCCCCTCCCCCAGCAACCCTCAGTTTGTTTTGTGAGATTAAGAGTCACTTATGGTTTGTCTCCCTCCCAATCCCATCTTGTTTCATTGATTCTTCTCCTACCCACTTAAGCCCCCATGTTGCATCACCACTTCCTCGTATCAGGGAGATCATATGATAGTTGTCTTTCTCTGCTTGACTTATCATGCTTAGCGAAATAAGACTCATGTATTTTTTTGATCACTGTATTTTCCAGTGGTTAGAACAACTCTTGGCTTATAAAAGCAATTCACTACTTTTAAAGATTTTATTTATTTATTTGTCAGAAAGAGAGAGAGAGGGAGCATAAGAAGTGGGAGCGGCAAGCAGAGCAGGCAGAAGGAGAAGCAGACACCCCACTGAGCGAGGAGCCCCATAGGTACTACATCCCAGGACCCTGGGATCATGGCCTGAGCCGAAGGCAGCTACCCAACCAACAGGCATCCCAGCAATTTACTATTTTTAGATGAATCTGTATGTACTTAGGTGCTTATAACAACATTCCGGATTTTACAAGTGGAAATCTGAGGGATAAGTGTATCTAAGACTATACAGCTCATAGATGAGGGGACTAAAGTACAAACACAGATACTTTTAATGCTAGTGTAAGAGATCTGAATCTCTGTGTTGCACTGCCCTTGTAAGAGGTTGACAGAAAAGGTATTATGTCTTTGTTCATGACCTGGCAACGTTAGTGAAGCTTTAAAGGCTGACTACCTTGTAAACAAGGGAATAGGCTAGCAATGTGGAAGATTCTGAGTTCATTTTCTAGCAGAGTTAGATAGGAGAATTTAGAATTCTTAACTCCAGGTTAAATAAATTTACAAAATGGTAGCTTCAGAATATGCCTCTGGACTCTAAACATTTTCCAATCTACCACATTTCACACGGAAAGCAACTTCTGCTCTGCGCTGCTTTTCACGATGGTTGGGCAAACCCTGAAACAGCTTGTTTGCCGAAACACTAGCCCTTTGATTAAAAAACACAAAATCTATGCAAATTCAGCTCCTGTGGATAAGAGAGGGTACAGTGTATCCTCTCCTATTTTATATTTCAATTAAGCTCATTTGTCTCCTTTTCTTGCATTTGGAATCGGATCCAGTTGGAATGTGAAGATCGATGTCGCCTCTGGTCAAAAAATGAGCACTTTTTGCATTTCTGTAGTCCTTTGCACTCTTCTTCCCTGGCCTTTGTTAAAGAAAATGAAAACAAAAGCTGATAAAGATGTTGGCATGAGAGGTAGCAGTGGGAGACAGTAAGAATGGAAAGAGGAGAATGCAAAAAGAATATGTTTTAAGCATTCATAATGGTTGTTTCCACAGTTTCTTTCTGTGTGTAATTCTTTGGGGAGCAACCCTCTTCCTCCCATACCATACACATTCCTCATCCACATCCACTGCTCCTCGTCTGACGGAAAGTTATGTGCAGAAGGGGAGATAAACACAAGATTAACTATCAGAATTTCTTGCCTTGACATTTACGCTCACAATTTATTAATTTGTTTTCAGTTGGCAGTGGGAGATAAAGCATTTTATCTCTATAATTATCCTCCATAATTTATTCATTTTTGTTTCCTAAGCTTCCAACCCTCTTCTACTTACCAGGGTTGGGTTTTTTTTTTTTTTTTAAAGATTATTTGTTTATTTATTTGACAGAGAGAGATCACAAGTAGGCAGAGAGGCAGGCAGAGAGAGAGAGGAGGAAGCAGGCTCCCCGCTGAGCAGAGAGCCCGATGCGGGACTCGATCCCAGGACCCTGAGATCATGACCTGAGCCGAAGGCAGGGGCTTAACCCACTGAGCCACCCAGGCGCCCCAGGGTTGGGTTTTTGTGCAAGCTATTTCCCAGTTAAGCTCGCAGTCAGTAGATGTTTACATACTCCATGGTAGGATATAACATTGCCTGAAATTCTGTCCTAACCACTCATCATGTTGAGGATTCTAAATACATGCCTAGCGAATGCCACTCTCAATCCAGTAGCTGACTGGTTTTGTAGGCAACATGATCATCTTCCAAGATTTTAGCAATTCTTGGTCTATTTCTTAGTGTCATTAAATATAAGATACTTGGTGCTACATTTTTATTGTTTTCAAACATCACAGTGATGTTGAAAATAATATTGGACCAAAATATAGGGCAGCTTGGAATCAACCTTTTGAGCTTTTAGATGTAAATAAATAAATCATGTCTCTGAAAGGAACACACAGAGGAGATCCTCTTTGCTCCACTAGAGCATCACTGATTAGCATAACTGTAATTTTCAAAAGGTTATATGACATTTTTTGCACTCATATAGTAAACATAACTGCTTATGATTTTGTTTTATTGAAGTAAATCTGGCATGAAGCAAATTATTGCCAATCTGGTCTTCAGGAACAAGCTGATGTTAACTGTCTTGAATTGAGATAACCATAAGAGGTCCGTTGATTTGGTGGTTACATTTTTTTTTTAAATTCCAAGTTGGATTAAAAGTTAAACAGAAAATCATGAATTTGGAAGTTTAGGAGAAGCTGTGTTGTTTAAATGTCACTCAAGAAAAGAGAATCATATGGGTCTTGGGAGACAGGCTATGGTGAACAACTATACAAATTAAAGGCTTTGTTATACTGTGCCAGTTGAGTCACTTATTGCTGGATTATGTGACCAGAGTCATTCTATAGAGGTTTCAAGTATGATGTCTTTGGATGCAAGATAGTTTGCTTTTGGCCTAAATGGTTAGATGCATTTGTTTTTTGAGGTTTTGTTTGCCACATAACTTTTAGTATTGCTATGCTTAAAACAGTCCATGTGGCTAGTGGGATGGAACCTTCTATACTTCTCTCATTACTCACTGGAGGCCAGAGTTCACTTGACCAGTAGCTCATGGCCGTCCTGACAAGTACTGTTGCAAAGACTGAATGGAGTGCTATTGCTTAAAGAAGAAAGTGCATGGTCTAAAGCAAGTACCACCTCATCCTCCTGGCAGATTTTAGAGTTTTGCTTCACAAGGCCTTTGAAGCTGTGAAGTCAGAAGCTGCTGACCCACTTGAAGTGTTGAGAGCCCTCTGACTGTCAATGAGCTTGATCTCCACATCCAGAGCCTGGCATATGACATACAGTCAATATAGTCTTAATTGGATTTACTTTGTAAATGCATACTAATGTTTGAAAGCAGTTTGCAGTAGGTTTATGTGGGAAAACAGCGAATCAGAGGTGAAAATTGGAGAAAGCATGACAATAGAGCTGTGTGAGCAAATTCAGCAAATGTCATGTCAGGTCACTTCTTAATTAATTAATTCAACTAATTATATTAACATGCAATTAATTAAAAGATTTATTTATTTATTTTAGAGAGAGAGATAATGAGAGAGAGAGAGCATGGAGGGGGATTGTCAGAGGGAGAAGCAGACTCCTTGCTAAGCAAAGAGACTGATGGCTGACCCAATCCTGGGACTCTAGGATCATGATCTGAGCAGAAGGCAGTCACTTAACCAACTGAGCTTCCAGGCACCCAACCACTTCTGAAGTTTTTAAAATCTGAGGATAAGGGCAAGTTTTGATGTTGATGGGATAGGTTATATGTTCTCTCTCCCTATTCCACTTATCATTTATTCTCTTGAAGACTTGAAGAGTTTGAAGCAGACTACATGGAATGAATGCCTGGGATATGTGATAGGGAGGTCTCTAAGAAGATGGTCTCTGTGTTGGTTAGTAGACCCTCCCTTGGCACTTGGAGTCTTCAATGAACAAAATAGACATAAGCGATATGCACAAGAAGCTCCCCAGTCCATGACCCCATCAGACAAAGCACTGCCTGTCATCACAGTTTCAGGAAACTTGGGGTTTTTAAGTCCCTTGAACCTGACTCTCCACTCTTGCATGAAGCCTGCCTCTCTCTTCAGTGCTTCAAGCAACAGGAAAGTATCAGCAGCACATTGCAAACTTAGTCCTCATCCACCTTTGACTGGTTGGTTTGTTTTTGTCAACCACTCTTTTCAACTTAATTTCTCTCTCTCTCTCTCTTTTTGTCCTGTTACTGTTTTTTTCTGCTCAGAGTAGTCATTTGGTCAGAAGGCCTTATCAAGTCATGAGCACTTTTAGTGGTTCTTATTTCTCTGATTGTAATTCATGGAAAGCATGGTATTCTACTCTTGATTTGAAAGCCCTTCTATCTCATTGGTTGGCATTAAATGAGAGGGGCTCCTTGTGGTGAACATCTGATTGGATCCACTATCTCAAGAGTCCATGGGTATGCTTTGGCCTCAGAGTGGGAATTGTAACTGGTACTTTTAAATTAGAATAATTTGGGTCATGTAACTTAGGACATTTCTTACAGCTCCCCCCCCCACTTCGTTTTCTGTTTGTCTCCATTATTCTTATGTCTGTTTTTCCCAGTTAACTTCTTGACACATTGATTTTCTCTTCAAAACTTTTAACCTGTTTCCTACCCAGTCATACTGATATTTGTACTCTGTTCTTTGACTATTATTATAATGATTTTAATAATTAATCATGGATAGTAATAGCTTATATTTACTGAACATTTACTGTATGTCAAACATACAGTTAACGTACTTGTCACAAATTTCATAACTAATAACTGATAGAAAGTTTCCCAAGATTTATCTGAATTCAGACCCTATATTTACTTTTTTAAAAGTTTATTTTTTTAAACTTATTTTCAATTATATAATGAATCAGTGTTACCAAGTATAGTCTCATATTGTCCATGAGATCTTCAGACCTTATTCATCTAGTAAGTGAAAGTTTGTACCCTTTTATCAACTCCCTGCTTTCCTCTAATTCTGTTCTCCCTACTTTTCCCACTCCTGTAGCTCCTGGAGTCCACTTTCTTACCCTCACCAATATTTTTAACCATGACGTTGCATTGTCAGTCCACTAATGAGGTATTTGTTGCCATATCTCAGTTACTGTTCCAAGCTTAAGGGAAAGTAAGTGAAAAGTATTAAATTATTCCTCTTTTTATTTTATTAAGTTTTTATATATTGAATTAAAAGAAAATCTGTTCTAGCAGAAACGAGGTCAAGTAATGGGAGATGAATATTGTCCCACGTGACTTCAGCCTCACCAAAGTGGTATAGGGAAGAGACTAGAAGGGGACCAGGGACCAAGGAACCACGTGGATAGCCAGGCCTATGGGAGTGAGTCAGATCCATTGTCGAGAGCCATAACCTGGCTGGTTGCTCTGAAGTCTCTAGAGAAGCATACAGGTCAGTATGTGATCTACTGCCAACTCAAAACTTCTCATTTCTTCAAGACAAGAATGTGACGGAATTGATTCTTGCTTGAATCAATCAATCAATCTCACATTTGCAACACTGTTGAATAAAATGATGACTGAGGTATGGATTTCATGTAGTCTGTTTTGCTCAGAAAAGTCACCCACAGTGAATACCTGATTTTAAGAAATCCCCGGAAGTAATTTTCCAACAATTATCATGTTCCTATATGGTGAGAACCAAACTATTTAATGAGCAGGATATCATGAGATTAAGGTTATATGAAAGTTAAACACTTCAGTGACTTTAGTATGTGATTTAGTCATATTTCTTCCAGTTGTTTTTTCAACTCTACATTCACTATAGCCAATTATATTTTGTTGTTGGGGTTGGGGGAGATATAGAAGTTGTGATTTTTTTCAGTTCTTTGATTTTTGTGTTGCGAGTCCTCAGCTTTGATGCATTCTTGAAACAACTCTAATAAAGCAATGTGTTTTATTCCCTGTTTAATAAGATAAAAACAGCAGGATGTCCTATTTTCAGAAATGTTTGATAAAGTATCCCTCTCGCTGAGCTGAGAGAAAAGGCAATGGATTTTTCTTTTTTTTCATTTTCTGAGCTCCAGGATGCAAAACTCCTAAGTATAATACACTGTTCTTTATGTGACTTTCTCACAACATCCTGTTTTCTCTCTTCTAGTTCTTTTGAATAATTCTCACAGTTCTTGGTGAGCTGCTCATCAGTTTAGCCTGTGAAATCTAGGGTGGAACAAAGTACATTACTGCAGGAAGATGAGCTTTTTCTGAGTAATATAGCATGGCTATTTGACACACTTTTTCATTTAATAAGAAGTGAGAATTAATAAAATTCTCAGCAATCTACAGTTTTTCTTTGCTTTCTTAAACTAATATATTAATGCCAATTAACAAAAATTAATATATACTACACCCTGAACCTAAATGCACATGCTTCCCCATTTATAAGAGCAGGTTTCACTTTTTAGGTCTTTTATTATGAATGTATGTATGTGAGCCACTGTTAGAAATACCTTAGTTTTAACTTGCAAATGCCCATTGCAGTATCTGGGCAATATCTTGCAGGATTTTATAATAGCAAATCACGAATAAACGACAGCCAGAAGCACACGATCTTCATTTATGTGGTTTCTGTAATCACCTACAGCATTTTGAGGCTATGCCTATGTACATCTACATTTCATTATTGGCTTTCATTTTCTTGATTGTGGTTTAGCTGTTAAGGGTTTAGAAGGTAGTACATGTAAAACAGTAAATAATTTTGAAATTATGGAAAGAAAAGGGAAGCTCTTACCTAGACTTTAAACTCTGCTGGTATAAGTTAAACTGAACCTCCATCTTCAACACCACCATTTCCCTGATGACTTCTACGGGACATGTTTGGTATTGGAATATAAGGAATATTTTTGCTGTAATTTTAAGAAAACTAAGAGGAAACTCTTCTGCTCTACTTTCCTTACTGACCCTTGACTTCCATACCTCAATTCCCTTCATTTTTCACTTTATTTTGGGAGTTCACAAATTATTATTTTTTGTTTGTACTGTGATTTTATTAAAGCTATGAGAGTATTCATAAATACTTAAAGATAATAGGTATATGTTCTTTTTAGCATATGTGATGATGGTTGGAAATCTGGGCATCAATCTGTTGAACGAATTATAAAACCTTTGTCCTTTGTCTTCTATTATGAGGGTGAGGGCTTGTTAAGTTTCAAGCTCCTTTCCAAGACTACTCAAATCTCCTTGAATAGAAAGCAGTATCCAAACTTTGGTTTGCATAGGCATCATGGGATATTGATAAAAATACAGACTCCTGGCACTTAATCCTAGAGATTCTGGTTTGGAAGAAGTGGGACAAGTCCCATGACTCTGTATGTTTAACAAGTCCCCAAAATAATTCTGATACCAGTAGTCCACCTTTGGATTTTGAGAAACACTGGCCCGTGTCATGGCCATTAACAAAGAATGGAAAACTATGGCTTTACAAGAAGCGTTAGGGCAGTCACAAATTATAAGAGGACAATGCTGTATATCCTTGGTAAACATTCTTTTAGTATGAACACTCATGTTTTATAAAATGAACAGTTGATTATCTGGTTTTGAAATTTTATTAAACAAGTTAATTTGAGATGAAAAATGGTATTTGTAGTTTATCTTTTTCATCTTGTTTTGAAAGCAATTTAAAAGGATTTATTGAGCAAAAAAACCGAGCATATGTTTATGAGCATATAATTATTCTTTTTTTAATTTCTGAAGTTGAAGTTGAAGGCTTATTAAAGTGGGAAGTTTATTAATATAAAATACCACTAGAAAAGAAAATAATTCTCAGAGGTTATCTCATTTAAGATGACTCTCCCAATTAGTATCAATGGCAGTCTTACTCTAGATTTTGTCAGTTTGGGAGAACTTGTGAAAACAATCAAAGATTCATTTAAAACCTAAACTGTACTTGATTGAAAGGTCAATCCAAAGGAGGGAAAAATACTTCAAACTTCAGTTTCATCAGAAGGTCTCAATTTGGGTCATCTTTTTAGGATCTCTTGTAGGCTATAGATGACTTTTTTTTTCTTTTTCTTTTCTTTTCTTCTTCTTCTTCTTCTTTTTTTTTTTTAGTATACAGAAAAGCAAACAGCTTAAATGACATTTATTGCTGAAACTATCAAAAAGAGAAAAAAAATTGTAAATTCCTCTGACCTCTCTTACTACCAAAATCAATATTCTTTGTCAACCTGGGGAAGGAAATAAGAAACATTTGGGTGCAATGGAAGGGAAACTACGAATATCAAAAAAGAAACAAATTGGAAACTCTACTGAGGCGTATGTATATATTTCCAGGCAAAGACTCCTGAGCCGTAGGGGGCTCAGCTTTGGTGTAAAGATTTAAACTTTTCAGATCTGACCTCACTAGCTTTACAGGATAAACCTCCAGTGACTTCAATGGTTTTTAAAGTCTCCTTGTGATCATCACAAGTTGGATTCATCTGCATTTTCAAAGTCAAGATTCATTTATTTACTGAAATGCAACCCAAATTGGTTCCTGTTTTTGATAATCGTACAATGACGACTGTAACACATTGATGTTAATACCTTGCTTACCTCTATGAGACATGTGCTATCATTCTGTTTGGGAGGAAAATGTGAAGGATCATGAGATAGGAAGTAGTACACCCTCCGCCATGTACCCAGGAAGAGACAGAGTTGGGATTTTATTTAAGTCCATCTGACTTTACAGTCCACATTCTCACTGCCCTGTAATACGTACAATGATGCTGAGTTATGGGAATTAGCTACATTTAATTCATTATAGTGGACAATCTTTAGTTTTTGAACATGTCTTAAATATCTTTTGAAATATTTGGATAGTAATATGTACTTTATTGACATATTTAGAAATAAGCTATTGTAGGTTAATATGACTAACAAGAGGTGATTCTGGCTGGGTTGGTCAAGCTTCTGACTTGGGCTCAGGTCATATTTCAGAGTCCTGAGATCTAGCCCTGCCTTGGGGCTTCTGCACACAGCTTGCTCAGTGTGGAGTTTTCCTCTCCTTCTCCTTCTCCTCACTGGTGCTCTCTCTTGATCTCAAAACAAAAACAAAAACAAGACAAAAAACCACGTGATTCTGATATGTCATCCTTCATGTTAAAAATGTAAATTATGGTGAGTTTGATAGTCATAGCAAGGACATATTCATATCTTCTGTGTCCTTGGTGATTTATGGTCTAGTTGACTCAGCTGTTGCTAAAAAAAGAAATTTTGAAATCTTCAGCTCTTAGATTTTTCTATTTCTCCTTTTTAGTCTGTTAATTTTTGCTGCTAGTATGTTGGTAATCTGATATTAAACACACACATATTTTTATTATTCTGCCTTTTGGTGAGTTGCACCTTTTCTTGTCATGAAATTGCTTCTTTATCACTCATAATAACTTTCGACTCGAGATCTCTGTCATTTGGCATTAATACAATTATTGCATTCTTTTTATGATTATTGTTTGTGTGGAATAACTTCTTTCATCCATGTGTTTTCTTTCTTTCTTTCTTTTCTCCCTCCCTCCCTCCCTCCTACCCTCCCTTTTTCTTTCCTCTCTCCCTCCATTTCTTCCTTTTCTTTCTTTATTTCTTTCTTGAGAGAGCAGGGGGAGAGGCAGAGGAAGAGAATATCAAGCAGACTCCCTGTGAGCATGGAGCCCCATGCAGGGCGGTCTTACTCTAGATTTTGTCAGTTTGGGAGAACTTGTGAAAACAATCAAAGATTCATTTAAAACCTAAACGGTACTTGATTGAAAGGTCAATCCAAAGGGGGGAAAATACTTCAAACTTCAGTTTCATCAGAAGGTCTCAATTTGGGTCATCTTTTTAGGATCTCTTATAGGCTATAGATGACTTTTTTTTTCTTTTTCTTTTCTTTTCTTCTTCTTCTTTTTTTTTTTTTAGTATACAGAAAAGCAAACAGCTTAAATGACATTTATTGCTGAAACTATCAAAAAGAGAAAAAAAATTGTAAATTCCTCTGACCTCTCTTACTACCAAAATCATCCACCACAGGTAGAACATGAACTGAGCTGAAATCAAGAGTCCTACACTTAACCAACTGAGCCACCTAGGAGCCCCTCATCCATACATTTTCAGCCTAGCTGCATCTGCATAAAGGTCATTTGCAGCTTTATCTGCACTAAAGATCATTTCTTATAGACTGAATATAATTGAGTCTCACTTTTATCCAACTCTGGAAATCTATAGCTTTTCACTGAATTGTTATTCCATTAATGTTTAATCTAATTATTATTATTATTTTTAAAGATTTTATTTATTTATTTGACAGAGAGAGATCACAAGTAGGCAGAGAGGCAGGCAGAGAGAAGGAGGAAGCAGGCTCCCTGCTGAGCAGAGAGCCTGATGCGGGACTTGATCCCAGGACCCTGAGATCATGACCTGAGCCGAAGGCAGCGGCTTAACCCATTGAGCCACCCAGGCACCCCTTTAATCTAATTATTGATATGATTGGGTTTAGTCTGTCATTTTATTATTTGATTTTTAAAAAAATTATCTCCTTTGTTTTTCATTCCTGTTATTTCTTCCCTTCCCCTTTTTAGATTATATAAAATGTCAAAAATCCATTTTATTTTCCTATGGACATTTTAGGTAGATGCCTTGTGCCATCTCCTTAACAATTGAACTAGGGATTATGATATATATCCTTAACTTTTGAAGATTCATTTAGGTTAATACAACTTTATGTATGTAGACCACATAGGTCTGCATCCTCCCAGATTTTATGTTGCATTTGTTACACGTATTGGCTCTCTGTGTGAACACCAGAAGACAATATTGTAATATACAGTTTAAACAACTGTATCTATTAAAAACAAATTAAGAGAAATAATGCCAAACTTAAAAAAAGAAACAAAAACCCCTAAATCAGTTATTTATTATTTCTTATGCTGTTCATGTCTTTATTAGCATTTGAATTTCCATCTGGGATCATTTCCTTTAAGCCTGGAAAACTTCCTTTATCCTTTCTTGCATTACGGATCTGCTGGCGATGTTTCTTCTGCCTTAAATTTTGAAGTATATTTTTACCCAATGTGACATTCTTGTTGACAAATAATTTTTCCTTCAGCATTTTAAAGTTTCATTCTACTAACTTCTGGTTCCATATTTCTTTACCCATTGACTCAGTGTTATCCTTTACATATGTGTCACTTTTCTCTTTGTGCTTTCAGTATTACTTTTATCCAACTGATTAATTATGCTATGCATCTGCAGGCTTTATTTATGTTTAAATTACTTGGTGCTCATTAAGTATATTGAATGTGTAAATGTATGTCTTTTTTTTTTTTTGATTGGGAAAAATTGTTGCTGTTATCTCTTTATATAATTTTTTTCCTGTTCTATTCTCTTCTTCTGGTATTGCTGTTAGACATATGTTTGATATTAAAAGGCCACTAAGTATGTGTTCATTATTTTTAATAATGTTTTCTGTTTTCTCTCTGTTTTTTACATTGGGTAATTTCTATTGATAGGTCTGCAGTATCAATACTCTCCCTTATCATCTTCATTTGAATCTTATGTCTCTCCAGTAAAATTTTATTTCAGGTCCTGTGTATTTTTGTTATAGAATTTCTCTTGGGTCTTTTAAAATTCTTTTCTTTTTCTGCTGCAATTTTCTATCCATTATTTATTGTGAGCATATTTTATTTTACTTCATTGAGAGAACTATATCAGCTCTTACAAAATCTTTGTTTCTAGTTCCAACCTTTGTGTAAATATGAGTTTTGTCGTATTAGATTTTGTTTTTTCAAAATGTGTCCCGTTTTCTTAGTTATTCATAATTCTGGATTGAATGCTTTATATTTTGAGTGCAAATCCAGAAGAATTGGATTTTGTTACTTTTCTTTGAAGAGTGTTCCTCTGATTATTTTTGAAGGATATTGCATTGATTAGGTCTGAACTGCAAACACTTGAAAGCAACCCTTGTCTCAGGTAAGATCTTTGGTCTTCAGCAGAACTACTTTGAATCTTTTTTGAATTAGTGTATTTCAAAGTTCAGCCACAGATGCGGGTAGGCAAACATGGGGACCCCCTTCTAAGACTCTTTCTCTTCTAAGATTCTCCTAATCCTTCCAACATCCATACTTTCCACAGATTCAGTGTTCTAAGGTCTTTCAGGTCAGAAAATCTTTGTTTTTCAGGGATTTTCCTGCTGCCCTGTGTACCATATAGACTGTACCTGGCCCAGGCTAAAAACTGTAGAAACATTAAATCACTTTGTACTACTTCCCCTCCCCCTCTTTTTTGAGTGCGTACTTCCCAAAAGAATACACCCACCCCTGCTTCTGTTCTAGATTTTATAGTTGTTCTGGAAGTTAGGCTATTACACTTTTACACATTATCTAAAGAGAAAGGCCAGTCAGATGTATTTTTAACAAAAACTCTGATGAAGAAAAATCCCTAATTGTTAATTTTGAGGCGTCTCTTGATAAATTTTTGAGGTTGTTATTTTTATATTCAAGAGATATTTAGCACTATGGCATTTTTGGAATCTGCATTAAATGATTTTCTTTTTCTTTTTTTTTTTTAAGATTTTATTTATTTATTTGACAGAGAAAGAGAGAGATCACAAGCAGGCAGAGAGCAGGCAGAGAGAGAAGGGGAAGCAGGCTCCCCGAGGAGCAGAGAGCCCGATGTGGGACTTGATCCCAGGACCCTGAGATTATGACCTGACCTGAAGGCAGAGGCCTAACCCACTAAGCCACCCAGGTGCCCCTAAATGATTTTCTAATATAATTTTAATTGGATTTGTGAATGGAACAATATTCTACATATGTTAGTTCATTGTTTTCAAGTGATGTAAAGTGAGGCAGTGTATGCAAAGTATATCCACTCACTATGTGGATTTTGTATTAATTTCTTTAGCAAATGTTCTTTTAATGTACTTACGTCTATGTTATATTACGTGTTCCTTGATGACTCAGTTCTTTCATGAACTGCTGTGAATCCTTCCTTTCTATAGCATACTATGACATCTTTTTACCTTCACTTAGATTTACACTGTTATAAATATAAACACAAGGTGAGATATTGAAATGGAATGGAAGAATATTTTATTTTAAAGATATTCATCCAGATGACACAGAACAGGTTTATTTATGTATCATAGATTTTTATTTAAAAGAAAATATGGTTAAAAAATATTATGAACTCAATGTCCTCTGAGATTACACTTGTACTTCTTACTGGTCCAATATTTCAAGTTTTAGCAATTCTGATATGTGTGATTACTTTTTCGTTAATTAAACTCCATTTGACTAGTATGGAAAGGAAAGAATGGGAGAGGAAAATGCATTTTGAGGTTAGTGAGTAAAAAAATGTGAAAAGTAAAAGAGAGACAAGAAGGAGAGGGCAAAAAAAATGATAGTCTTCAAAGAAGTAGAAAAAGAGAAGAAACAAAAAAGTGAAGGAAGAGAAAAACTAGGAAAATACTTGATAGAAAAATTTTTTTGCCATAAGAAAATTTGAGAACACTGGAACTCTAGCGTATTATGCTAAGCGAAACAAGTCAGTGAAAGAAAAACGAATAGCATAGGATTTCACTCATGTGGAAAATTAAGAAACAAAGTAGATGAACATAGAGGAAGGGAAGGAAAAAGAAAGGAAGATAAAGACAGAGAGGGAGACAAACCACAAGAGACTCTTAGCTCTTGGAGGAAACAGTTGCTGGAGGGGTGGGGGGTGGAGGGTAACTGGGTGATGGGCATTGAAGAGAGCACTTGATGTAATGAGCACTGAGTGTTATATGATGAATCACTGATGAATCGCAATGATAAATCACTAAATTCTACTCTTGAAACTAATAATACACTACATATTAACTAAATTGAATTTAAATAAGTTTTTTTTTTTAAAGTTAAATATACTTCCCATACAACTCAGTAATCCTACTCATAGGTATTTACTCAAGAAAAATAAAAACACATGTTTTTACAAAGTTTTTTTTGTGAATGTCTTTAATAATTTTATTTGTAATAGCCCAACCTGGAAGGAACTCAACTGTTCATCAACAGGTAATGGATAAACAGACCATTCTATATTCATTCAATGGAATACTGCTCAGCAATAAAAAGGAATAAACTACTGGTGCTCACAACGATATCGATGAATCTCAAGTGACTTAAGTCAAGTGAAAGAAGTTAGACAAAAAAGATAACATATTTTGTGATTCCATTAAATGAAAATCTGGAAAAGGCACCCTGCAATGAAGGAACAATAAGTGAATGTCCAGTATTTGGGCTAGAAGCAGAGGAAAAGATTAAATGTAATGGGCCATGAGGGAACTTTCTGGAGTGATAGCTATTTTGTCTAGATTGGAATGGTGATTACATAATGGCATAAATTTTTCATGAATCATTGATTTGCACAATGATAAGGGATAACTTTTACTGAATATAAATTATACCTCGATAAAGGTGATTAAAACTTTCAGGAAAAAATAAGAAAAGATGAGAACAGAGGAGTCAGAGAATGTGGAGGAAACAACGTGGAGCAGATGCTGGTGGTGGAATGAGGAGGGAAAAGAGCAGTTAAGCATTTAGCACTCACTTCTTCCTAGTCTCTTGTTTTCACAAAAAGAAGAAATGGCAGGTGACCAGGAGTTATTTCCCCCAGAATGACTTAACACCTGTCCTCACTTTTTGCTTCTTCTTTCTTCTCTTCTGCCAGCTAGAGAACGCTGGCCTCTCCTCTGACTTCTCCCTCCAGGTTCCATTATTTCTTAAAGAAAGTGGAGGTGAAAGTGGATGAACCATGGGAACATGGCCCCAGTCTCAAGGCAGTGGTGGGATCCCAACTCCACTGGCTTGCACTGTGGCAGGAAGGTGACTCCACAGTGACTATGTAGCAAGCGCTCCAGTATAATAACATATTTTGGGGGAAGCATTTGTTTAGAAATTTACCCCTCCAAGTGCCTTTCTCCCCAAAGCGAATTATTTGTGTTGTTTAGTTGAGCACAGAAACTTTGGGATATTTTATGGAGAAGAGAAACTCAAGTTGCTTAATAGACATGGAAAGACTTCAAAAAAAATTAAATGTATAAGAAACAAATACACACACACATATGTGTATGTATGTGTATATATATATCTTGGTACTTGCTTGAGATGATATTGAGGAAACTTGTTTTTTATTAGTGCAAATAATACTCTAAAAAAGTAATGCAGCTCCTCAAGTAACTTATTTGACAGAAAATTTCACATGTTCTAGAGCAGAATTTTGTTCTCAAGGTGCTTGTATGCAATTAAAAATGATTAAGCACCCCAGAAAGCTTTTTCTTCTTTTTTACCTTTATTATTTTTTATTTATTTATTTATTTTTTTTGGTTAAAGGGATTATCTCTACTGGGACTTAACACTAAGGATTAAACCTAAGAAATTAAAAATATTTATTTATCAATAATTAAAAAACACATGACATGGTAATATAAATAAAATATTTTAATGAAAAATAACAATTTTCCAGAACCAATACAATTTAAGCAAGAAGAATGAATGCCTTTTTTTTTTTTAAAGACTCTTATGCATTTGCCACAGAGAGATCACAAGTAGACAGAGAAGCAGGCAGAGAGAGGGGGGAACCACTCCCTGCTGAGCAGAGAGCTAGGTGCAGGGCTCAATCCCAGGACCCTGAGATCATGACCTGAGCTGAAGGCAGAGGCTTAACCCACTGAGCCACACAGGAAGCCCTGAGTGAATGTCTTCTTAATACTAGCTCTGCTATGCTCATCTGGGAGGATCTTGGACGATGATCTGCTTGGTTGGGGAAGAGCTCTAAATCCAATTTTTAAACTCAGTTATAAGAAGCCATTTGCCTTCTAAACTCTTGAAGTATCTTCATTGACTCAGCTAGTTTGGGAGTTTGTAAAAAAGGCATTCTGAGTATATGATTGGCCCAGAAAACTGATTTTTTTAAAAATTTAAATCTCTCTAATAATAACAGTCTTGCACAAAAGAGAGCATGTAATACTGTTCTTCCATTTAACCCAAAGGAAATTGCACAACCAACACTGATGGTACTTTCTGAGGCCAGCTTTAAATTCATGACATTTTGGCAAGTGGAACAATATGATAGTCACTGTTCTAGAAATACATACTAAGATGGATGTCACCAAACCACCAATATTCCCTCAAGTCAGAACCCTTTTTAACAAAAAAGGTTGCCATTTTCGTGTTTCAATTGAAAGGTTCACCTTAATTGAACCAAGTCACAAGTTTTCAAACTTAAAAAAAAAAAAAAAAGACATCATGAAATATTTGCTGGTAAAGTGTAGCAACAGCAATCTGAATTATGACAAATAAATTAAAATTTTCTTTAAAAATGAATTCTTCTTTTAGGAAATAGCATTGACAAAAAGACTGTTCCCATATCTAGTGGGTCCAGGAAAACCTAATCTGCCAAGAGGCTACAATCACCATAAGAAGAATTCAGAAAGATTATAATGGATTTGATATAAGCTTTTTCCAAATAGTCTGAAATATGAACACTTTTTTTCTCCAAAATAATGATACTCTGAGCTGTTTGTTACTAGGAAATGTGATTTAAAATTAGAGCAAAAGATACAATAAAAACCATCTTGACATGAAAAAGTGGCTCTATATGCATCTTACCGGCTTCTGGTTTACTTAATGACAATTATCCTTCCAGTCTGTATACCATGACGTCTTTCTTATATCCCCATATCCATCCATTATGAAGACTTTTGAGTGCCAAGTCTGAGGTTCAGTGGGCCTTGTTGAGAGAAGGGATGAGCTAGTGAAGCAAATAACCGTGCCATCTTGCCCTTGCCCTAGGTTCATCTGGAGGCTCATCTGGTTCTAGGCAATCCAGAAATTTCCTATTCCAACCAGGATAAGCTATGAGAGTAAAAATGTCCACAAATGGAGTCTAGAGAAGCCTTATAACATTTTATTTATTTTAAGAATTAATTAACTAATTAAATTATTGTGTTACAATTAATAATTATTTATTTTAGGAAACCATTGGGGACTAGGTTTCTGGGTTTAGCTTTCTTCTCTCTCAGCACAGAACCATGTGCTGGTTCATGAATACATTCAGGAAGACAGAAGGAATTCAGGTTCTCTGGAAGATTTTGGGCTATGGTTGCCAGATAAAAATACAGACAAATTAATATTTCACTATAAAATGTAGATAAATTAGCATTTCTAATAAATAGTATTTTTTGGTGTGTGTAAGTACATCCCAAATATTGAAATACTTATACTAAACCTTATCTGTTGCTTATCTGAAATTCAGATTGCATTGGGTGTCCCCCTTTTTCCACCTTAAATCCAGATAACCTACTTTATACTGAGGGTGTCCAGTGATGGACTGGATCTTGCTATTGAAATAGACTATCTGGGAAAGTGATAAAATCTAGTGAGTGTAGATACTGTCTTTGTGTTGTGTAAAGATATGGAAATAATAATGCATAGGGGTACTGGAAGATGATTATTGCATACTGGGATTAAATTTGACATTTCATAAAAATTAAATCTGAATTTTGTGCAGAGAACTACCTGAAACTTCACTCAACATTGTTATTGAAAATAGGATGACCAATTACCAATATCAAATTTTAATTGAAATATAGGAATTACCTCTATTAAAACAACTTTGGCAGAAGAAATTGAGACTTTTGCAGCTGTGTGAGGTTTAACGAGAAGAACATAGTATGTGCCATCAGACAATGTTTGAAACAAGGCATCAAACTCTTCATCATGCTTGTGTCTTGACTCCCACATCTATAAAGTGAGAATAATTTAAGCCTAACTGATAAAGGAATGGTATGTATTAAATTAGATAACACAGAAGACTGTATGGTCTTTTCCCTCTTAGGAATGGGAACTCTGATATTAGTTCCCATTATTAAAAACCTATTGAAGCAAATCAGTTGTTTTTCAGCCATATGGAAAATGGGACCTCTCCCTTCTTACATCCTTTCCTGCAACACCTCAGCCTGATTGACTTCGCAGTATCTTTTATCTTCAAACCCACCATAACATTATTAAAGTCTGAACGTTTCTTGAAAGGGGTTACTGGGGGTTATCATGGCTCAGGGATTCCGTGGCAGTTGATGGTTTAGGGAAATGACTTTTTGACACCCAGGAATGTCAACGTACTCATTTAATGATGGGAAATAACTGGCACTCAATTTTATTTAATGAGAGAGCCTCAGTCTTCTTGTAAAAAAATGCTTTGTACTTTGCTGACCTCATAATTTAGCATTTCCATGATTAAGGCATACTTATTTTATATCCCTTCTATCTTCCCACTGAAATGTGATGGAAAGAGACTGTGTGTGGTTACGTGGGATAATATTTTAATAGCTATTAATATTATTTATGTATACCAAAGCTAACAAATCAGTAGATAACCGCCGTTAAAAAGATCGTTATACTCACAGATCACAAGAGAAGGGAACATCGCTCACCACAAAGGGCATGTGGGGAAGCACCAGGGTTGGTCAAGAGACTTATGGAAAGGGTACAAGAGCCCTTATTGTGGTTTCCAAGGGGAAGAATGAATGAGGCAGGGCCAGCAGGCTTAGGATTGATAAATTTAAATAATTTTAGTGGGCTCTGGGGCATGGAGACTGCCTCGTGTTGTCTGGTACCTGCTCCCAGGGTGATGAGGGAAGGTGAGGTGTGGCTCAGAGTGTGATAAGGCCATACAGAAGCAATTGAGGGTGTGTGCTCTGGATGGGTTGTTTTTCTTTTGACACATGCACTCCGGGGTGAGGTGTTCACTATCTCTAGGAATTCACTAACCCTGGGAGTGGAGTCCCTGTAGGGTCAGAAATGCCCCAGATGCTAAAAGTATTAGGAGACAGAAAATAAAAGACATAGTCAGTACCTAGAGAGAAGCTGGATATTGACAGCATGGTTATATATCTTGGTTCTGCTAGATTTTAAAATGCTTTTTTAAGAGAGAGCTTATCTTTAGAGATAAATCCTTCAATTTTTACAGATGTCTGTGATTTGCTTTGAAATAATCCTGAGTTAGAGTGGGGAGTAGGTGTGGAAAATGTATTTATGCTCCATTTTGTTCTAAGAATAATCGAGGATGATTCTCTGCCATTAAATGGTTGTACAATGTTTTTAGTCAGTCACATCAATGTTATGAATCTCATTTTCCTCACCTCTCATAGGAATGGCACTATTTCTCTCACAGAAGAATAGTCTTCTCCATTTTAGAGAAGACTAAAATAAGGATAGAATTCATATAATTAATAATGCATGGCCCTGGGGAAAATATTATGTCTTAATGTCTGATGTGCCTGTGTCTGGTTCTGAACTAATATGAACATAAACAATTCACTTCAACAAGCACCCAACTCAGAAGCAGGACTGCGGTTTTGGTCACTGATAATCTCATTATGTATTTGCACTTTTTTTTTTTTAAAGATTTTATTTATTTATTTTGACAGACAGAGATTACAAGTAGACAGAGAAGCAGGGAGAGAGAGAGGACGGGAAGCAGGCCCCCTGCTGAGCAGAGAGCCCGATGTGGGACTCGATCCCAGGACCCTATGTCTGCTTTCCAAGTGGTGATGACTTTGTTTCTTTTTAACTTAAGAAGTGCAGCTGGTTCAGTTATGATATCAGCAGAATTTCAAACTCTTTGCCCTCTATTTTAACACTGGTAAATAAGCATCTTTGATTAATTACTTGTTTTCCTATGGGGAGGCGCAGATACTAATATGATAGTTGTGTTGAGGTGGAGTCGTACATAAGAAAGATTCTCTATTCCCTGAAAAGGAAACGCCATAATAGAAAAATACTTCTCTAGAAAGAAAATCAGGAGGCTTGGTGAATGCAAAGCACTTTTAGAGGATCAGCAGGGGGCACTAAGATTCCACAGCACTAAGATTCCTGCAGCATTGATAAATTATTTTTCTTTTGCCTTAACTCTGAACTGATAACACCATAAACTATGCTTTTTTTTTAAAAAAAAAAATCTTCACTACAGCTGATAGTGTATCTTTTCTTTTTAACCCTCAAAGTGTAGGTGCACTTAACAAATTTTTTATCTACCAAGTTAAAAAAAAATCTGGTTAACTCATCTGCATTCTGGTTTGCTCCTCATTCAGCATTCAAATGCAATGTTTTTTTTTTTCCCCTTTGACAAACACGGAGTAATTAGGATTTTTCACAGACAAGTGATTACCTAATAAATGACCTACTGAAGGCAGCTCTATGAAAATGGAGCAAAAAATGTTTACTACAAGTGGTGGCCAAGAAGGAAGGAACAGGGACAAGACAAGTTCTGCATAACCAACAGTTTCTTCTGCTCTAAGAATAATGAAGGCACTTACCGGACTAGCAGATCTGCATTAAAAAATAATTATAAGCCTGACAAGACTCTAAACTATAAACACCAATTATGATTGGCTATTGTAACACTTCATTAATTCCATGGGAAGTCCAAGGGTAAGGTAATAACACTTACATTCACGTGAGACATCTGCAAGTAAGGAAAAAATGATCAGAAAGTATGAAGTAGGGAAGGATGAAAAGAATACTGATCAATTTTCTTATGTTTTCTCTGATTCTAGCACATTTAAAGGATGAGAAAAAGTAAGAACTCTAAGTGGACTATCTTTGAAGTGTATTTTTGTGAAGTTGTAATTTTTTATAAAACAAATTGCTGCATGATCTTCGAATAAAATATTGGATAAGGCCACATATTTTCCCCTGTATCCTTTTTTGTAAACCCTTGTAAACTACTTAAAAATATAGCCTTTGCTTTGGGCCATACTGGTCATGGCTTTAAGTAACTTGTAGATTCGTGGTGAATGACCTAAGGTCATAGAATTTTAGAGTTCAGGGGAACTTTATCAATTATCTGAGCCAATCCTTTGATTTTATAAATGAGGACTCTACCGGTGGAGAAAGACCACTCAGAAAGTTTTATAACGTGAAGTTACGACTCACCACTGAAATGGTGACATTGAATAGGTAGTAAAGTTCCAGGTCTCTTGACTCTAATGCAGTCTCTGCCATGTTGCCTTTCTGTTACATGTGTGTCACAAATATGTAACAGTTCTCTCTCTATAAAATAGTTACATATGTAATATGTACAACTTACGTATTTATTCTATAACACGTATGTGTATACACACATTATACACATGAATAATATTATATAGATACACACTATGTAAGTGATATATATAGATACAGATGTATAATTTCATTTTTAACAATTCTGATAACAACATGATCCCTGAGGAAAACAGGTGAGGCTCGACTCCACTTGCATTTGGTAATTTCCCTGGACTTTGTTAGTAGAGGATGCTTTAGCCTAAGTCACAAGAGTGAATATCCGGGACCATTAAGGAGTGTCCAAAGAAATGAGCATATCACTTATTGTTTTCCCTATTGGTACAATTGAGGTTCTGTTCCAGAGAAATCCTAGGAAGAATGGGGAAGACTTCCAGCAGGAGAGAGATGCTTTTCACTAAGACCGAGACTAGTGAAAGACGAACACTTCAGCTCTACACTTAAAGCATGAAACCTCTCTACCAGCAGCATAATTTGGAGTTGGGTGCCTTGTTTGTACTTGGCTGGTTCAGTCCATCCCCTCCCCTTTCTCTTCAGTATAATTAAATCAATTTTATTAGGCAGGGTCTGTGATGGATCAGTGTGACTGTGTTAGCTGCCAGTGCAAATGGTTTGTGCATTACATTTCATGCTGGTTCTCTTTCTATTAACAGAAATGGAATTTTTGGGCTTCATTACAAGATTAAACTCCTGATAGAATTAAAGATTGTTGATCCTTTCTAGCTAGCAATTTTTCTCCTGGGGACCACTACCGTAAAAACCAGAGCTCCAAACCTCACTTACTCCAGGGATGCATTTTTCTCTGCTCACAGGGAAAAAGCATCATGGAACATCTCTGAATTTGGTGGAAGAGATAGACAATGTGCAAATGAAAGAACCTTACAGGATAGAGTATATAACCACCTCAAAATACCCAAGAGCAACACAATATTAACTGTGACTCTGGGGACATGGATAGTTAAGATTTCTCATGAAATGTTAAAAGATGACTTCTAACTTTGTAAACAGTGATTGGTTTTTCCTTTTGGGAATTGAAGATGCAAGCAAACTCTCTTCATGGTGGCCTAGGTATTGGTTTTCTTTTATCTTGTAGCAAAAAAAAAAAAAATTCTCTCAGAAACACTAAAGGATCAGGGTGCCTGGGTAGCTCAGTGGCTTAAGTGTCTATCTTTGGGTCAGGTCATGATCCCAGGGTTCTGGGATTGAGTCCCACATCCAGCTCCCTGCTCAGCAGGGATTTTGCTTCTCCCTCTCTGCTGCTCCCACTGCTTGTGCTCTCTCTCAGATAAATAAAATCTTTTTTTTTTTTTAAATAAAAGAAACACTAAAGCATTTCTTGTTTGTTCATTTTTGCCACATGTCTTGGGTGTCAGTACATTTTTGTCATGGCTTATCAAAGGATTCAGGAGTCCATGGCTAACAGATATAGACCCTAATAAAAGCAAAAGTGCCAACTATTCATTTATCAGACAGGTTTGACTGAAATACTATATTTATTTTGACATATTCTTTACAGTGGATTAAAGATGGTAGTTGGATCTGAGAAAATGCTTCAAATGCTCATGCATGAAAACATGTTTGAAGAAGTGTATTATTTAATGCAACTTGTTAAGTGTAAGATTGGTAATATCAATCAAGACTGTTAATTCAAACATTTTGCTTTTAATGAATTTTTTTTTCTCAAAGAGCTAAAGTGTGGGTCTATGAATCTCTTTCATATTGAGGAAATCTCAGTTGAATCTCTCTGGTCTCCTTCCTCTCCCTCTCATCTTACTTCTGTCAAAGTGTAAACTAATACATTAGAAAGGGAAGATTGATTGATACGTGGTATGTATATTCACTTTCATATCACCCCATGTGTGGGGTTGGAGTGGCCAAGCAATTTGGCTGAAGTCACAAGGTAGTGAGTTGCAGAAGTAAAATTTGAATTCAGGTCTATCTGATGTCAGAATCCATGCTGTATTTCCCCTTTACGTTACACTTCCTTTTACGTTCAATTCAATAGGACAATAAATCCTTTAAAAGGTAAAAAGGAAGGATTTTACAAAACAGAAATTGTCCCCATTAAAAAATACCTATATATTATTTTTCTAAATACTCCCCAAGACCCAGGGTCATATTCCAAACAATCACCAGAATGATATGGACTCATATCAAAGCAAGTAGCATGGAGAGGCTGTGTGTGTGTGTGTGTGAGAGAGAGAGAGGCTGTGTGTGTGTGTGTGTGTGTGTGTGGTTTTGAAGACACACATATAATAAATTGACAGTGTGACAACTTTTCTCCTGTTTTTGGCTTTGTTCCTTGACTGGTTTCTAGCCTGGCTTTCTCTGGTGTAAGTTAGTCAACAAAATCCCTTTGGTTTTATAAGAATATGGACATTGAAAAGATGTTGTAACTGTATTAAAAATAATGGTAGAGAGATGCAATTGGTAACTGCAAAAATGTTTCTAATTCTTCACGTCTCATATAGTGGACCTTGCAGTGTGGCACTGCAGCTTCTTCCACCAAGACACGGCACCTAAGTCCCCTCTTCTTGGATCTAGGGTAGACTTTTGACTTGCTTTTGCCAAAACAACGTGGCAGAATTGAACTGGGCCAGTTCTAGGCTTAAGGTTCATAACACCTTGCAAGCTCTGTTTGCTCTCTGCCCAGCTGCTGTGAGGGCAAGCCCAGACTAGCCTGCTGGATGATGAGAGGCCAGTGACCCACTCACTCCTCATGCTCCAACCAATGTCCAGCCACACCCACTAGTCATATGAGAAGATGTAGGTCACAGCTGACCTATGCTTACATATATAAGCCCAGATGAGAACAAATGAGCATGACCCAGGTCAGCAGAACTACCCAGCCAACCTGCAGATTCATGAACAGTAAGTGGATATGGTTTGAGGCCACTTGTTTCTGAGATTGTTTGTTACACAACCATAGCTAACTAACCTTAGCTAAGAAGACTAAAGAGCAGAGAAGCTGAGCATTGTGTAAGGGGGAAAGTGAGTATGGGCCATCTTTTGGGAAGCATAATGGGAAAGGCAGGGAGAAGAGACAGAGAATTTATACCTGGAAACTACTGACACAGTGAGTTGCAAATATAGCTCAATTAATTCGTGTGCATTGCTAATTCTGAAGATTAAGAGAGTTACAAATAAGTATGCATCCTTAAAATAGCAAACAACATAATATCTAATATCCAGTAAAAAAAAGTCAACAAATATTAGCATTAGACAAAAATGTTTGGCTTTCCCGTGATTGAAAAAATTTTTTTTCACTCCTTTCATGTTATTGGAATTTAAGTGGTCTGTCCTTAAGTTTTTTGCTATTTCCTGCCATCGGTTATTTGAAATGGCTGAGTAAAGTAAGTCATTTTCTTTTAGTGTATAAGCTTTATGTTACTCTTCTCTTTGTAGTTGAAATGAGCAGTGGAAAATAGCCTTTCTGTGAAGTTGGTCTTTTCAAATATGCACCACTATTCCAAACAGGCGGCTAATTTTCGAGTTCATCAGATGTGTATTTACATGGTGAATGTATCTGTCACATAAACATTTTGTCAATCACCGCCTTCCTTCTGTTCTGACACAGAATGCTAGAGCACCATCTAAATGTGATGAATGTTGTGCTTGTTCCAAGTGAGAATTAATTATGGCAACGACAAGCGTGTTACCAAAGCTACCCATACTCTATGACAATACTTCGTTAGCAGAAGCAGTCATGGAAATTTCACATAAAAAAAGTCCACAGTTAATTTAGCAAACACTTTAGTTTGGACCTTAAAATTAGTTTATCCTTTGAATGAAATTTTTGCCCAAATCAATTCAGTCCTGAATCTGAGGTCTGAAACTGATCAGGATGAAGGAAATAATCATGAGTTCCATGAAGAAATTATTTATTCTGCTTCTCTGTATCTTTTGAGACTGATTTTTCTTTTTCAGAAAATTTAATGATGTACAGATAAGTTAAGAACATGGGAGTAATTCAAAAGGGATTTAAAGACGATTTTTCTTGCAGATGCTTTCCATGTACATTTGAACAGAAATAGTGATAAACTAACATATTTGATATGTTTGCAGTATGAAATTATAAAATACCTCATGTATCTAGATCTTTACATTTTTTATGGATTTATTTTCTTTAGAACTTATACACTCCTACGTTGTTGTAAAGAGGATAACATTAATTTATCAACATGACTGGATATACATATAACAAATAGAACAAGTAGCCTGAAGATGACACATGTACAAACCGAGCAATTTAAAAATGAGTTTGGAATGGCTATAGAATGTTGAATCATATCCCCAGAGGTCTCAACATAAAATGACTATTCAAGCATTGCACACGCAGCCTTGATAAGAACAGCTGAGAATCTACATCAGACTCTTTTTATAGACAGAACTGAATTGATTTAAATAAAAATGAAAAGAATAATAATAGTAATAAATAGCATATAAAAAAGACCTTATGTGTCAAGCACTTGGCCCACCTTTGTCTTGACAATTTTTTAATATTTATTCTGAATATACATAACAGATTATGGATAAACTGTCATAAATTGTCAACATTTTAACCTAAGAAAAATGGCCATTTCATGGAGTTTAATCCAACAGAAGTATGGGCAAACAAATATGAAGGTGAACAGAATCCTCTACTTTTCCCAGACTGAAAAAATGTTAGGTCTACTAGGTTAAAAGGAAGAGAAGCCAATCAAATAGAATAAGGATAAGAAGCTAGACACAGTGAAAATAGCTTTCTTTTTTCTTTTTCTTTCTTTTTTTTTTTTTTAAGATTTTATTTATTTATTTGACAGACAGAGATCACAAGTAGGCAGAGAGGCAGGCAGAGAGAGGAGGAAGCAGGCTCCCTGCTGAGCATCGAGCCCCATGTGGGCTCCATCCCAGGACCCTGGGATCATGACCTGAGCTGAAGGCAGAGGCTTTAACCCACTGAGTGTCCCAGGTGCTCCAGGGAGAGTATAACTTTCTGATCCTTTGGGAGAAAGAGTAGCTACAGAGTGAAGTGGGTGAGATTCAGATTCAAATTATAAAATACACTCAAGTATAAACCACAATCTACAAATAAGTCAGTATGAGGAGTCATACAGAGGCAGAGAAGCCCAGCATAATGCCCTAACTATTCGGAAGAATATATATAAATAATTTACAAGTCTGTCTGATTGCCTTATACAGCATGCTCATCATCAAGGCTTTTCTTTTCTTTTTTTTATATTGTGAATTTTAATTTAATTTTACTGTAGGGGAATAAAAAGATATTTTGTTATTTTATTATTAATTCTTTGAATAATATGAAGCATCTGAAAACTTAATTTAACCATTTGGAAGTCAGGTGCCATTTTTTTTTTAAATAATAAGTGATATAGTCACATATCTCTATTACTTTTTAATGAAAGGACAATGAAGGGAAGTAAAAGGAGGGCAATAAAGGGTGCCTGGGTGGCTCAGTTGGTTAAGTGGCTCAGGTCATGATCCCAGGGTCCTGGCATCAAACACCACATTGGGCTCCTTGCTCAGCAGGGAGCCTGCTTCCCAGCCCCTGCCTGCTATTCCCCCTGCTAGTGCTTGCTCTCTGTCTCTGTCTCTCTCACTCTCTCTGTGTCAAATAAATAAATAAAATCTTAAAAAAGAAAAAAAGGAGGGTAATAAGCTACCATCCAAACTAGACATTATGTCTCTTATGCTTGAGCAAAATGAAGAAAAACCAACTTGCATGAGGGAAACTATTGTAAGGTGACCCAAGGAGAGTCTCCGTGTGGGCCTGGAGATCTCCTGAAGCCACCATTTCCTGGGCAATAAATAAGAGAGTAACTATTGCATATTTTTCCTAAACAAGATGGATCAAGTTCTTTGTGTTCCTTCTAAAACTGGGAGAGGAATATATACTGTCTTCTGGCTATTATTAAAATGATCTGCTTAGAAGTCATATCTGTTTGTTTTCTATTTTTAATATGGAATAGAATGAGACTTGCCCTTCCCATTCATTAGCATTCAAAGGTAGGTGAATCATCATGACTCATAACTTCTGCTTGGACTAAAGCAAGAAGAATATTAAAACCAGCTTTTCCTTTGCTGGGAATTATAGATAAAACCTTCTGCTCCTCATTCCCCTCCATCTTCAGCATGAGCAAAGCTATCTCTGCCACATAGACCAGATTTCATCTCTGACTGTATCTGCCTTCAGATGACATCCAGGAGTTGGCTCAGCAACCTATTTGTTAAATTATGTAGAAGTTGAATTGAATGCTTGCCTTCTTGTGTCCCGAAATTTTGTCTCATTCTGAAAATAGTAAGTGTAATCTGGTCTGGATAGGTAAGGTAGCCCAGTTTGACAGATCTGTGGTACATGAATTAGTTTAGGATTCTTGTCAAACACTGCAAAGAATGTGCAAATATTTTTGTGCATATACTATATTTGTTTTCCTAAGAATGATCTGTAATATGATATCTTTAAGGACATTTGAGATATAAATAAATGAAGAAATAAATTAAGAATGACTGATAAAATGAAAATGGTAGGCCATCTACAGAAGGAATCCAGCATCATCACCAAAAAGAGACATTGAGGTATAGTAAGAACATATTTGATTGGAAAGTATCTGTAAGAACCAAACCAAACCAAGCCACAAAAATAATAATAAAAAAAACCCTAAAATGTAATCTATTGCATATTCTCTACGTGAAGGAAAATTGAAAAAGTGGTCTTTCATGAAAGTGAAAAATCATCATAAATTTTCAGTGTATCTCTCTAACATTTTAGTTAGAAAGAAGACTTTGACTCCATAATTCAAAAATTGGTCTCTATGGTGGTCATTGCTTGATGATAGCAACATAAAGACCATCCATCTCATTCTCCCTTCTCTGTGTCCATACATAGAAAACAATATTTTGAGAACAATTTGTCTTACCATGTAGATATATCTTACCACAGGTAGATATATTACTACTAATAGTTATGAGTATCTGTTTTCCTTGGTAGCTGAACTTCTCATTTTAAATAATAAATCAGTATCTGGCTTATATATCCTTTGATGAATTTGGTTAGTATCAATCTGTTCTATCTCCACTGGCTTGACCTGAATCACAAGTAGAATGGTCAAGATCTAATAATTTGTGTTTGTAAAACTTACCTTAGTTTTTTTTCCTGCTTTCCAAAGAGGGATGCAGTTATGGAACAACTGCTAACCAAAAAAGTCTTGTATTTGGTTTTTTCAAGTTTAAAATATGTATATAGTTTCTCAATTATTAGTCAGTTCTGAGAGATTTTTGAAGGGGCCTCAGAAATTGAAGATGACTTTGTAGAGGAACTCATTGGATTATAGTTTGGAAGCCATTTTTGATGTATACTGAATTTTCTTGTAATTCAATAGAAACAGAGTTGAATTCAACAATTCAAGAAATGTAAGGTGATTTATTAGTTATCTAATGTTCTACAAAATCCTGGATATAAAAGGAGAATACTATTTCTGTTGAATGCTCTGATCTTCCAGGAAATGCTCTTTATATATAAAAAAAGAGGTTTTCAGGTTATTGGACGTTAATGACTAATGGATTTTTATATAGGAGAATATGTGAAGTAGCAAGGGAAGAGTAGGCATGGGGTAAGTAAGCCTGATGTGGGAGAAGACAGCTAGGCATTGTGGCACTTGCATTCACCAGGAAGACTCAAGACCATGTTGTAAAGACCTTGGCATGGGATACATGTTGGTGGTGGTCAATATACCATCTAAAAATATTTTCTTATGGGAATGCTTGGGTGGTTCAATCAGTTAAGTGGCCAACTCTTGATTTTGGCTCAGGTTATGATCTTGGGATCCTGGGATCTGGCCCCACATTGGGCTCCACACTTAGCAAGGAGTCTTTTTGAGGATTCTCTCTCCCTCTCCTTCTGTCTCTGCCCTATTCTCTCTCTCCTTCTCTGTCTCTCAAATAAATATATCTTAAAAAAAAACTTTCTTACAAATGGAGAGCAGATATAATAATAATGTAAAGATCTTCAAATGAGAAACAGAGAGTATATATTGGTTAATAAAACTAATAAAAATTTTATTCTACTCATGTACATGTTTTTACACCCTGATCTGATTCTTCATATATGTTAGCAATCTTATGTTACCATGAAGAAGAAAGGTTCCAAGATTAATGCCAACTTGATACCACTACAGATGAGATGAATCATTGAAAGTGTTATAATTTTTTAAATAGGAATATTTATGAAAAATTTAAGTAGCCTTTCCATTACTGTTAAACCTGTATCTCAGTCTCATAATGCATGTCTCACTGTACCTGAGAATTGGCTACTCCCAGGGGTGATTATTTTGTCTATGTGAATTCCACTAAAGACGAGGAAAAAATTGTTCTGTAACATCTTGACCTAAAAATGGACTTATTAAAGTTTCTGTGCATAAATGATCTGTCAGTTTCTCAGGGGTATCATGGGAGAGAAATTTCCTGCATTGCATATATATAAGGAGGGTGTGTGGCTATACCGAAGTGGGAAAGTTTTTTATGCTCATGACTAGTAATTTCCTAATTACTGTTTCATTCTGAAGTTGTGTTCCATTTCATGTTTTAGAGCCAGTGACACCAGGGTCAAAGTGGGTGGTTGGGGAATGATGATTTCCTGAATTGAACATAGGAGAAGTGAATAGAACAAGTCCTGGGGAAATCATGGGCAAGGGAATTAATGTCTCCTGGAGTAAGGTGATAAACAATGGATGATTTATATACAATTGCAAAGATTAGATGAAGCCAAATTAAGAGCAATGCTGTTGCCCAATTTACCCCACATTCACAAGGACTCAGCCAGACACCTCAGTTTAAAGCAGAGGGTACTATTTTGAAACAAGGGCTCTGAAGAGCCCCCAGAAAAAGAGCAAAAAGATGGGCATAGATATGCCAAAAAAAGGAAAAAAAATCAGATGGTTGATTAATCATTTATTTATTTGGATATTGCATGAATAGTGACTTGATATTGAACCTTTGTTTTATACACTAGAGCAGAACATTCATTCAGTCACTTCACAAATGCGTATTGGTTGTTACCATGTGATGTGGTTGCAGAGTTTGGGGTGAAAACTTCTAGAAAGCAGAGTGTAGGGACACCCTCATAATGCAATGCCTAGCACATCAGCACATGTAGTTGTGTGTTATAAGATGATGATAATCATGATGACTCTGATGACAGGAGATGTTTAAAAATCCTCTCAAAATACAATGTTGAAAAATGACACAAGAAAGAAAGTGAAAAATGAAGCAGCACATTTAGTTTTATGTTATTTTTCAGAAAAGAGAATGATTACCATTGGGGCAAGATCATGAAGTGTAAAAATACTTTGCATCATCTTGAACAATTTATTGGTACAATTTCAAATGCTGCATAATAATTCCTTTTATAATTATACCGTATTTTACTTAGTCATTTCCTCAGTGATCGTGATATAACATATATCTTGTGATATAAATCGTTACCAGTGTAAGGTTTAACTCGGCATAAATTCTCAGAAGTGAAATTTTGACTCAAAAGGCATGGTTAATTTTATGACTGTTTGGGTAGGTAGCCCATCAAGCTGATTTCTAGAAATTTGCACCACTTGGAACTCAAACCAGCAGGGTAAGGGGAAGACCAACCCGGACCTAAATGAGTAAGAAGGGAAAAGAAAAGTTACACCCAGTATATACCTACTGCTCTGGACACAATCCTTTCACACATACTGCATTATTTAAATATCACAGCTACTCTGTGGAAAGTTTTGTGGTTGAAGTTAAGGCTTGAAAAAGAGCTTGAATGATGCAGAGCTTAGGAAAAGGAGAAAAAAAATGAGGAAGTGACTTCCAGATGGCAGAAGCTCCTGGAACGTGAAGTTATGAACAAATACAGTTCTGTGGTCTTTGTGGTGACCTTGAAATAGCATCCCAACTCCCACTATGTGTTCTGAACCAATTAAAAAATAAGACGGTAATAAGGCAGCGGGGTAGAAATGTGCTCCTTCTGTGGTCAAGGGTTTTCTAAAACTAAAATCCCCAAATTAATCTTCAAAAGTAAGCCTCTCCTTTCTAACCAGACCCACTCCACCACCACTCCACTGGCACAGGAGTTTTTAACATTTAAGGCATGGACTAAAAAAGAAACATGTGTGTTTCCTACAGGTCAGCTCATTCACAAAGGAGGAGGGAGGAACAAGGCTGTGGGTACCTCATTGCTCCTTCCAACCATAGCGATGGACAAATTATTCCTCACTGGGGAAAAGGGATGAGAAGAGCTTGAGGAAAAGGCCAGAGTCCTCATGCTATTGTTAAAAAAAAAAAAAGAAGAAGAAGAAGAAAGAGTCCTCTAGCTACAAGGGTTTCCTCCACACCGAAGACACAATCAGCAGTGGAGAATGAGTAGTTGACCTCTGACCACAGGGCAAATTGAGCAATAGTGCAGACTGACCCCGTTACAATTTATGTTTGGAATTACTAGCAGGTTGAATGTGGATCATCGTCTGAAGTACTATGCTGAAGAATCAGCTTTTGTCTTCAGAGATCTCTGGTGATTTCTGTCTCTTTCATACTGTAATTGTCTCTTTTGATGGCCCAGCTTCTTGGATTCTATACCCATGGAGAAGACGCAAGGTCTTAGGTAATGATTCTGTTTTTTTTTTTGAACTGGGTCTTCCTCTTGGTGGCATTTTGTCTCACATTATGTTCGTCCTCTGTGGTCCAAAGCAAACAAAACAAAAATTGATAATGAATAATCTCATTATGGACATCATTCAAAAAATATGACTCAGAATTATGAATAGTTAGTGGCCCTAGACAAGGTAATAAAGTTACCAATTTAATCTTCAGTGCAAGAAGGCAGCCTCTTGCACCAGATCATTACTATTTTGCTTATCACCAACCTTCTTCTCTGAGAAAAGATAATTTCATGGACAATTCTGCGTGCCCGTCACCTACAGTTCATAGATCAGAAGCACAGATGATGCCATCACATTGGGTCCCTTACAGAATCAAATGTGAGTTCTGTTTTAATTGATGACTGTAAGTGCAGTGAAATGTCAAGTCATGGTCTTTATGACCACAGAGGAGATCTGGGCTTTAGGGCCCTGCTGCAATGCAACATTCCCCCAGGCTTTGGGTAGTCCTGAAAACAATCTGGACAATGAATTCATTAGGGGGCCCAGAACAGTCTAAATCAGTTAGCAGAGTATTTTTTTTTTTGCCTACAGATTTAGAAATATTGTTGAGTATATTTGAGAATAGTATTTTCCCAGAAGAAAAACAGGTTTTTCTTAATGCTTAATACCAGAAAAGCGACGGCATTCTTTAATGGAATTGTTCTTCAAGGTGTCTCGTACCCTGGCGGGACAGATGCAGATGGCTCTGTGGAGCCCACTAGAGTCACCCTCTTCCAGGCCAGCCGGAAGGAGGACAAGGCTGCACATGCGTATCCCCGTTTCGCTCAGTTCAAATAATGCCCCCCCCCCCCCGCCATGTCCTCCTTCAGTAGATGATAGGTTTGCCCACATTTGTCACATTCCTAGTGTCATTTACATTCTCCCTGCTGTACGAGCCCTCATTCTGCTGCTTTCCCAACATTTTCCAAAGCCCATTCTTGGGCTTCAGCCTATCTGCCTAGAGATTCTTGAGCCAACAACTATCCTCCCTCACAGAACAGAAAATGGTTTATAAAATGTTGATAATTTGCTATAGAATGTAACATTTTCCTTCTCTTCCTCTCCTCCTTCTGATGAAAGAAACATTCCTTTTAATCTCAGTACACTGTTAGAGAGAATTTTGCAGCTCACACAGGAAAATGGCAGAGTGTGGGTGCACCATTGTAATATGAGATTTTAAAATGTAAATTTGTGCTAAAAAAGCTCTTTTTCTGCATTTGTGAGAGGGGTACAGAGTTACAGAAACTATGGCTGCATGATAAAGAAACCCAATCTATACTCTTAACCTGGTCTAGGATAGCCAGAAGTCCAAAATGTTTTTAGTTAGGTTTCACATAATGTCAGGGAGATAAGACCAACCCCTGATCTTCACACCCCATCACACAAGAGAATTTGAAGGCCGTTGAGCATCGAATTTTCCTGTTGTACTGCAATTACAGGAACACCTGTGCTACCTAGCTGTGCACTGAGCCCCATGAAATGCAATGTTCCAGAGCTGTCAAAATGTCTCATTTCTTGCCTTTAATTCAGGGCCGTAATTGTAGTCGATCTGGTTATTATTTTATACTATGCTTCATTTATAAGCATACACAGAGGGGCTAATCATTTTAGATTAAATCCAGAGGGCTCTTGTAAACATTCACCCAGATCTGTGTACCTTTCTTTAAATAAGACTTATGGTATACTTGCACAAGAATAAATGGTCTTTTCTATAAGGTAAAAAAAAATAATCCTTAACTCATTAGGTTACTTGAGCAGAACATGTTAATGAGGACTCAAATAAGTGTTTTTTGATATATTCAGCTCAAAGGTCTGAGTTATGGTGTTCAAGCTCTGTCCAAATACAAGCAGTACTGAAAGTGGACTTTATCCTCCGGCTGGGATGGGTTAGTTGCAACATCTGAGCCAATTTACAAGGGACATTGGGGAAAAAAATTCTAAAGTCAGATCAAATATCTGGAAAGGATATTGTCTGATGGGTGACCTTATTTATAGGACCAATTGAAGGTGTAGAGATTTTAGATTATGTATTTAATAAACTAATTTTACTGGAATGAATACAACACTTAAGAATCTAACACTGCTGGAAACTCCCTGAGAACAGCGGTATGTGTCATTTCCACATTTAATAGTAATCAAGAAGATGGTATCAGCTGATAAATATGCCAATAAAAGCAGATTCCAAAAAGATCAACGTTCCATGATACAGGTTGTACTAGGTCAAAGATTGCGCTTTGGTTGTAAAAGTTTTCAAACATGCACTTTGCCTTCCCTATATTCTTCTGTTTAGTGTAAAATTCTACTGAGCTAGGGGTGCCTGGGTGGCTGAGTTGGTTAAGCATCTGCCTTTAGCTGGGATCATGATCTAGGGGTTCTGGGATTGAGCCCCACATCCCATTGGGCTCCCTGCTTAGCTTCCTTTCTCTCCACCGCGCCCCACTGCTTCTGTGCTCTCTTTCTCTCAAATAAATAAATAAATAAATAAATAAAATCTAAAATTTTTTTTTTTTACTGGACTATGGGCCCTTTGAGGTTGAAGTTGTGGTTGCTTTCTATTCTCAGTGATCAGCAGATCATATGACACCCAGTAGGCCCTAAAATATGGGTGACATTTGATGAATTGAAATGAGATTCCCATTTGGTTATTGAATATTTTTAGTAAATTCTGACATCTACAAATCCTCTGATGCTTGAATTTTAGCATTTCATACGTTTCCAACTGAATTTTTGGAATTGGCATTTGGTCAAAACTGAGACTGTGGTACATAATCATCATTGTACAGTGTTGGCAAGTGGCCTCCTGCTTGTCTCTGTGAGGCCACGTAGTTCTGTGGCTGTGTTTATGCCTCTGTTGCTTAACTAACGGAAGGGCAGATGCTGGGTCTTTCTCACTTTTTGTATTTCCTGTCTGGTACTATTTGCTTTGCAAATAGTGGATTTTTGAGCTCAATTAACTAATGTTTAACATTTTGGTAATAATAGGTACAGTCACTGGGCTAAAATGTTTATTCTGTTCACTGATGTAGCTATCAGAAATGTTATCAGAGATTTTAGAAGATGAAGCATAGACTTTTAGAAGATGAATCGTAGTCATGCATTTTAAAACTTTTATTTACTATTTTTTTCATTTTTTAGGTTTAAAAATAGTTCTCTTTTGTGTATAGTTTGTTGATATTGTAGAAATGCTATAAGATTCTTAGAATTGTTAGTCTATAAATTTAATAAATTACTTTGCATATATCACCATTGTATTAAAAAACCATAAGTGACTCTTAATCTCACAAAACAAACTGAGGGTTGCTGGGGGAGGGGGGTTGGCAGAAGAGGGGTGGGATTATGGACATTGGGGAGGGTATGGGCTGTGGTGAGTGCTGTGAAGTGTGTAAACCTGGTGATTCACAGACCTGTACCCTTGGGGATAAAAATATATAAAAAAATTTTTATATAAAAAAAATTTTATAAAAAAAAATAAAAAAAAAGTTAGAAAAAAAAGAGTTAGACTCTGTTGCTTAGCCTTATTAGATCTGTGTTATTTCTCTTCTTAGGTCTAGTTCCAAATCCACTTATAAATGTGTCAATTAACACATAGACATCAGTGCCCTGTCCTTTATTTTTTAAAATATTATTTATTTATTTGATACAGGGAGAGAGAGAGAGAGCACAAGCAGGGAGAGTGGCAGCACATGGAGAAGCAGGCTCCCTGCTGAGCAAGGAACCCCATGCAGGACTCCACCCCAGGGTCTGCAATCATGACCTGAGCCCAAGACAGACACTGAGCTGACTAAACCATCCAGGGACCCCATGCCTTATATTTTAAATGATGGGCTTTTCCTGTTGCTCTACCACCAGAGAGAGTTGATACTTCATTAGAAATTGAACTTAACTTAAGGCATTGGTTTTCTCCAGTTTTTTTTATTCTTCTTCTTTTTTTTTCCTTTTTGAAGCTTGGAAGCTATTGGTGTGGTTATGATGCTAGGTCAGATTTTCTATGTAATTCCGAGGCAATGAATTGATTCATCTAGAGATGGAATCTGTGATTTTAGCCTTATTTACACCATTTCTTGATCCACAAGTTCGACTCTCTAAATGAGTAAAAAGAAAAATTGAGCAAACGGAAATCATTTTTGCAGACATTGTGTTTACTTTAGACTTCCTAATGCTGTGGCAATTTTCAGCTTCATTCTTGGTACAAAGATCAATTTTGAAAGTGGCACCTATATCATGATCATGTTATTATGTTCATGTGGGAGTAAAGTCTCCTTATGCTGTAACGAAAGAGGTACCCCAAATATCCTCTCATTAAAGGACATGAATTGCAAGACATAAAAGTCAGTCCATGGGATGGAGAAATGATGACAATGTTTACACATAAATTTTATGTAATTAAATAAAGTATTTGTAAAATACTTCTAAATTCAAATGAAAAGACCCTTGCCATGTCTATGGAATTAATATGTTATGTTGGATCCAGTTTTTCCATTAAGCTTGCTATCTTCTTTCTCCTCATTAGGCAAATATCATTCATGCCGTTTCTTATATTCAAGTGTATAATAAGAACAAAAATAATTCTAGAATCATCCCCGAAGCTACTTGTATTCTTGTGAATACAAAGAACTATCAGATGTGTGAAGTGGCCATGTGAGTCAAAGGCAAATGAGACTAACCCACTGTCATTTAAACCTTCAGGGGGTCCCCACCGCCCTCTGGATAAGCTTCAAGCATCATGGCAGTCAACTTCCATCTCCCCAACTTGTGCCCCTCTTCTGCTCCTTGTTTTACCACCGCTTTTCCTTGGGCTTCGGCCAGGCTGACCTCTTTCCCAATTACCCAAATGTCTTACACTGTCTTTTCCCCTTGGCATTTGTACTGGTTTGCCTTGCCTAGAGCACTTCTCTTCTATTTTTGCCTGGTTAATTCCTCATCTTTAAGGTCTCAGGCTAGAAGATACTTGTTCCAAGAGTAGCCTTTCATCCCCAAAATAGTGACTGGTGCTCCCTGATGAACGCTCCTAGGTGCACGATTCTTCCATTGCTGCAGCACACTAACTGCTCGGTGGAATACCGATTGTCTCTTACTCCTCTGAATTTCTCTGTGAGAGCAAGAACTATGTCTTCCCTAATTCTATTGTATCCCCAGTAACAAACACACTCAGTGCCTGGCAATTAGAAGGCTCTCAGTAAATGTTTCTTAGATGAAGGAATGATTGAAATGTATTGAACCTGTAGAAAACTATATTTTCTTCTGAAAAAAATTTCCATTATAGTTACAAATGTAACTAGTTTAGCTTGTTAAGACACTTAATAATTGTATAATTATGCTTATTTTTGAAGGGTTAAGAGTGAAGTTACTTATCTCTTTCGTAGACATTATTTTTTTCTTGGGGATGGAAGAGCAGAGGGAGAGAGAGAGACTCTTAAGCAGGGTCCATATCCAGTGCAGGGCTCGATCCCTAAATCCTGAGTTATGACCTGAGCTAAAATGTAGTCAGTTGCTCAACTGACTGAGCCACTCAGACAACCTGACATCGGTTTTCTTTTAATGGATCACTAATGCTGTTTTTTTGCAGGTAGGGAAAAAAACACTTTGCCATTTGCTTAGTCCTCAATTTTAAATGAATAAAATGTGGTCACACTTTGCCTAATTTGCTTGCTTTTGTAGTTTGACATCAAAAGTCTGTTTATCTAAGTATACCCGAAGGTGCTCATTACCCAAAGTCATCCCTCCCATGGATGATTCTCTGACATTAGCTCCCTAAGCTTCGTGATGGAGTAAAGCCTTATTACAATTAATCTTGGAGCTTACAATAGAAGAATATTTTTTAAAACAAGACTTTGTTTTGGTTTGTTTTCATTATTTATTTATTTATTTATTTATTTTTGACTTCTTAATTTAATTTTTTTTCAGTGTTTCAAGATTCATTGTTTATGCACCACACCCAGTGTTCTATTCATTACAATTTTCATTGTATGAAATTCTTTTGTAATAAAGGGAATGGACATTTTTACGTAGATTTTTAAAAGAAGGAGATGAGAAACCTACGACCATTCCATGACACAGTAGAAAAGGGTGTTAAAGGCCACTGGGATTCTCATATCTTAATTTTGCATTAATGGGGTTCTTTTGACATAACATTCTCTATATTAGTTTACTATTTCTAACATAAAAATATTAGTTTCCCAAATACTTTGATTTTATGGAAAAGAACATTAAGATTGAAAATTCCCAATCCTTACCTGCCCTTATCTTTTGGGCAAAACAGGAATAAAAGGTATAAAAATAATTCACCTAGTTAAAAAGTGAATTCTTTTTTCTTTTTTCTTTTTTTTCACCACTGGAAAGCAGCGTTTGTTTAGCACCCCATAGGACTCTGTCCACTCCCAACAGCTCCACCCTGCATGACTTTGTGTCCTTAGCATACACTGGGCTTGCCTCACCTCTCCTGGGGTCTCTGTCCATTGTTCTTTCCTCCACTATAGGGTATGTCACACTTAGGTTATATTGGGATTACCTTGCCCCCAAGTGTACTATGTTTCAGTGATGGCCTAGCGCATGGTTGGGGCATTTTGGTGCACATGGGAAGGTCCACCTGAATTCCTGCATTCCCTGCAAATTTACTTAAAAACTCTTATTATCTTGCATGATGATACATTATGGTAGAACATCATTAGTGGGAACAAGTAGTGTAAGTTAAGTGAACTTTTTTATAGCCACTGTTTTTCACAGTATGTCACAAAACTATGCTTTAAAATTACTATAACTGAGATTTTAATTTTGTTGACTTTAATTTTGTATTCTCCTATTAAAGTGTAGACTCATTGCTCTTACTGAAAAGAATTATCCTATTTTATTTTATTTCACTTTTTTAAAAGATTTTATTCATTCATTTGAGAGAGAGAGAGAGACAGAGACAGAGAGACAGAGAGAGCACTAGCTAGGGGAGAGGCAAAGCGGCGGTGGGGGGGGGGGAGCAGACTCCCTGCTGAGCTGGGAGTATAAAATGGGGTCCCATCACAGGATGTGGAGATCATGACCTGAGCTGAATGCAGGCATTTAACCATCTGAGCGACCCAGGTGCCCCAGAATTATCCCATTTTAATGATCAAGAGATATTGCCAATGAATCAGTAACTGAAATTTTATTTCTGAATGAAGGCAAAGACTATAGGATAAGAATTAGACATATTCTTGGTTGAAATGAAACTTCTTATTGGCAAGCATGACTATTTAAAATTGTCTGAACTGAGTGTTTAATGTTTAGTCACTATTACTAGATAACTGGTATTTTGATATTACATATATATTTTAAAGGACCCAGGATGCCAGTTTTTTACATTGATGTATTAAATAAGTAACATTTCTTGAGCTATGCTTCAGGGAACACTAGTGTCCTGAGAGCTGTTAATAGGTGTTTGAGGAAAAAAGATTCCTTTGGCCAAATTAGATTGCTAAATGTTGCAAGGTAAATGACCATGCTAACTATTCACAATATGCACTGGCATTTTAAAGGGGCTAGGTCTAAGAGTTCCCAAAGAAAAAGAAAAAAAAAAGGAAAAAATCTCCCCAAACCACAAAAACCCATTTAGCCATGTTTGACCTAGTATTTTCTAAATTTCTTCTAAAATTTTTAGAATTAATGGTTGAAAATTATTTAAATTCAGAAAATCACACCATAGTAGGGCTTAATGAATTACTCCTCCCACCACATCAAACCTCACTACTACCATGCCACCAGAGAGACTAGTATCTTGTCTTCTTTGGTAATCTATTTCTTATATTTCATTCCCACACAAACAGCACAGTGATTTAGTTTTGTCTTTATATATATGTCTTTAAGCATATATTTGCATGGAGAGAGATTTTTAAGTGTAATATGTTTATATATAACATATACATATGTTATATATACATATATAATATATTTATATTACATATATATGTTATATATGCACACATATATAATATGTTTATATTACATATATATGTAATATGTTTAAGATCTGTAAATATAAATAATCTTCCCCCATTCCCCCCATAAAAACCCTGAGTCCACTTCCTGTCATGGGGACACAGACTAAGGTAGGGTTTCCACCTAAATCTATGTATCCCCAAATTTCAATTCTTTGATTCCCCCCAAAATATTTACCTCTTGAATTGGTTTCTTGTTTTTAGTTGATATTTGCTGGCTCTGTTCTCCCTTTGGCAACTTCTACTACCTGGTTTGGTCTTTTCTGTCTCACTTTTATTTGTTTCTTTCAACACCTTTATTCTCTTTCTTCATTTCCTTTTGACTTTCAGAAGCTTTCTCCATTTAATCTTTTATTTCTCTTAAGGTGTTATCTTGTGCTTATTTGCTCTTGTGTTTCTTTCTGTTTTTTGTATTGTTTTTATTTGTGAAATATTGTTCTTTTTCTTTTGAACGATTTTTATTTAAATTGTAGTTAGTTAACTAATATATAGTCCGAATTCACTTCCGAGTTTCTCTTTTCTTCTGGATTATTTATTATTATTTTTTGGTAACGTGTGTCATTTCTTAATGTCACTTTAGTTACTCACTTAAAAATGCCTGTTTATAGTTATGGTTCTCTCTTTTGTAGGCTTTTCTTTCCAGTGTGCTTTCATTTTATATAGAAATTGTATTTCACTCATTATTTTCTATTACTCATTTTTTGATGAATGAGTTTACTGAATGTTTAGGATGGGAGTAGGTGCTGAGGAACTTTTCCAATTTCATTGTACTAAAGCTCTGCTTTTGACATTTCTATACAATCTTTGAAACTAGGCATGTACTTCCTGAAAACTCCTGAATTTCTCTCTTCCTCCACTGCCATCTGGATATTTCATTCTTTGTCCTTTGTGTCTATTATTCCTATTCTGCTAAGTTCATATTTTATTCCCAGGTTTGGTTCTTGATGTGGCCCTTGTGTTAGAAGGGAATGTTGGGTGGTTAGTTTTGAGACTTTATAAGACCCAGCCTGCTTCCATGCTTTCCCATTTTTACCCTGGACTTCTTATTTCTGCTTAATATAAGTATTTTGTGAACTGGACAGAACTAAGCAAATGTAACAAAGAATATATTATTACTGCAGTCTTTGTTGCCTTCCATCTACAGTGTCAGCTGTTGGAGGACAAGAGGTAAGCCTGGTTTAAATTTTATACATCCGTGGTGTAGGGGAGGAAAGTGATTTTTTTCCTTTCACCCTTCTAGGTTCTTGGCTGAAACCTCCTGTAATAAAAGGCAGATTAAGAGGAGAACACCAAACAGAAGTTTAATAACATGTCTACATCCTATAAACATAAAATATACCCAGGAAAACTGAATAACTCTTGATAGGCCAAAGCCATCACCTTAAATACCATCTTCCGTTAACAGAAACAAACAAAAAAAGATATTGGAAGGAGGGTGGGGGGAAGACCTGTTGATGGGAGGTTAGTAGAAAAAGCAAAATAACAAGTAACAAGGGAGAGGTTGTTATACGGATCTAAACCATTGCCCTCTTCACTTGATAAGAATTTCTTGACATTCAGTCATTCTTTTTTTCTTGGTATGGAGGGGGAGATATCCTTACAAATGGAGATTTCTTTTATAAATGTAAATATGTCTTAGAAAAGGGCAACATCTACTGTTTTCAGAGCCTTTCCAGGGTCTGCAGCCCCTCAAAAATAATCAGCCCCAGATAATCAATATTTTGGGGTGGCAAATTTTTCTCTGCTTCAGTAGTGACCAAGACCAATAGTGACCTCTCAGCTTGACAAAACCTTAGGCAGAATTCTTCACCCTAGGTCCTCACCTCCCTTTGCTTAGAGCATCTATTTTAGAACACTTGTATAATTGGCCCTTGAACAATGCAGGTTTGAACTTCATGGAACGACTTACATGTGGATTTTTTTTTAGATAAATACCCTACAGTTCTGTAAATGAAGTTTCCTTTCTTGATGTTTTTCTTATTAACATTTTAACATTTTCTTTCTCTAGCTTACTTTACTGTAAGAATATAGTATATATAATACATGTAGCATACAAGATATATGTTGTTTGACTGCTTATGTTATTCCTATAGTTTCCAGTCAACAGATGGATATTAGTAGTTAAGTTTTGGGGGGGTCAAAATTTACATGCAATTTTCATGGGTGAGGAGGAGGGGGCCTCCTAACCCTTTAATTGTTCAAGGGTCAACTGTGATTGTAGATTTTTTTCTATGCCCCTTTGAGATATAAATCTTTCAAAAAGCCTCTTGCTAGTTTTATAGCCCAGGACTGTTTCCAAGGAAGCCATGTCTTTGAAGTAGGATCATCAAGGAAGATAGCATCTCTATCTGTGGTCTCTGTGGGAAAGCAGGAGCCCAATTTTAGTGGGCACTTCACTCTACGTTGTAAAACTACCTCTTGTCATGTAGATAGTGGCAAGCTTTCTTTTCCTTTGGATAAAGAAAATTTAGCAGACATAGATGGCCTTGAGTCTCTGTACTCCATTTCTCAAAAGTCTACCCCATCCCCACTTTGAGTAGAACTGAGTATCAGGGCTAGATTGTGCTATCTCCTCTGTTGTTGCTAAGAGCATTGGGATAAAATCTATTTGGTTTGCTCAACTAGTCCAGTGTGAGTTTTCTTTAACAATAATATTTGATGATTATAGGAACAATGATAATGTAGATATTAGTGTTATAAATTAACATTAAAAAATTCAGCTGAGCATGTGTCTAAAACTTGGATTTTAGAGTCTGCATGTTTGCTGTTAGTAAATGTGGTGGTATTCTGTTCATACATATAAAGGGATATGGATATGAAAAATAAGCCTTTGATCAAATGGTATATTTACCTTTAGATGAAAGTAAGATAAATGTCTGATGTTAGGATTGAAAGAATGAAAAGCTCTCAGTGCAAATTCATGGGCAAAGAATGCTAGTTTGAAACAGCAACAAAAAGCAAACAATTTTGCTGCTACTTGCAGGAAAGTATTTGTCCTACACTCTTCAGACAGTTGAAGTAACTGTGTTGTTTTCACATAACACCTTTTCTTCTGGGAATTCCATAGCCCTCTGAGCTAACAAAGATTATTACTGCCATCTGGCAGGTGAGCAAAGTGAATACAGTTAAGTGTGACCTTCCAAGGTCACAAGATCAATTAATGGTATTTTGGTGCTATTTTTCCATCGTTTGTAGACTTATTCAATAACAAAGCTCATTTTGAAGGCCATATTTCAATGTGATGGTTGGGGGAAAATAATTTGAACCATTAAGGAAATAACTTCTTAATCAAAGGTGTAGGAAAAATCAGTGACAAAGATTTCAAGCAAGCCAAAAATGCCTGTCCTTGAGGTCATTTTTCTAGCTTATCACTCATTCTCATTTTTCAGATTTATTTATTTATTTATTTGAGAAAAAGAGAGAAAACATGCACACATGGGGGAAGGGGCAGAAGGAGAGAAACCTGAAGCAGACTCCCCGCTGAGCACAGATCCTAAGGGGAGGTTTGATCTCACCACCCTGAGATCATGACCTAACATCATTACCTGAGCTCATGACCTGACGTGAAACCAAGAGTTGACCCCTTAATCCACTGAGCCACCCAGATAAACCATCCTTCTCATTTTAAAATCACTATTCTTTATCCTTTCTCCCCCTTGTAGCACCTCCCTGATATGCTGATCACTTCATGGGTGTTTATTTTTGTGCACACAACTTGAGCATGTTTGCATTGTTGAATGGTTTTTCTGTAGTTTGGCTTTTAATTGAGCTACAGATGTTACACTCAGGAAAGTAATAATCATCTCATTAGATTCCATGAATGTGTTTACAATGTAAAAACCTAAGAATCGAGGATATAAAGTTTTTATAGAAAATGAGATATTATTGGAGAAACAAAGAACAGATATTTAGGCATCTTACAATAATTGTAAAAGTTTTGTGTCAGCCAATGTTGCTCAGAAATTAAATTAGAAGGTGCTTTACAAATTTATTTGATTTTAAATTCTGGGAGGATTCATTATTACTGACCAGATCTATTTTGTTTCAGAATGTGATTCCTTTACCTTGCCATACTTATTTTGGGTTGTTTCAAAAGGATTTAAAATTTTTGAAAAAGTGGGATATTAGATACACTGCCTATATTCATGATGTTTTAAAAAGCATTCTTTTATTTTTAAGAACCTTAGTAGCTTTACAATATATTTTGCTTCTATTTCAGTTTGTATAATAGTTAACTATAATTTATAGTGTAGGTGACTTAGATTAGTTTTTTCAGAAGGAGTTCCCTAAAAATTTTTGAAAAAAGAAGACTGGCATTCATCAGAAGCCTTTGTGCATCATTGTGAATCCTCCTGACTTCACACCTTTTCCCCAGAAGTTGCTCTAGCCACCAGTTTTGAGTAGACTCTGAACACCTTAAGGCAGTTGTAATTAGTACCTCCCCTCAAACCCCTCAAACCAATGTCTCACTATATCCTCTTTGGTCTTCTGACACTACAGAGTGTATGGTTTAGAAAACTCATTCTGTACTCAACACTGCCAATTCTGGAAAAATGGTTAGAGATGATACCTGTGAGGTCACCCTAGACCAATGGGGACTGCAGTGAAGTCTGTAAGATGCGTGATGGTCCCTTATATCTCTTCAAGACTCATTAAGCCATTTCCTAAGCATCTCAGAAGATGCCAGAGAAATCTATGGAAATCACCATACCAATGAAATATTTGTAATGAAGGTTTCATTAGTTTTTTTTTTTCTCCTCTGATCTCATACCTACTCCCCAAGATTAAAGCTCTGCTTTGAATAGCATGCAGGATGAGATGTGCCTGTAGATTCTTTGGCAGCTGCTCTCTTATCTTCCTCAGTCAATTCATAAAGTGTATTTATCATCCCAGAGGCTCTGACAAGTTCTGAGGTAATAAGCCTGTTTAGCATTGTGAATTTTAGAATTTCTCAAAGTTAGAGCACCACAAACTCTACTTTTATCCCACGGCACCTATTTCTATCTTAAAAGGTTGATCTCAGGATGAGCAATGGAAATCTTTGTTAAAAGCATGGTAATTTGGGCACCTGGGTGGCTCAGCCTTCGGCTCAGGTCATGATCTCAGAGTCCTGGGATTGAGTTCCGCATCAGGCTCTCTGCTCAGCGGGGAGCCTGCTTCATCTTCTCTCTTTGCCTGCCTCTCTGCCTACTTGTGATCTCTCTCTGTCAAACAAATTAAAAAAAAAAAAAAAAAAGCAAGCATGGGTAATTTTCAGTTCTGCTCCCATTTCAGTTTATTATCAGTTGAACCAAAAACATGGAAAAAACTTGTCCTGTTTCTTACTCTGTTCTCAAGAAACAATCCGCCCTTATAGCCTACACATCATTTTCAAGGTCATTATCCCAACGGCTAGTAGTTCTGATTTCAGCAGTTACTGCCCGTCTCTAGCAACTCATAAAAATGGTAATGTTTTAGATTACATATTAATTAATCAATAAAAATAATGCTTAAATGATTATGTTGTGTAAGACAGGCATAATGGAGAATTCTTTAAAAAAAGATCATTTTTTGTTCTCAAGAAGCTTAAAAATTAAAAAAAATACACACACACACATATATACTTTAAAAATTGTGGTAGCCTTTTATTATATCCATAAATATCCTTTTTCCCTACTTCCAGCCACATGGGAAGATTACACTTCTGTACAGCTCAATATTAGCTGTGGCGGGGGAGCTTCCTTTGACCAATGAAGATGAAAAGAAGTGACATGTGACACCCATGGGGGAAAGCATTTGATTTCAAATGTTCAAGTCCCTAGGCAGCTATTTCTCAGAAATTGTACCAGCAGCAGTATATATGAAGAAAACAGAAGACTGAAGCAATCAGGATGTAGGGATTACATGCGGAGGAGAGCTTCCCTGAAGATTCTCTTGGAACCACTGCAGACTTAGCCTGAATGAAAAATTGTATTGAAATGTTACTTGGTGCTGCAGCTTGACTTTGCTTTTACCAGCTCATGTAATCAGAAGGCTAACAGAAAGAAGCAACTAGGTAGTCCTGTGAGAACTGTGATGGGTCTGAGATCTTATCTTATAGTCAAGCCAACAAGTTAGACAACTGCAGTAATGGATGCTGGCAGAAGGCACAAACCTCATGGGTTGGAGACAAAAGGGAATTGGACTTAAGCCACCATTTGCACCAGTTTCCTGAGCCCCAGTTCCCACAGGGCAGCACAAAAAGTGGAAACCTGTGTATGCTTTGGGTAGTATTATAGGAGAGGAGCTGTGAGTTAGGGAGTCTGAATTTTTTATAATAATTAGTGGGCCTGCTTGATCTTTGTCTTTGAGGGAGACATTATTATACCAGAGAGTGAATAGGCTTGGTTTCCAAAAGAAGTCACTAACTGCCTTTTCCAAGACCGGCAACTGACCCATCCTTGGCTCCAGAGGGAGATACTTTCCAAGTTTGTTCATATGCAAACTTGCTTGAAGATAAACTCTAACACAAAGACAGTCAGCAACTCTGCTTTAAAGATGTCTAGAAACATGAGACACCCAAGGAAAATTGTCTGTTAATAGTACTTGATGTAATTTATGAGTAGTTATTAATTTATTTATTCATAAATATTCATTGGATATTTAGTGTAGGACAGTTGCTCTTCCAGCCTCTGGAGATTGAATAACGAAGATAAAAAAGGTGTCTGCTCTCAGAAAGCTTATATTCTAGGGTGGAGACCAAAATGATAAATACAAAGCAATTGTAAATAGTGATAATTATTAAAAAACAAATTATTAAAAATTATAATTATTATATATATAATATATATTATACACATAATATATTAAATAGCCAGGGAAGGTGTCTCTGAGGAGCAGGTAATACTGAATAAAGATCTGAATGACAAGAAAGATCTAGCTAGGTGAAGATCTAGGGTAAGGTCATGCCAGACCATGGTGGAATGAGCTTCGCCGTCATGAGGAACAGGAATTCTGCAGTAATGATAATATCATTACTGCTACCTATTACCAGGACTACTCTAATGACAGCAACATGGTGACTCTCTTTTAATCTTAAGTCCAAGGCTTAGGAAGGAAGGAGGGTGCTGAGCCCTAAGCAAAGGGAGTAGGAAGAGAAAGGGGCATGAAAATAGGATTAAAGTAATAGTAATGGCCAGAGATGAGATGACAGTTTTCAGGTTGTTGTGACGTCAAAGCTCTTCAGGAAAGGTGGATTCTGAGCAGGGTTTGAATAGGCAGAGAGAAAGGAATGAGGTTATGATAATGGTTCTGGAATCTTGTAAGCAGAAATGTTGGACAGAGGGAAGACCCAGAGCAATGGAAGGAATGACCAGGGAAAAATTAAATGTGTATTTGTGACTCCATTTATAATTTAGGTTTATGACTGTAGAAGACTGGGCTAGAAAGAGGATTTTAAAGGATTTAGGAGGGAAACAAAATATTTTTGAGTAATAGGCACAGGATTCACAAGACCTAGATGAATCTAATGGTGGCAGAATTTGTTAGTCGACATTGGTTTGATACGGAGTTATTGAGAAGGCCTGGAGATCTTGTTGAAGTATCATTGGGAAAACGTATACAGGCAATGAATTATTTTTTTAAAGGCTAAGTAGTAAAGATGAATTACAGCTCAGAAGACTGCTCTGATTTCTGACACCTTTCTGGAAGAGTAAGCAACCTGTGAATTGTCCTGAGTAAGCTTTGCTCCAGAGGTACCTGACGACAAATTTTGGAAAGCCATAAATTGATATGCTATACATTTTGGCTAAGGTTTGAGTTGGTGATAATTCAAGCAGGAATGTGTGCTACTGGTTGAGCAATTGGTCAATAGCACGCTGACACAATTTTCCCATAGATCTTTCATGAAAAAAAAGTCAATGATTTCTACTTCTCTGGTCCCTATAAGTCTTCATTAAAGAAAAGTCTGTATTCAGGAAAATTGGAGGCAAAAATAAACCTCTATGCTGTCTTTACATCTTCCTTGGAGATATGTCTGGACAGCAAATTTTGTTTTCTTGCTCCTCCAGCTCCACATTGACTGATGAGAAATATAGTAATTTAACTAATACTGAATATAAGTCAATGATTGTAACTGAGAATGACCATTTGGAAGTTCATGAATTCTAGTATTGTTTATGGTTTATATCATAGCTTTGTGGTAAATTAGGGATGGCTTTACTTATTTTTTTTTTTTTTAAGATTTTATTTATTTATTCGAGAGAGAGTTAGCATGAGCCAAGTGGGGGTGGGGGCAGAGGGAGAGGGGAAGCAGACTCCCTGCTGAGCAGGGACTCCAACTCAGCTGGACCCTGAGATCATGACCTGAGGTGAAGGCACATGCTTAACCAACTGAGCCACCTTTGCATCTGTGATGGTTCTATATGTTTATTACAAGTACAAAAAAGAGGCAAGAAATAGTAATCTTACTACTGTGAATACTTTCATTGCTGTGATATAATAACGTTAATGAATATCTCATATTCCCCCAGTCATTTGGATTCAAAGTATTAACCTGGAGTCTCTCATTTCCATCATTCCACAAATCCAATTTGTCAAAACACTCTGCCAAATTTTCTTTCCTTGTATCATCCCAGTATCCTAACTCAGGGCCTAATAACCTCTTTCTGCAATTACTGTAATTGTCTCCCAGCTGGTTTTTCTGCTCAGATAAGTCCTTTTTTTTTTTCTTTGTAATTTACAGCATCATCATTTTTTCCTGTAATAGTATTGATCTCAGGGTACCTGCCATTGCCACCCTTAGTAGAAAGTTATATATCTATATATGAAGAGGTTTATTATAAGGAACTAGCTCATGAAATTATGTAGGCTGAGAAGTCCAAGATACACACTTGGCAAGCCTGATTCTCAGGAAAGCCATTGGTATAGTTCCAGTTTGAGTCCCTGTTTGATCTGGAAAACAGAGGAATCATGTTCCAGCTCTAAAATATCAGGCAGAGAGAAAGATTTCTAGCTTATGCCTTATTTTCACCTTGTCTTCAAACAATAGATTGGATGAGACCCACCCACATTAGGAAGGGCATTCTACTTTACTCAGTCTACCCACTTAAATATTAATCTCTTCCAGAAACACCCTCAAAGACACACCCAGATTAATGTTTATCCAAATTATCTGGGCATCCCGTTGGCCAGTCGTATTGTGTGATATTAATCATCACAATTCCATGGAAGCTTCCCTCTTCTTTCCATAGGGGCTGCCTCACTTCTGTGAACTCCCACAAACTGTGGAATATGACTCCTTTTTACCTTTGTTCACAGGCAGTGTATTAGTCTTAGTTATGTACATGATCCATATTATCTGGCTGATAACAAGTACTAAATATATATTATTATTATTATCCTTGAGTGTGAATATTAATGTGAAATCCCAGATTCTCTCTCCCTTTCATCTCAGAATACTGTGAAAGTTCAGCTTTGAGGGAAAGTTGCTAGAAAACAGATTGACCTCTATTTTTGAGCATTAGTCTAAGTGCATATCAATATGCATCCACAGTTTCTCGACCTGTGGGTCACAGACTGGACTTTTACTATGGGTGGAAGAGATGCTGCCTTGCCTCTAGCTTATAGGCAAACTCCTTCTGCTTTAAAGTCATGCAGATTTATTATCATTAATCTTTAATCCTTAGCTTTATTTAAACCAGCATGACATCACTAGATAGAAAACAGTTCAAGTAAAACAAAAAAACATGATATAAGATTCTTTTTTGTTAAATTATTCTGGTGATAATAGTGTACTGTTCACTTGAGACGCCACTTTCATGGAGGAGTACAATTAAAGAACACTTTGAAATAGTAAAGAACAGACTTATACAATGAAAGAAAGCTAAAATTTTTTGCTGAATGTAGGCCAGCAGAATACCAAAACAATCAAATCTTTAAATTACATTGACCAGGGGATAATTTTATGTAGGAGAAGGATCTAAATTACATTTCTGGACTCTTGGGATTTCAAACTTACTGGCATCCCCAGTGTTCTGTGATCATTTTTTTTTTTCCCATTTATTTAGGTTTTGAACTTTGACAAATCTGCATTAGCAAGTGTGGTCATTTTTAAGGACTCATAAAGCAACTGACTGGTATTTAAGTGACGTAAGGGAAGTATCAACCAATGGCTTCACGACAACCATCAACAAGAGCCTGGCTTTGTCTTGCCATCTTTGTAATGAAGACAAATTTTAACTGTCCTTGACTCTGTGATATGTGTAGCAGCTTTTTTGGGGTCAATATTTAAACTCTCATAAACATAATTAAGTAGGAGGAATATAGCTTTACTCTGTGTTTGTTTCCTCAATTCACTACATTTTAAGGAAGTCTTTTTTTTTTCTCATTTTAAGGAAGTCTTAAATAATTTTGTTTACTCTTACATTGCATGCAATGTACAACCTTTTCTGGAATGCAATGAATTGTCAAGCTCTCTTAACTAAATCAGACTCTGAAGAAAATAAGACGTACAAAGAAATCAGTATTTATTCTATTGATTAAATTAGCATAAAGTTACCCAATGATTTATAGTCACATTGTTAGGCTCTTACAATAATCTTGAGAACAAGAAAGTTATTGAGACTTCAAAAACATATTTATCCTCTATGCTGGTTTTGTAAAACAAGAGACAGTATATATACCAGCCTTTATATGCAAATTCACCATTGCTGTTAAGGATTTTTTTTTTTTTTAAACATTCTTTTAAGGAAACTACTTCAAATATGCTCCTTGAAACTTTGAATCTGATTCTTGAGGAGCTCAGATAGCTAGTGAACTACAGATGTATGTTTTAATGATGGGAGACAAAATTTGACTCACACTCTTAGATATTAATTAAAAAAACTTTTGAGAACTGGAATTCAAGTGTTTTTATATTTATATCATTGATGCACAGCAAATACAGCATTTATATTTCCATGGTATTTATATTCTCATTCAATATGAGCCAGAAAGTTTCTTCCTTTGAGTATGAGGCATTTTTAAGTTAGTGTAACCACCTATTTTGTAATGGAAAACTAAGGAGTGCACTGCACAGCATCTCCTTCTTGACATGAGAATGTTATAGTTCAATTCATTGTAACCCCAGGGGAGCAGGCCCAGCATGGTGTGATCTCCAAGCTTCTTATCCACAAATACAGAAGAAATTCTCAGCTGCTGCACCGTAGGTGGCATTAAAAATTATACTTTCAGATCACACGTCTGTTGGAGAGGAATAAGAAGTTAGATCCCGAAGACTTATAATTATTTGATACCTTCTTGTGCCCACTCATTATGATCCATTCCCAGCAGGAGAGAGACAGCACAACAGACTCTATTGAACAGATTTTGCACCTAGGTGTCTTTCAGCGGGATACTTAAAACTGGTGCATGACTCAGAAACCTATTCATATGGCCTCTTATATTAGTCCAGGGAGACAAATACTTACAGTCCTCCTTTCAAACTTTTCTAAAAAAGATTCACACATGCAAAGTTTCCAATTTTCTAGTTACTTTGCTGTAACATTTTCCCATGTTCAAATTGGAAAAAGGAAAATATAATATTGCTTGTGTTTTTGCCTCTAGTTTGGATGGGAGCCTATTCTCACATCTAAGTATGAATCTTGTTTCTTTTTTTTATTTTTTCCTCATCCAGTTTACAACAGCAACTGTAATTATAGTCATGATTAGAGGAATAGTAGAGCTAACATTTATGATCGTTTATTATGTGATGAGCACTGCTTCGTATATATTCGTATACATTTTCTCACTTAAATTTCACAGCTCCCCTATGTTTAAGGTTCTATATTTCATGGAAGTAAAATGGAAGCTTAGAAAAATGAAGCACGTGGCTGAGATTCTAACACCAGTAAGTGGTGGTGGTGAGATCTGAACCCATGATAACGTGTCAAAACTCATACTTTTAAACCCTTCTGCTTCCGTAATATAAACCCTTACATAGATGAAAGTTGTGAATGCAAAAGCTAGTGATATCATGTTTATAAAAAATGCAGAAGACTGGGGTGACTTGGTGGCTCAGCCAGTTAAATGTCTGCCTTCTGCTCAGGTTATGATCTCAGGATCCCATGATGGAGCCCCAGATCTGGCTCCCTGGTCAGTGGGGAGTCTGCTTCTCCCTCTCCCTTTTCTCCAGCTTGTGTTCATTCTCTTTCTCGCTCGCTTGCTTTCTCAAATAAATAAATAAATAAATAAATAAAAATCTTTAAAAATGCAGAAGATGGAAGTAGAAAGAATGGGAGGATGTGTGTCTGCTGAGCTTGCGTTCAGGTACCTTGGTAAAAGGATTGGTAACTGGAAGCATGAGAGATAACATTTATGAACACCTTTTGATGCACTGGTGAAGGAGCTCCACCAGCAGAGGTACTGATTCAATACCACCCGTATTGAAACAAGGTGAACTTTCATCTTGCAGAATCATTAAAGAACAATACAGAATTATGTCTTGCAAAAACAGAGAAACAGCCACATAATTAAAATCATTATGTTGGGGCACCTGGGTGGCTCAGTGGGTTAAAGCCTCTGCCTTTGGCTCAGGTCGTGATCCCAGGGTCCTGGGATGGAGACTGGTGGGCTCTCTGCTCAGGAGGGAGCTTGCTTCCTCCTCTCTCTCTGCCTGTCTCTGCCTATTTGTGGTCTTTGTCAAATAAATAAATAAAATCTTAAAAAAAAAAAAAAACATTATGTTATTTGTGGTCAAAGAGGGTGTTTAAAGAGATGATTAGGAGCTCCTGGGTGGCTCAGTAGGTTGAAGCCTCTGCCTTCGGCTCAGGTCATGATCCCAGGGTCCTGGGATCGAGCCCCTTATCGGGCTCTCTGCTCAGCGGGGAACCTGCTTCCTCCTCTTTCTCTGCCTGCTTCTCTGCCTACTTGTGATCTCTATCAAATAAATAAATAAAATCTTTGGAAATAGAGGAAAAAAAGAAAGAAAGAAAGAAATGAATAACGCTGTCTTTTGTGTCTAAGCTCCAGGCTTTTTAAAAAGATTTTATTTGTTCATTTCAGAGAGAGAGAGAGAGAATTTGCGTATGAGTGGGAGGAGCAGCAGAGGGAGAGGGAGAAGCATACTTCCCGCTGAGCAGGGAGCCCAGTGCAGAGCTTGATCCCAGGACCCTGAGATCATGACCCAAGATGAAGGCAAATGCTTAACTGACTGAGCCACCCAGGTGCCCCAAGCCCCAGTTTTTCAATCATTACTAAACTCAGTTTATTTTTCTGTAATAAATGAGAAGTAATTCCAACCTGAGAGTATAAATTATACTTTCTCCCATCATTGTTGCATTGAAAAATTAAAAGTTGTATTTTTCATGAGTGGGTAACACTGCTATCCTGAAAAAGTTGACAGACGCACAGACTGGAGGGGGGAAAAAAAACCCACCAAGAAGTCCTTGTACTGACAGTAATAGCAGGATGTCAGGATGAGTGACTTCTAGGTTCTGTTGGCATGTACAGTTATCTCAAATTGCCAACCTAAGAAGCTGAATTACTACCTAGGCTGCAAACATATTACTTAAGTCTTAGAAACCTCACAGTATTTCTGTATGTATTGGCTATTAGAAAAGGGGAGCCACAAAATTTGTTATAAGGTAGGAAATATCTCTCTTTCTCTTTCTCACCTATACACTCATTCTCATCTCATAATATATAGATATAGGCTCCTCTATTATAGTAAAAAAAAACAGAGGAAGGGGGCACCTGGGCTGTTCAGCCAGTTAAGTGTCTGTCTTTGGCTCAGGTCATAATCCCGGAGTCTTGGTATCCAGCCCCACATCAGGGCTGGAAGCTCACCAGGGATTCTTCTCTCCCTCCCCCTCTGGTCTTCCCCTTCCCCCTGTTCCTGCATGCTTTTCTCTCTTTCTCTCAAATAAATAAATAAATACAATCTTTAAAAAAAAAACAGAGGAGGAAAATGGAAGTTAAATGAAAAAACTATATTTTGCGTAAGGGTAAAACCATATTTTTCTGGAACCCGTATGTTTCGGGTCAAGGTCATATAAGGACAAGGGTTCATCTGGGAATGGGGGCAAGGACAGGAATGCAGAGTGGGAGATATTGCAAAGGATGGGAAGAAATTTGGGGGGATGATGGATATGATCAGTGTCGTAATAGTGGTGATGGTTTCATGGCTGTATACATACATCCAATCTTCTCAAAATTTACATTTTAAAATCTGCTGACCACTGTATGTTGACTACACTTCAACAAGGCAGTCTTAGAAAATAACACAAGAACAATGGTAGATAAACTGACTGCGTTTCACGGTCCAGCCTAATCTGTCTCTGCATGTGTAAGACATGGTTCATATGAACATTGCTCCTGTCTCTGTGTTCCCCAATGACATTAAGGTTTTTTGTTCATATGCATGTCTCCTAGCTGGTTGAATGGGTATTTTGAAATCTGAAAACTGTAGCACTTGGCTAAGTGAAATACATCAGGAAGTGTCATGTATTGTAACTGATAATACCGACCCCTTATGTTTATATGGGATTTCACATTTTTTTCAGGTACTTTTACATCTGTTAATTCATTTGTTACCATCACAACATCCCACTGAAGAAGTTTATTGTATCTATTTCACAAGCAACAGAAATTCAAAGGATTTAAGAATCTTCACAATGCCATAATGCTAGGTTTTACCACATATTTTTATCTACAGTTATGTTTATACAGATGGGTTCACCCTCTTGTATGCCCTTGAACCAACATGGAGCTGTAGTCTAATCAATAAAATTATCCATTAGTATTATGAGTCTTTTGTACCTGTGTCCTCAAGTAATATTTTCCATAATCTTTTTATCATAGCTGAGTGATGACAATCAATTAACAGATGGAGAAAGTTCGGTTCTCCCACTTGAAGAGCTTGTCATTGTGACAGGATGCTATAATGGAGCTCTTGTTGCCCTTTTTTTTTTTTTTTTTTTAAAGAAATGAAATTCTTTGTCTTATGAAGGTGGTAATCCAGGAGACTGCGCTTGAGTCAAATAATTTCAGTACAGTTGATCTGCCTCTGTCCTTTTTCTTTGGTCTGTTTCCTTCTATAGACACAAGATGGGCATCTGCTGGGAAGATTGTAGTATCTCTATACCTATGATTCCAAGGGAAAAAAGAAGAGTTCTGTTTGCCTCACTATATCATTATTCACCAAAAGTACCACAGAGACCATTCTCACTTGGTCCTTAACTAGTATGCTTGTCCTCTCTCCATGATGCTGTGGGAGTACGGAAGAGGTCGCCCCCAACTTTTAAAAGCTTTTCATTTTGGAATAGTTTTAGAATTATAGAAGGTTTGCAAAAATAAAGCAGAGTTTTATCCACCTTTCTATAATGTTACTATCACACAGAAGAGCAAAATTAGAGAATTAATATTGACACAGTATTATTACCTTTATTACCTGAAGTATAAGCTTTAGAGTTTACAAGTTTTTCCATTTTATTCCATAATCCTTTCCAAGATCCCGCATTACATTTAATTATTGTTTTCTTAATCTCTTCTAATCTGTGGGTTTCTCCATATTTCCTTGTCTTTCATGACCTTGACTTGACAGTTTTGGAGACTACTGGTTATGGGATTGGGGGAAGGAGAGCAGAGAGGTGATATGTGCTTCTCCTTATATCATAGCTGAGTGTTTGTGATATCAGCCTGAATTATCACTGCTGATGCTAAACTTATTTCTTCTTTCCATGCTTTGTTCCAGACACCTGCAAATTTTTTTGTAAAAAGCCAGTCATATGGTCCCTTGTCACAATGACTTAGCTCTGCTGCATAGCTGGAAAGCAGACAGAGACAAGACACAAACATGTCCCAATGGATGTTCTAACAAAACAAGCTGACACTGCTCCTTTCATTAGAAGTGATCACCAGGTCAGCGTACACATAAGGAGAGAGGAATTAAACTACACCTCCTGGAGGGAGAGGTATCAAAGAATCTGCGGGCATGATTTAAAACTATCACAGTAATTACTAAATATTTTGAAGGAGATACTTGGAGGCTCTCCTCTTCTTAAAGTTTCTCCCACTAATTTTCGCATCCATCTTGCCTGAGTAGTTGCTATGTTTTAATGGTGAGTTTCTATTTCCCTTATTCTTTCTACATTATTAATTGTAATTCTTTTGTAAGGAAGAGTTGTCCCTTCTTGGTTTATTTATAACTCCAATCATTTCTTTGTATCAGTATGTCATCTTGGAATTTATTTTATTCCTTGAGAAATTAGGGAATTAAGGAAATCACTTACTTTACTGTTCACGTTGTTACAACTTTTGCCATTGGGGACTCTTCCAAGTTGACTCTAGTGTCCCCTTAACACATGCTTATCTTTTGTGTTTTGAGCACTTCCTTAGTTTATGACACTATAAGATCTTTCAAGGACATCTTATCTTTTCCCCAACCCAGTAGGAGTCAGCCATGTTTCTAAGGAGCACGGGATCCTTTTGTTGGAGAATGGTATTTAAAAACCAATAACCAGAGCGAGGTGTGCTCACTGATACGCTCACTGGAGCGTCACTGGTCCTGGGTCCTTTTGGTGGATAAAGCTAGGAACCTGTTACATGTTTACTATTTCATGCATAAGCATACCTGAGTTTATTTTTATATCTATTTATTAATACAAACCTGACTTCATAGTGATAAATACAATTTCAACCTGGAATCATGGTTTTATTCTAGTATTCCCATTTTTTTTTTTTAAGATCTTATTTATTTATTTGACAGACAGAGGGGGATCACAAGTAGGCAGAGAGGCAGGCAGAGAGAGAAGGGGAAGCAGACTCCCTGCTGAGCAGAAAGCCTGACATGGGCCTTGATCCCAGGACCCTGAGATCATGACTTGAGCCAAAGGCAGAGGCTTAACCCACTGAGCCATGCAGGCACCGCCCCCCCCCCCCTTTTTTAAACTTGTAACTTCTTTCTCCCATGATAAGAAAAAGAGCTCTTGTATATGGAGCATAGGAAGTGTTTTTTTTTTTTTTTTTAAAGATTTTATTTATTTATCCGACAGAGAGAGACAGAATCACAAGTAGCAGAGAGGCAGAGAGAAGCAGGCTCCCCGCTGAGCAGAGAGCCCGATGTGGGGCTCGATCCCAGGATGCTGGGATCACGACCAGAGCCAAAGGCAGACACTTAACGGACTGAGCCACCCGGGTGCCCCAGGAAGTGGTTTTACAATTTTTAATATGTAGTCCTATAAGAAATAATTTACCACCTGGAGTACAGTGTTTGTGTACAGTCCTTTTTGTCGTTAGACTTAGCATATTGAGTCAAAACGTTATTTTTCGAAGCGATTTAGGAGACGTTATTCTTTAGCCCTTCTGTGAGGCTATGTCACGCACAGTTATGTTCATCTGTCACAGTTTGCATTCTTTCTGTTTGTCTGACATCATGATTGATTAATATTTTTCAACTCTAGATACAGTAAAATTCACTGTCTGTGATGGACAGTTTGTGGCTTTCTTGAGTGCAGAGGCAAGTCTCCACCACTCCAGGGCCATACAGGACTGTTCCATTAGCCTAAGAAAGCTCTAAATGATGACTTTCCTCAGTCTCTACCCCCTGGCAACCACTAATTTGTTTTCTGTTCAGATAGTTTTGTGTTTTCTGTAACATCATATCAACAGAGTCATACCATATGTAAACATTTTTCATCTGGCTTCTTTTACTAAGCAAAACACATTAAAATTCACCCATATTTCTAGGGTGACTGGCTTATGGACATCGGGGAAGGCATGTGCTATAGTGAGTGCTGTGAATTATGTAAGCCTGATGATTCTTAGACCTGCACCCCTGGGGCAAATAATGCATTATTTGTTAATAAAAATAATAAAAAAAAATCATCCATATTTCTGCACGATTCTAGTTTTTTCCTTTTTTTTTCTGAACAGTATTACCTTGTGAAATGTTCACAATTTGCCTGTTTATTCACCTGCTGAAGGATGGCTAGGTTGTTTCCCAGTTTTTGGTGACTGTGAGTGATGTTGCTATAAACATCTGTGTACAAATTTTACACGAACATAAGGTTTTAATTTGCTTGGGTGAATAGCCAGAAGCGGGATTGTTGGGGTGGGTAAGGGAGAGAAGAGCTACTAGCAAGCTTGGCATGGAGATGAGGAATAGCAGAAATATAAGAAATGGAGAAAATTATCCTATGGCAGCCTTCCAGTCTGAAGCAGGTCTGACCTTAGGAGAAAAAATGCACAAGAGCAGATTCCCAATTACTATTGTGGGCTGGACATGATTGAATTGAGAATGTTCCTGTGACTTCTGAGATTGAGTGAGCAAGGAATGCTTGGGACATGCTGAGCTCTTACCCTAGGGGTGAATATATTTTAAAGGAGCAGAGGGAATCACAAAATGTGCACTAAATCCTTTCAACGTGCCACTTGTATTTTTGAAAATCACCAGATTATGTTCACTTCTTGGTGGTTAACTTACTATTCAGTCATTAGATATATGATAAATTCGAGTCAATTTCTCATTACTTCACTATTATGAAAATAGTGGGAATCATTTCAGGTGAGGCAATGATAAAAAATACAACACTAATTCTGAGAGAGAGATGAAGTTAAAGTTTGTTTCGAGATCAGTGAAGAGAGAAGGAACATTTCAATTCCCTAGGTAAGAAACCTTAACGAGAACCCTGACATATACACCTTTTTAACCCCTATAATATGGCACATTAGCTTATGTAAAATCAAGGGACGCCTGGGTGGCTCAGCTGGTTAAGCTTATGTAAAATCATCTGAAACAAATATTTACTGAATGATGACTAGATAAAAACATTTAAAGGGACAGTGAACACTAACATCATTCATATACATAAATTATTTACACTAATATCCTAAATTATGCTATTTCATTATATATTTATTTATAAGAAAAGAGTATTATAGTGTCTAACAATTTATTCTGTTTCAAGGGTAATATGTTAGTGGTTCATGATGTGGCAATTAACAGTGTTTAGGAGTTCTTTGGATAGAGAGATCAGAGTTTGATTTCTGGATTCTCTTCTCATGGAGAACCCTGGGGATACATAGCTTCTGAGTCTTCTTTACTGTGTCTGTGATATAAGGATTCTCCCAATGCTGATCTAAAAGTTTACTGAGAGAATAAAAGGACATGTAGGTGTAAATAATGCGAGTCATGGTGAACCCTCCATAAATGTTAGCTCTTAGGTCTCTTGTTATGTTACTAGTTCAACCCCTGGCATCCCTACCTCCTTTGGGATATTATGCACATGAGCAAAAAGTCACTTTTCTATGGGATTCTTATTTTGCCTACATGGGTCCCAGAACACTTGTTTGCAATCTACCTATTTACTATTTGAATGAGGTCCTATGCAGTTCACGAATCATGCAGAGATACACATAAATGCTGAACATATGGATTAACTAGAAGTTATATGGAATGGTCTCCTTGATATGTAGAAAAGACAAATTTGAAGCAAATGTTTTATTAAGCCTTTTTATTTTATTTTATTAAATATTTTATTAAAACATTTCCTTAGGCAGATTTGGTTCCCTTGTGAAGAAAAAGAATTGCCCATATATAAATAGCTAAGATAAGCACATTTATGAGCAGAGAAACTCTCTTTAAAAGACATTTCTTCTGCTAAATTAAGGAAAATGAGACCATATACATTTTTTTAGACAAATTTGTTCTAAAGGTAAAATATATTTGTATATTACTTAAAATGTAAAAATAACACAAGGACATGGAGTGCATATATTTTTTATTCATTTTAAAACTCTTTATTTCAAACATATACAGAAGTAGACCAAATAATATAATGACCCACCTTTCTGCCTTCCCACTATCGCCTGACTTCACCACTCTCCACCAAACCCACACCATGTGAGTTTACCTTCTGACCTTAAAAATCATCTGCTTCTAGCTAGTCTTGTGTCATTTCTTTTCTTTCACTCTCCTACTCCTGGAGTTTTTGAAGCAAATCCCAGACATCATATCCGGTCTGGATCCATTTTTTTAAACCTCAGGGAAATGTGATTTTATAAATTTTCTCAGATGTAAGAAGTACCTGTGACATTCATTTCATTTTAGTCAAACAGAGAATGCTTTAAAAGCTATGTTTATATTTTAAAGAAATGGAATATATTATTTGTTAATACACGCAAGCCTGTTGTCAGTTATTTTTTTAACCACAATATTATCCGTGGTATTATCACAGTTGAAAAGCTTTGAAAAATGTTTATAGATAAAATACTGGTTTGCAAATGAGCATATCATCTTTTAAAATGAGTCCCTAAGGACAATCTAAAGAGTTTATTATGACCTATTTAGTTTCACATAAAAATGTGATGTATAAGTGTACTGAAGCTGTTACATTTTTAAAAAACCTAAATATCAATTTTTATTAGAAATACCAAAAAACAAATCCAAATGGGATTATCTTTTAGTCCTTAATTGGAGTACATTATTTTTTCTAAAAATAACATAGCTATTTAGAAAATCAAGTGGTCCTTCCTTTCAACTCTCATGATTATGTTTTCCTGGTTGTAAGTCATTTTGGAAATCACTTTCCTGGTGGTAATTAGATTTCCTTTTTGAATTTTATGAAATAAGTATTGGCAATATTAGGAATTGTAGGAGATTTCAGTGTTCAGAAATGCATCAAGCTTAGAGCTAAATGTTTGGCCAGGATAAATCATGGCATTTGAGTTTTAGAGTATCATGTATTGTCACAGAAAATGAATGTTGTCCAAATAGCAATCATTTTATATAGTTGGGATTTAATGCAGCAAAGAATTATTTTGAAGGGCATAGAGATTTACTTTGCTTTAATATGATAAACAGTGAACACAAACATTATGAACTAGTTCATTTAAAGCACAGATTTCAAGAAATATTAAATCATCTTTCCTAAATACTCAGTATTCAATGAGGTATTAAAAAGCAGAAGCTTCACATTTGAGTTAGAATTTATATTCATCTTCCTTATAACCAATTTCTCATTTTTGGGAAAATTTCCATATATATTTCTGATTCCAAATTTCTCATGAGGTGTAAAAGACTTTTTTTTTTTTTTAGACAGTAGATAATGCCTTAATGCAGAATCACATTTTAATTTTATCGTAAACCCTTGATATTTGTGTGTGTGTGTAGTGTGTAATTTTGATGATAAAGTCTTCAGTAAGTAAAGAATATAGTTTTGATTTTGATAGTAAAGGAAAAAGCAAAATGGTTATTTTGAAATCAGAGTAAGAAAGTGAAAGTATTTGCTAATTTAACGAAATTATTTTAAAATCTTTTCTTAAAAAGTCTACATTTGTTGAAAACAGTAAAGTAACTTTAGATTTCTCTTCGGATTAAAATTCTAAATTAACAGTAGGGTCACTACACTAAACTATTTCCAAATTTCTATTTATCCTTAAAAATAGCACTTCTATAAATTAGATCAGCTAGATAAAACTATTTGAGTTCATGAAATAAACATCTGAAATATCTGCAAATGATGGATAAGAATCATCTTAAAAATTCCTAATGTTGATCACCAGAACTGAGGGGAGAAGAAGGGATTGATTTTGTGAGTCTGTGCATTTATTTTGCTGGATGAAGCTAGGATATAGAGGGTTAAATTTTTAGTACCATTTATGTAAACTTACTTTCTAGATAATTAAATAATCATTCATTGTGCTTGTATTATGTTCGGATGATTGCAGTCACTATTATGGGTTCTAATAAAGAAGAACACAGGGCATTGCCATCAGATATTATGGTATTTCAGGGCACCTGGGTGGCTCAGTCAGTTAAGTGACCCACTTTTTTTTTAATCTACATATATTTATTGTAATACTTGAATGGAACTATAGGTTATAGGTTAGTATGCTGTATTATTAATGAATTGTATGTAGTATGACATAATTTAGTTAGAATTTATAGTATGTATGCCTAAAAGATTTTCCCATATTGCTATTTCTTTTTTTTTTTTATGTTATGTTGGCCACCACATAGTACATCATTAGTTTTTGATGTAGTGTTCCATCATTTATTGTATGCATGTAACACACAGTGCTCCATGCAATACGTGCCCTCTTTAATACAAATCACTGGGCTAACCCATCCTTCCCATCCCTCCACTCTAAAACCCTCAATTTGTTTCTCAGAGTTTATAGTCTTTCATGGTTTGTGTCTCCCTCCGATCCCCACCCTTCCTTTTCCTAATATCCTCCATGCTATTCCTTATGTTCCACAAAAAAGTGAAACCATATGATAATTGACTTTCTCTGCTTGACTTATTTCATTTAGCATAGTTTCCTACAGATCCATTCATACTGTTGCAAAACTTAGGAATTCATCCTTTCTGATGGCTGAGTAATATTCCATTGTGTATATGGATGACATCTTTTTTATCTATTCTTCTGTTGAAGGGAATCTTGTCTCTTTCCACAGTTTGGCTATTGTGGCCGTTGCTGCTATGAACATGGGGTGCATGTGGCCCTTCCTTTCACTACATCTTTATCTTTGGGGTAAATACCCAGTAATATTCATAAGGTAGCTCTATTTTTAATTTTTTGAGGAACCTCCACACTGTTTTCCAAAGTGGCTGCACCAACTTATATTCCCACCAACAGTGTAAGAGGGTCCCCTTTCTCCATATTCTCTCCACTGCCTTTCAGTTTTGGCCATTCTAACTAGTGTAAGGTGGTATCTCAATGCTGTTTTGATTTGAATTTCCCTGATGGCTAATGATGACGAACATTTTTTCATGTGTCTGTTAGCCATTTGTATGTCTTCTTTGGGGAAGTGTCTGTTCATGTCTTCTGCCCATTTTTTGACTTGAATATTTATTTTTTGGGTGTTGAGTTTGAGAAGTTCTTTATAGAGCTTGGGTATCAGCCCTTTGTCTGTAAGGTCATTTGAAAATATCTTCTTCCATCCCATGGGTTGCCTCTTCGTTTTGTTGACTATTTCCTTTGCTGTGCAGAAGTTTTGATCTTGATGAAGTTCCAAAAGTTCATTTTTGCTTTTGTTTCCCTTTCCTTTGGAGACATGTCCTGAAAGAAGTTGCTGTGGCTGATGTCAAAGAGGTTACTGCTTATGTTCTCCTCTAGGATTTTGATGGATTCCTGTCTCACATTGAGGTCTGTTATCCATTTTGAGTTTATCTTTGTGTATGGTGAAAGATAATGGTACAGTTTCATTCTTCTGAATATAGCTGTCCAATTTTCCCAGTACCATTTATTGAAGAGACTGTCTTTTATCCCTTGGATATTTTCCCCTGCTTTGTAGATTAGTTGACCATAGAGTTGAGTGATGCCCCCAGCTTTGTTTTTCTTTTTCAACATTTTTTTTGTGATTCAGGGTCTTTTCCGGTGCCATATAATTTAGGATTATTTGTTCCAGCCCTTTGAAAAATGCCATTGTTATTTTGATCAGGACAACATTGAAAGTATAGATTGCTCTATGCAGCATAGATATTTTAACAATGTTTATTCTTCCAATCCATGAGCATGGAATGTTTTCCCATATTTTTGTGTCTTCTTCAGTTTCTGTCATGAGTATTCTTGTAGTTTCTAGAGTATAGGTCCATTACCTCTTTGGTTAGCTTTATTCCAAGGTATCTTATAGTTTTGGTGCTATTTTAAGTGGAATCAATTTCCTAATTTCTCTTTCTACAGTTACATTTTTTAAAAAGATTTTATTTATTTATTTGACAGAATGAGATCACAAGTAGGCAGAGAGGCAGGCAGAGAGAAAGAGGAGGAAGCAGGCTCCCTGCCAAGCAGAAAGCCCAATGCAGGACTCAATCCCAGGACCTGAGATTATGACCTGGGATAGAGGCTTAACCCACCGAGCCACCCAGGTGCCCTACAGTTACATTTTTAGTGTATAGGAAAACAACTGATCTCTGTGCATTGATTTTGTATCCTGCCACATTACTGAATTGTTGTATGACTTCTAGTAATCTGGGGGTGAAGTCTTTTGGGTTTTCCACATAAAGTATCATGTCATCAGCAAAGAGAGAGAGTTTGAGCTCTTCTTTGTCAGCTTGAATACCTTTTATTTCTTTTTGTTGTCTGATTTAAGTGATCCACTCTTGAGTTTGGTTCAGGTCATGATCTGAGGATCATGAGATTGAGCCCCATGTGGGGCTCCTGGCTCTCCACTCAGCTCAGAGTCTGCTTTTGTCTCTCTCCCTCTGCTCCTCCTTCCCAACCTCTCTCATAAATTAAAAAAAAAAATTAAAATTATGGCATTTCAACTGACTTCTCACTTTCTAGGAACTAGTATTACACTAAAAACAAAATGTCTAAAATCAACAATCTTTGATATGATTCTTTCACAACCTGTTTATACACCAGATTTCCTTACCTAGTAAGCTGTAATTGTTTTGCTGGCTTTAGGTTTTCCACACATGTTTGTTCAGTTACTAGTTCTAAAGTATATATTGAAGATTGAAGATCTCTGTGGTGCATTGTCTCTGTCATAGGCTGCGTGCGCTTTTAGCTTGACATGGGTGGGTCATGGGAAATGCAACTGGGTCAAGGGAAGGATTATTTAAACAGAACAGAGGGGAAAAGTGCCAGAGGAGGAGGATAGGAATCTGGTAAGGGACACCATGAGTCAGGATATCCAGGTCTATCTTAATGTCTGAGGGATGAACTCACAGCAAGAAGTGTGAGCTGAGCACATAGTTCAGACACTGGTGGGATACTGAGACTGAGTGGGAAAACCCTGAGCAAGGTGAAGGTCACCAGCATGCTGAATGGATGCAGGAGGACTCAGGAATATTTTAGGTGTGCTAAGTAGAAATAGTTCATTTTCTAAGTGGTCAGCTAGCTCTTAAAAGAACATATCTCAAGGGGTACCTGGGAGGCTCAGTCCATTAAGCGGCTGCCTTTGGCTCAGGTCATGAATCTGGGGTCCTGGGATAGAACCCTGCATTATGCTCTCTGTTCAGCATGGAGCCTGCTTCTCCCTCTCCCTCTGCCTGCCGCTCCCCGTGCTTATGCTCTCCACCCTGCCCCCATCAAATAAATGAATGAATTTTTTTTTTTTTTAAAAGAACATACTTCAAATGTTACAATCATTCTGAGCGATTTGTCATGGGCTACTTTCTTTCTGTCCTGTTTGTTTCTGACTTGTTTTAATCTCTTAGACCGATTCCAACTTATAACCCATTTCTGAGGCCTCTGCCTTGAGATGTATCAGAGCTCCTCTGTGTCTCCAGAACTGTGGCAGTGTTGCCAGGCCCTGGTTTTGTTTCATCGTTTTTACCACTTCTAGTTGCTGCAAGGACTGCCAGCTTTAGCTTCAGTCCTACAGAAACTTGTCTCCAGCTAGCACCTGTCAGGGCCATCGAGTTCGAATTTTCCCGTAAGTATAGTGTTCTTTTTAAGATATTTAGATTTTATTTTTTCATATTTAAATTCAATTAACCAACATATAGTACATCACTAGATTAGAGTTCAATGATTTGTCAGTTGCATATAATAGTCAGTGCTCATTACAACAAGTGCCTTCCTTAACGCCCATCACCCAGTTACCCCAGCCCCATGCCCCAGCCCTCCAGCAACCCTCAGCTTGTTTCCCAGTCAAGAGTCTCTCATGGTTTGTCTCCATCTCTGATTTCTTCCTATTCAGTTTTCCTTCCCTTCCTCTATGATCCTCTGTGTTGTTTCTTATATTCCACATATGAGTGAAACTCTCTGACAATTAGAAGATGTTTAGATTTTAAAATAGGTTTGGGTAAAATGATGTATGCTGATTGTGTGTGTTATCGATATTAATCCAACTGAACCATTAACATTTGTGTTTTTTTATTGTTTGTGCTTTTCACATCAATAAAAAAAATGAAAAGTATGTCTGCAGAAGCATGTGTACTGTAAACCCATTCATGCATAATGATAGTATACATATATTCATTTAGAAGAAGAAAATAAATAGCTGCATTCCCATTATCCAAACGTAATGGCTTCACTCTTCTTTGCAAACATTCCTTCAGGTACCATTTCTTGTGTATACGTACATACAAATCAGTGGTTCTCAATCAGGTCAGGCCTCCACCGCCCACAATGCACCAGGAGATATTTGGCAACGTCTGGAGGAATTCTTGTCTGTTGCAACTGGGGGATGCTACTGACATGTAGTGGGTAGTGGTCAGAGATGCTTTTAAACATCCTGCAATGCACAGGACAACCATTTCTCCCACTCCCCAGGAAAGACTTATGTAGCCCAAAACATCATTAGCATCAAGGTAGAGGAACTCTGATGTAAATGGTAAATATATATGTGTATTTATCATATGAACGAATGAGTTCATGGTATAAATGCTTTTGCAGGTTTACTTTTATTTATTTTTACTGTGGTAAAAAGCATAAATAATTAAAAAACACCAATCTTAAAAAAGTTTTAGTTTCATTAACTTTGGCAATTGGATATGTTTATTTAATCACCCCTCAAAATAACATAGGTAACATTTTTATCACTTGAAAAAAAATCTCTTATGTGGTCTTCCAGTCAATTTCTTCCATGCAGAAAAGTATCATTTCTGACCTCCACTGTCATATTCTAGGAAGTCATATGAATTCCATCATACAGTATGTGTGTGTGTATTCTTTTAAGGAATGAAAGCATTTCATTAAATGTTTCTGAAATTTTCTGAAAGTTACTACAGGTGGGTTCAAGGTTAGTCTCTTTGGTCTCCCCCATCTGGATTTGAATTCTAACTTCACCATCTATTAGCTCCAGGACCTTGGGCATTTTAACTTTATCTCTAAGTGGCCTAATTTCCTCAAGAGTGATGTGGGAACTCGAAACTGGCTTTGTGAGTTTTAAATGGAAAAATATTTGCGAAGTACTTAAAACAATGCCTGACACCTAGGAAACATTGAGAAACACTAGTTTTAGTTAAAACACAACAGAAGTTTGATAGAGAAGTGATGTTCAGGTTTTCAAAGAAGTTGTATGGGTTTCAAGCTGGAAATAAAATCCAGTCAGCCTCCGTTTGTGCTTACCAAACTGTAAGTAACTTCCCCAAACCCACAAAGTTCTTTTGTGCCAGAGATGAAAATCAGACCGAAATTTGTTTGACCCAAATCCTTGCTCCTGAGCAATGTGCTGCATGGGAATGGCTTCCCGGTGTTAAAAGATAAACTGAGGCATATTAAAATTTTTCACTGTTTAGTTGAGTGAAAATTGATTTGAATCGGGAAGCATCAAATCTAGCAGATAGGAAGGAGCTCCAAGTTGCTGTACAAAATGGAAGACTTTTATGAGGAGAAAGGGTGGAACAAGAAAGTTATACTAGGCAAAAAAGTGGGCTGATTATTGCAAAGTTTAGGGGATGGCAGAGGTCTGTCAAGCAGATTATCTAACTAGTGCTGATCAGGAGATTCCTGATTGGCTGGTTTAAGATTTTATTTCTGGGAGAGCAGAAACTGTAATTCAGTTTGGTGACATGAGGCTTAGCATAAGCAACTCCATTTTGATCCTGTTGTCTTGATCTTAACAAGTTCCTATGCTATCTGCTGCACTTCTTACAAGCTCATGTCTGTTGTCCCCAGCTTGACCAAAATATTGAAAAAGGAAACTCCCTCTTCAATCAGCCTAGAAAATTCAGATATGCAGATTTAAATGAATTTTAAATGTTATTTTATAATAGCAACATTATAGAAGCTTGATTTTTTTCTCTTCCTATTTTCTACTCCTACTCCTTTTCAGCTTTGGCTTCTTTCTGTTGTTTTTCTTTTGTGGTGTTGTAATAATTTATTTTCTTATCTGTCTTCCCTTCTAGACTCTGAACTTTATAAGGGAAGAATCTGCCTCTTGGTCATCTCTGTATCCAGGGCTCCTGATGTAATAAAGGGAAGATAGTTTTGAGTGAAAAAAAGTATATCTAAGATTGATGTGAAGCTTGAAATATGGATTGGTTTGAATTACTGCCTCAGGAATAGAGATCTCTATCTGTCTGTCTGTCTATCATTGATCATCTTTCTATCTATTCGTCCACTTTGTTTCATTGGTCTTGTGGATGTATCATTAAGACTTGGTCTATATTAGAGGCACTCTAGATAAGCATAGGATCTCTGAAGCAAGATAGCAGGGATTTGAGTCCATGTTGTGCATCTTACTAACTGTGTAAGGGAAATTTACTTAATTTACTTAACCTCTCTTTCTCTTCATCAATAAAATAAGGACATGATAACACCTATCTCATAGTTTTATTATGAAGACTACATGAGTTAATACATTTTTACCTTTAAGAAGAGTGGGAGGCATATATCAAGTGCTCAATAAATGTTGATGTCACTATTATTTGTTTTTTTTTGGAGTTAATCTTTAGCTATTCAGATGGTTCTAGAGTAACCAAATTCATGTTTCTGGTTATATTTTATCAACTTATTCACTGAAAAGTTCTCTATGTAATATAATAAAGCTTTCCTAAAAGTCAACATAGAAAATCATCTTCGAGATTGATCATTCTCCTATTAAATTATGCTGCTATATTAAAAATTACAATACTAATTTAGAACTAAATACTAGAAGTGTTTGAACTAGGTATCTAAAACATAAATTGAGAAAATTTTTTTAAAAAAGTGTTCAAGACATTTATTTAACTGTCTAGAAAGAAACTCCCAGACTTTTTACATAACATGCTTTAGAGACAGTATGAGAGAGCAGGGGACCACAGGTGTAGAGTGACCACGCAGGAATCCTGTGAGGGAGGAAACTCTCCCTGGTCCTAGCACGTAGCTCTGTACCCCGCACCTGGCTGCAGATAGATTTTGGCATCATAAGAGCACATGTTCTGCCTATGATAGAACAAAGATAGAAAGTAAAAATTGGTTTAAGGTCAGATACACTTTTCCAGTAATTGATAGGAAGTGGGATGTCTGAGAAAGTAAACAAGGGATTCTGTAGAATGTTCCAGTCTTTCTGTGATGAATAAACCTGTGGAGTATTTTACACTGTTCGAGCGTAATAGATTGGTCCATGAATTTATGGTAGGGACATAGCCATTGATGACAATGGTAACTGACCCACATCAGTGAATGTAACATTCCATGAAGGAAACAACCAGAAAACAGGAAAAAAAAAATAGAGCAGGTGAAACCCTCGTGAACACGTAGGTCCTTGTGAGTTCTTGCCAGATGCACTTGTCACACTTCATTGTCTGCTGATTGGAATCAGAAAGATTGAAATCCTTCCGAATTCTGTTTATTCGTGGTCCTGAAGAAGCTCATTCTTTCTTGACTTTAATAGTCTAAGAAAGTTGTTATTCCTTCTATTAGAAGCAGCAACAATTATTTTTACCTGGAAAATTTAATCGTGAAAATATAAAATTACACTGTGGGACCCAAGAAGGGGATTGGAGGAAAATTTACTTGGGTAGTCAGGAAATACATTTCTCCATGTGAATTATAAAATGTGTAAAATGGCTGCTAGGCGCTCATATTAAGACAAATTATGTTTGTTAAGGGAGCACATATGTGTTCTACCACCCCCCCACCCCGTCCATTTGGCAAAATGACCTTCTCTCAGTAAGATGGCTACATTTAATTTCTTTTTCTTCTGAAGATTTATGTCAAATATTTGAGAAAAGTTTCAAATTAAAACAAAGTATTCTATTTTTTTTTTTTTATTCGCTGGACTCTCTCAATTGAGTTGTAGCTCTTCTTATGGATGTAAGACTTAGCATAAAACATGCCTAAATGGCGCTGCTCAGAATTACTCCTAAAGAATTATCTGAATTAAAGCCCTAGTATATTGTTATGAATGAGAGCTGGTGTATCTGATGTTCCCCCTTCACATAGCAGACCAAATAAGAGAGGAAAGAAGAAGTCATTGGTATACTCCTAACAAAGGAAGGAAAGAGAAGATCGTAAGATAATTGTGAAAATCCTTGGGAAAGGGAGGATTATCTGGTGATTGGCAACGAAGGAGTGGAGGGACAGACAAGGAGGTACAGATGGGCGGTTCAACCCCCTACCGCTACCAGCCCTGCCTGGAAGCCTGTGGACACCAATTGTCCCATCTGGATAGTAAACTAGACCACGCAGGTCACTACTGTGGTTTTTTTTTTTTTTTTTTTTTTCTATTCTTGTAAACCTGCAAGTTCTTCCTGAGCTCCTTGTCTGTTCAAGGAGATCATTCTACCTCCCCGGGCCCCATACTGGCCTTCAGGACTCTCCGGGACCTGATGTAAAGTCTGCATCCCTTTCAGGCTCCTGTCAGGTGCAGGGGAAGCCCTTTGTTTTTGCAGATCTGCTGAGACCTGGGGAATTTTCTGAGGCTCTCTCAGTCTGATCAGCCTAGATAAATCCCTCCGGCTCTGCTCTGCTCTGGGGTTTTGTTATTTCCTAGTGCTCCACCCAGGCAAGCGGGGAAATAGACACAGGTACTTTTCACTTCCAAATTCCCCAACCCTCTCTGCCTAGCCTCCTTTCTTGCTCAGACTGGAAGCTTGGGTGGGCAGGTGTTGCTTTCTCAGGGACTCACAACATCTACTCACCTTTTCCTTTTCCTCTCTCTTTCCTTCGCTCCGGGCCAGGGAATGTTCATCACATCCAAATATTAATATTTGAAATTTTATACTACCCCATCACTCAGAGTATGTATTTGAAGTCGCCTGCTTCTCTGACAGTAGGCTGATGTGGGAGGAAAGGAGCGATGGTCGTAAATTGGGACATAGTGTGAAAAGCAAGAAAAAGGCGTGCTGTCTTCTAAAAGCCTGCAATTCTGAAACACTTAAAGCATTGATTTTCACTTTCCTTCTTTAAATCCCCACACTTCTTTTTAGTCACTGGGAAGAACTGCTTTGAGTATTAAAATGAGATTTTACCGATTTCTGAGATTTTCGGCCAGAAGTTGTCCTTTTGGAGGAAATGACAGATACATGTGATGAAAGTAATTCCTTCACTTGACGTTATCAATTATTAACGATCAGCATGGGAAGTTTAAGACTTCAGTGGATGTTTGCAACATCCACTTAGGAATTGCCTGGATAGGGCTGCTTTTTCCTTTTTTTAAAAAAAAGTCTGTTGGAGACCTAAGAAAGAATAATTTAAGTTCGTCTTCATAAACCGACACTTCCACTGTGCCTTTGCAGAAAGACGCTGGGTCTCCAGCTCCTATAAACTGGGTGGAAGTGTTCTCCATCGTTGTTCAGCTCAAGATCACACACGTTTTCATTTATTTATTTTTTTTAAAAAGATTTTATTTATTTATTTGACAGAGAGAGACAGTGAGAGAGGGAACACAAACAGGGGGAGTGGCAGAGGGAGAAGCAGGCTTCCCACTGAGCAGGGATCCCGATGTGGGACTGGATCCCAGGGTCCTGGGATCATAACCTGAGCCGAAGGCAGTCGCATAACGACTGAGCCACCCAGACACCTCACATGCATTTTTAGATCCAGACAGTAAATTCCTACTTTTGCCTTCTACAAATAGTCGTGCACAGTGGGTATTCAGTGGTGTTGATTTTTTATGATGGGACTGCTGTACAAATCTCTTGTACACTGAATGTTGAACAGCCATTACCATTATTTTGACAAATTTTCTAAGGTATTTGGCACGAGATTTGACAAATGGTCACAAAGAAGCTGATCCAGAGGGTTGACGGGCAGCTGTAGTGCCGTTGTAGCAATTGATTTTTAGTCATGGAATGATTCAAAAAGGCTAAGGAAAGCATTAATCCGACTTGACAGTGGGAGACTGTTTTGCACTGTGAACTGCAGGTGATTGTTAATGGGGCGGAAATCCTTGGAAGAGGCTAACTTCTCTGAAGCTAATCGAATAATTACCATTGTTAAAATAGTCCCTGCAAACCCTGCCTGTATGATTGTGCTTAAACGTTTAAGTATTTACATAAAACAAAGCTAAACTGTATATGGGCCATGTAAAGTAGATTAGTCATGTCATTAGGGTTTATTTAGATAAGGAGCGTGTGTGTATGTGTGCGCGCGCGTGCGTGTGTGTGTGCGCGCGTGCATGTGTGTTTGAGAAAAACTCCATCAGAGAATCTGTGTCCAGGTTTCACCTCTGTAACTGCACAGTTCATTTAATACAGTGTTTTCCAACCTTTTTTCATTATTGACTTTCTAAGGAGAACTTTCAGACACTTTTTTCTAATGAGCCTACTCCCATTGAAATTTTAATTACACAGGTATATTGGATACATGCTTATATACTGCAATATATCCATTATTGTGTATTGTGCATGAAATAGATAAGATTTTGTTCAATCCTTCTCCAAAAGCCAATTTTTGTCTTCTTGGCAGTGATATCTCTCTTACTGAGAATGCATAATTTAGTACTTTGTTCACTAATGTAAGAGTCATTTATTAAGTACCTGCTCTATGTCAGATATTGTAATATGTGTTGAGATTATTGAAAAATATTCCTGCCTAATAGAAGTTTACAGTTAGTGAAGAAGATTCCACCAAGCAAAAGCAATTATGATACTGTGAAAAGCTCTAACAGGACTATGTGCCTGGAGATAATGGGAGAGATTAATTCTGCAAAAGTCAGGGGAGGCAAAACAAGGAAAGAGAGAGTCTAACTGGGTTTTGAAATCTGAGGAAGAATTTGTTGGATAAAGGTGGGGCTCAGGGCTCTCCAGGTAAACAAATAAAATATATGAATCATGTAAGTATGAGACTACAGTCTTTGAGTTTTGTTCTCGCCTATAAATAAAATAACATATACATTATAGGACTATCAGAGGTTTAGGGAAACACAACATGAGAATAATCTTTTGAGTAGAACACTAGATACTTGGATGCATTTAAGAAATTATTAATATTACTAATATTTCTGTGATTAAACAATCTATTACTTGAAATATTAACTTAATCAGACATTCTGTTTCTAACAAGTTCTGATAGCCTGAAAAGCAAATATAAAAATCATTTTGATTTCAGCTCTTATTGAAAATATAAATCTTAATAAATTAGAAAGGAAACATATATCCTGTACAGATTAAGAAAAATAGATGGATCACGATTTATTTATATATTTATTTGTAAATACTTATGAGCTTTATTGCTGGACAGCAAATTACTCTAACATATAGCAGCTTAAAACAATGTTTATGGTTTCACAATTTCTGTAGGTTAGAAATCTGGGTGTGGGTTAGCTTGACACCCGTCACCCAGGGTCCTTCATGGAGTCAGGGTGTGGGATGGGGCTGTGGTCTCCTCTGAGGGCTCCACATGTGGGATGTGGGTGGCCAGCAGGATTTACTTCTAACTTCACTCATGGGTTGTTGTCAGCGTTTAGTTACTCAAGGGCTCTGGAAAGGAAAACCTCAGTTCCTTGTTTACTCTTAACCATGGGCCCTGTTCCTCGACATGTAGGTCTCTCCTTTAGTGAGCAGGAGAACAAGAGACAGCCCCAGACAGAAGTCCCATTCTTTTTGTAACCTAATCTCAGGGCTGATATCCCATTATTTTTGTCATCTCTTATTCTTTGGAAGAAGTCCATTAGGTCTACCTACACTGTACAAAAAAAGGGAGGAATACCAGGAAGCAGGAATCACTGGAACCCTTTTTTGAGGTTGCTTGCCATATTATTACCTCACTTTTCAATCTGGTTGAGATGACTATTGAAAAGGAGGAGTATTTTTTAAAAGATTTATTTATTTATTTATTTTAGGGAAATAGAATGAGAGAGCAAGCATGAGCATGGCAGAAGAAGGAGAAGGAGAGAATCCTGAAGCAGATTTCACACTGAGGATGTAGTCAAGGGGTAGGCGGCTCGATCTCAGGACCTTGAGAATGTGACCTGAGCCTAAACCAAGAGCTGGATGCTTGACTGATTGTGCCACTCAGTCACCCTGAAAATGAGTAATGTTTTTATTGTTTTACAGAGAAGCATTTAGTTCTAAAGTATAGCCAACATTTGATTATTACTTGAAGATATTTAGTAACAGATAACTCATTGGTAACAAAGGTGTAATCTTGATTTCTGGAATAGAGGCAATTATAGAGAAAACTTTCTTCATGATTTCTCAAGGGGGTGTTTGAAGATTGAACCTCTTTGTGCATTTCAGTACTTACAAAAAAATGTTTGAGGCCATTAATTAGTTTCTTGAAGACAGGAGTATAGGTTAGAAGAGTTTGGCTAATACTGAGTCAAACCCCTTTGTTTTTGTGAGGGAGTCATCCTTTTATTCCAATATTTACTGAGAACATAGTAAAAGTGCTACAGCACTCATAGTTCCAAATACTGAAAATACAACAGAATAAAAAAAAAAATCAACTTTGTGCTGCTATTTCCAAGTGAGGGAAAGCATGTGAGAGCAGCAACGTCGAGAACTAGGGTCATAGAGCAAACTGATGCTGGGTAGGGGAGGGTTACTGGGAAGAAGAAGGCTATGGTATGTATTACCTTATTAAAATGCTGTTCTTAGTATCTCAGTGTCCATAGAGAGACAAAGGGAACAATAATACAATAGTTGCAGTGCATTCATTTACAAACAGGGGCTGGTGTCAGGGATTTCCAATCACCAGCATTAAAAGCATTAGAAGGAATCTTTAGTGATAGAATTATTTGCAGAGTTGTTGAAATTCTGTCTGCCCCTCCCTGTTGCTGTCTTTCTTCCTTCTCCCCTCACAACATGGGCAAAAATGAAGAGATGATTCCCCTTTATCTGAGGCTGAGAGAGAAAGGATGAAGTTAAAGCACTAAGAGAGTGGGGAGTTCCTATGTGTCACCTGTGGGCAGCCTAAGGTGCTGCACCGGGAGGTGTGTCTAGATAGGCCAGAGAGAGAGGGAGGAGCAGGAGACAGGCTGCATTGTGTTGGAGATGACTTCAGCTGGTGGTGAAGCGAATGTCTGTGTTTTTTATGCTCACGCTCACGCTGAGTGAGCCCACAGATTACAATCCAGCAAAGCAAGGAACAAAGGGGGTGCCAGAAACTCGGGGATTGAGACAGGAGCAAAGAATGGCCAGTAGAGGGCGCACTACCGCTTTCTGAGAAGGCGGCTCCCCAGGGAGACTCTGAAAATGTCCTCAGCATTTGAGATAAAAAGATGGGCATTCAAGCGTTTGTCAAACCTAGAGAACGCTCTCATAGAGCCTGACAGCACCAGCCCTCTAAAATCTCTTTTAATCCTCTCACTTCTTGTGTCTGACCCTGGATGGGTCAGAACCTGAGCTGTAAAAGGAAAACAGAGTAGAAGAGTGACCTGGGGAAGAAGGTGCTCAGATGCTTCTCTCCCAAGAACTTCTGGAGCCCGAAGCCACCTCAAGCCTGAGGAAGGAAGGAGTTTTCTTTCTGAATTAAATTAAGATGCTCGGTGACGATTTGTTGGAGGAGTAATTGAATGCGTGCTCTTCTGAGGTTGCATGAGAGCTATTGCAGGAGGGATTGGATGTATCTCATACATAAGGAAGAGAAATGGCAGAGGAACATTAAGGAGAGGGAGGTAGTTTCAGCTTAAGACTCCAGCTCCAGGGTCAAGATGGCTTGGGTTGGATCCCCAGTGGTCTACTCAACTCCTGCGCATTCTTGGACAAATTACGAAATCTCTTGAAGACTGCGTTTTTTTCATCAATGAATTGGGTATAATAATAGACTCACCTCTCTCAGGGCTGGTTTGAGGATTAAATGTGACAATGGTGGCAAAGTGCCAGACACAGAGGAAGGCTCAGAAAATGTTTTTTTTGTTAAATAATTGCAGTGTTTGAAATTGTGGTTTAATAAAAGTTACATAAGAACAACAGCTGATATCTCATGTAGGCTGTATTTTGTCTCAAATATTACTGAATTGACATTTTGAAACTCAGTCGTTCTGTGATACCTTTTTCTTTCTCTAAAGCATCACGACTTTTGTTAATAAGATGTAAATCTTTTGCTTTCCTGAAAAAAAGTCATTTGAATAGAAGAAGCTTAGCCAGAAAAATTTCATGTGTCACGTTTCACAAGTCAAAGGCATGCAAAATGATGAAATCCACAAAATTAAAAATAAACGAGTTCTTACAGGGTCAAATAGCACTAATACACAAAAGCTAACACCTATCAGAGGATGTGAATGAGTCTATTAAAAAAATTTACATTTTCTGACAAATCACATAAAATCTAGCATCTGGGAAATACATATTTATCAATGTCATTTCTTGTTCAAAAGATGTTACAACAAACATAGCCAGTCAAAAACAATACAAAAAACTTTGTTTTCAAAATCTTAATAATACTTTTTTCTGTGTAATACCCCACCTTCCTTTTCCATATTTTTACAAGCTTCAGATTTAATTTTAAATAATATTAAATAGTAATATATTCATGTTTCAATGATATTTTATAATGATCATTTTAATATTATGAAAAAATTAAAACTATTTAAAGATAATGTGTGAAACTAAAGTAGAAAAAAATCCATCTTAATTCCAAAAACAATCATCATAGCCACTTGATATATTTCTTTTCTGGTCTTGTCTTCATTATATATACATGTGCTTTGAACACTATGGTTATTTTCTTTAAAGTAGATACTATACAGTTTGCTGCCTTTTCTACTTAGTTGTCTACAAAATAAATATACTAAATTCCCAGAAGTGTAGTGGTTTTATTTTATTCACATTGACATTTGACTTTCTGCCCAGAGTTTTGCCTATTCTTAAATACGTTAGTAAAATATAACATCTTAATTGCTTGCATTTCCATTTCCATGACTATTAATGATATTAAATTATGAACCACAAGTTTGCTTTAATCTGTATTTCTTCCTTTGTATCAGTTCTTTGCCTTTTTATATTTTGGGATTTTTAGGTACTTTTGATTTTTGTGAAAATTTTATATGATAAAATGTTTCCTTATTTGGTAACATTTTAAGTCTACATATTTCCTCCATGGTAAACTTCTCAGTTGTTATTTCAAGAGTGACACATTTTATTTTATTTTTAAAGGTGTTATTTATTTATTTGACAGAGAGAGATCACAAGTAGGCAGGGAGGCAGGCAGAGAGAGTAGGGGAGAGTAGGGGAACAGGCTTCCCGGTGAGGGGAGAGCCGGATACAGGGCTTGATCCCAGGACCCTGGGATCATGACCCGAGCCGAAGACAGAGGCTTTAACCCACTGAGCAACCCAGGTGCCCCAAGAATGACAAATTTAATAAAATATTTATAACAGCAAGGTTTTTGAACCAATATATACCCTATAATGGATATTTTTATCTTCATCTGTTATCTCCACCTCCCCCAATTGAAGATTGGATAAGTTAGTATCTTCAAATGAGTGCCGAAGATTTCCGGTGATTCTATTTAATCTGATTAATAATGTTCATTCCTTTTAAATGAGCTATCTTAAACCACAGATTTATAAAGATAACTCGAAAGATTTCTCCAGTTGAATCTTACATAGGACATAGTGACACTCCGGGAGCGAGACTAGACAGTTTCTATCTCGGTTTGAAATTCTTATGACATTTCAAGTCCATTTTTAACTTAAAGAGAATGAGAAATTGCAAGGACTTCAAATTCACGATGTGCCTGAGGCAGAGATGGAAGTGAATTCAGCTGGTACTATTATTCATGGTAGACAAAGCTAAAAATTGAAGTTGCATTCTTTAAATAGTATATTAAATGTGTCTTGAGAAAAAGTTCATTTAATGAGGGAAGAAGTTTTTCGATTTTAGGCTTCCAAATGACTAACATCATTATAAAATGCAAATAATCTGAATTAAAGTTAATGTATTTTGTCTTCAGTTTTGAGGGAAACTTTACATGTGTTTTAATTTTTAAGAAACAGTTATGGGTATAGATAATGAAATACAGCCTGTAAATTCCCATAGTTTCAAGTTAAAAGAATATGTAGGTATTTTAAAACTTTTAAAATGCAAATTTCTTACATGTGGATTTAAAATGCTAATAAAAAATAAAAAAACAAAATGGCTAACATAATTCATCCAGTGAAAAAATGACCATATTTCATTATAAATGTGAAGTCTTAGAACATTTGGGTCATCAAGAAAATGACATCTTACAAGTTATGATGGTTAATTTATGTGTCAGCTTGACTGGGCTGGGGGATGCCCAAATAGCTGGTAAAACATTATTTCTGGGTATGTCTATGAAGGTGTTTTCAGCAGAAATTAGTGTCTGAATCTGTAGGCTGAATAAAGATTACTTCACTGATGCAGGTGACCACTGTACAATTTTTTGAGGGCCTGTATCGAACAAAAAGGCAGAGCAAAGGAGAACCAGTTCTTTTTGAGCTGAGACATACATCTTCTCCTGTCCTCAGACTTCTGTGATCCTGGTTCTCTGGTATTTAGCCTTGGACTGGAATTTATACCATTGGTTTCTCTGGTTCTCAGGCCTTTGGGTTTCAACTGAAACTATACCACTGGCTTTCCTGGTTCTCCACTTTGCAGATGGCAGATCATGAGATACCTAAACCTCCATAATTGTGTGAATCAATTTCTATTATATATATTATAGTGTATATATTATATATATAATAATTATACATATTTATTTCTGTTACTATATATAGATATGTATTATATATGTTATATAATACACACACACACACACATAATCTGTTTCTCTGGAGAATGCTGAATAATACACAAGTTAAGGGATGGTTAACTATATGAAGAGCTGTGTACAGAAGAGCTGTGTACAGATAAATTTATACACTTGCATTCCCAGCTTCTCCATTATTCAGCAAAAAAGTAGGAACACAGTGTACTTTAGAAGAGACAATCTACTCCTTCTTTCTGGTGATGAATTTCCTGCTAGTCCCAGAGCCTAGAGTTCTAGAGGGTTGTGTGATCTCCACCATTCAAACAATCTGAATAGAAGCAGGCCCACCTGCTTCTATACATAGTCCTCTTTACAGCTGAACCCAGCAATGCCCAGCCTTCAAATATACAATTCAGGTCCACTCTTAATCCTTATCCTATTTGTTAACCTCAATGCACTATTTATCAGTAAATTCTCAGTGCATTGTGACCACTAAAGTTTCCCCCAGGCTTCTTACTGTTACCATTTTCAAGAAGCCCAGTGTAATTGGACACAGCTGGCCCAAAGATATGAGACCTTTGAATACCATCAGCAGTCTTTCTTTACCATGTAATCCACATGCAGTATGATTTAAACCACTTCTCAAGTTTTGTCTATTTAAGTATGTTATCCCCCAGAGATTTCGTTTTCCTCTAACAGGAAAGTTGTTCTTTTGCTCCCCAATTACATGTGTAGATAAGATGTGGTTTAGTTTCCTGGGGTGGTATTACATCTGTTTGGAAGGAATGACTGCTGTAATTGATTCAGGATATACCCAAAGCTGTGAAATAGTATGGTATTACACATGAAAAAAATATGACACAGGAGTAAAATCCTCCAAAGTTACCACTGGCACTTGCATCTTTTAAAAAAGAAGGGATATCTTTATTGCAATATTGGAATATCACTTATTAATTTCCACATTTGTCAAACTTCATTGAGTTTGTATCAAGCAATGTGCAAAAAGGTGGAAATATAAAAATAGTAATTAGATACCTCTCCTAAGGAAGCTCAAAATCTGTTGATCTCAATAATGGCTGTTGCTTCAACATTTATTTGTTAAAATGATTAGGGGTAAAACTAATCATGATACATTGCATCATTTTATCATGTGGCATATTTCCCTAATGAATTAAAAAGTGTCTTATCTACTGGGCTTGTTTTATTCATTAATTCATTTATTTATTTAACAGATTTGTTTGAGCACCTACTAGGTGCTAGTGGGAAAGATAGACAAAAATTTAAATAATACATAATGTGTACTCAAAAGATGTGGCAGCCTTGGGAATGCGCCACTAAGATCTCCCTTTAGGAGAAAATTTGATGCATGAAATGCAGTCAGCCTACTGCTTCCAGATACAGCTCCAGCTCTGGAGCCACAGATGGACAGCTTTAGCTAATGCCTGGGCATTCCTGGCGGGTAGGGTATATCCATTTCTGCCTACCACAGTCCTCCTCTAAGGGGGCCATCTTTGCTCTGGAACCCTCTGTTGGGCAAATGGAGAACTTCTCAGAGTTGCGTTTTGAGTCTGAAGCTCTTACTCTGTCCTCTCTTTCTCCTTCTCCTCCCACATGGTCAGACCTGCATGCATCTACCTGCTCCTGCTCCCTCTCTCTCTCTCTTTTTTTCCCCCCAAAGATTTTATTTTATTCACTTGATGGAGAGAGAGCTCACAAGTAGGGACAGAGGCAGGCAGAGAGAGAGGGGGAAGCAGGCTCCCTGCTGAGCAGAGAGCCCGACTCGGGGCCTGATCCCAGGACCCTGAGATCATGACCTGAGCTGAAGGCAGAGGCTTAACCCACTGAGCCACCCAGGCGCCCCTGCTCCCTCTCTCTTTTATCTTTCACAGTCCATAGTCCCAATTAATTTCTTGTGCTTACAACTCTGTCTTGGAGCCTGCTACCAGAGAGACTGATTTGACACAGATGACATTAAGTATAATGAAAAAAAATTGGCAGCATGGGGTTGGGGGTTTGCATCACAGGAAATGGAATTTAGCAATTTTAAGGCATGGTGAATGTGATGAATGATGAATCTCTGAGAATTTTGAATAAACCGTTAAAGGAGAAAGGAGGAAAGCAAGGCAAAGAGGATGGCCAGGGACAAGTCCGTGGAGGAGAATGACTCTATCAGGTTTCTTTAAAAAACAGATGTAATCCTACCCGGTGAAGGTGTGTGAGATCCATATGCAGGTTTAACATGGTGGAGGGACTTCTCCACTTATCTTTGAAAAAAGTCTTATGGAAGAGGAATGATTTCATGAATCCCCACTGTCAGGGAAGCCACATTGCTCAAGCTGTGAAGTCACGGATGATGTTCCCCTCTATGATGTAGCACTTGAGTGATGTCATGAGTGTAGGAAAGGAACAAGCCAGTAAAAATGGCTGTGCATGTATTTCTAATAAGTTGAACAATGGTCCTAGGAGGAGTCAAAGTTGTCATGAAATTCTCTAGTGGTTCTCAGGCATTTTTGAGGATAAATGTTATAAAACATGATGTAATAGTTTTTAAAAAAATTAGAATGAAATATGTTATTAAAATAATGCATATACACATTCTATATTTACCCTGAATTGTTGTTTATCCTCTACATATGTGATTGACTATTTCTCGAGGAATAATGTCTTAAAGTTTTTCTGTTTTATCCTATTATTGAGACAATAAAAAAATACAAAGCTAAACCCCTAGGTTACTTTGCAGTTCAGGATGAATATGTTTTGTTGCAAATTATCCTCAAATCTTTAGAAAACTTGGGGTGCCTGGTTGGCTTAGCTAATGGGTCTCAGGGTACCAAGTTTGAGCCCCACACTGGGTGTAGAGTTTATTTTAAAAAAGCAACATTTCTGGAAATCAGTTAAAATGCCCTCTTGAGAAGCAGTTAAAAAATAAGTGTTACTTTTCCTCTGGTTGAAATGGGAAACCAAATGATGTAGGGTAAATGCACAGAGGGAAAATGGAAAATATAAGATAAATTATCTTAAATAATTCCTGAAGGTTAGGTTTGCTCATCTATATGTATAGCAGTGGAAAAGACTGGGCTGGGAATCGTAAGTCACCAAATGAAAAGTACTAACAGTGCAAAAGAGGAGACCAAAATATATACAAGAGGCAGAGTGGTTGATGAGCATATTTAAAATCAGGTGATGGGCACCTGGGTGGCTCAGTCGGTTAAGCATCTGCCTACTGATGAGGTCATGATTCCAAGCTCCTGGGATGGAGCCCTGCATAGGGCTGTTTCTTCCTCTCCCCTGCTGCTGCTCCCCCTGCTTGTGCTCTCTCTCTGTCAAATAAATAAATAAAATTTAAAAAAACAACAACAGGTGAGTATATAATGAAGAGTTGGTTAAATATATCATAGGCATTCCAAATGCCAAAATGGAATCCAAGACTAAGGCTGAAAGAAGAAGCCTCATGTAACTTAAATATCAAGTGCTTGAAGATGAACTGGAGTGTATGTATTCTCAGCAAACTTTTCTTTTCTTTCTTTTCAAGATTTTATGTATTTATTTAAAAAGGTTTAAAAAAAAAAGGCTTTAAAAAGAGAGCAAGCATGAGTGGGGGGTAGGGGGAGAGGGGAAAAAGCAGGCGCTCTCCTTAGCCGGGAGCCCAGTGTGGGGCTGGATACCAGAACTGGGGGATCATGACCTGAACCCAGGGTAGATGCTTAACCAATTGAGCCACCCAGGCACCCCTTCAGCAAACCTTTCAACTGAGAAACTTTCTTTTTGGAGGAGAGCCTGTCAAAACAGCTTCCAGAGGTCAAATGATGCATCTTCTTGCCCAACACAGAGCAGTCTTCTCGGGTTTGAGGAGAAAATACTAATTTTTACCCTCTGGACATCCATTCCCAGTCAGCTCATTACTCTTTTCATACCCTCTTTCCCAGAATGGGAGCAATAAAACATGGCAAGAGCAATGGATTTGTAGCAGATGGAGGCATTGCCAAACCCCTAAAGCTTTGCTTGCCTCTTTGTGAACAGAAAAAGGCAGAAGCACAGATGCCAAAAACAGTCAAATAGTTCTCAGGGCAGGAAAATTAAACACTGAAGGAAACCTGCATATTTCCAGAACAGATGATTAAGAAATTAAAACATTTGTGATAAAAAGCTGTGTCCAGATGGCATTTGTTGCTGACTTCCCTTAAGAAAGAAAAATTACAGACAGAAAAAAAAAATATAGTTCTCAAGGGTACCAAGTTCCTATGAAAACTTGGGATATATAGAAGATAGAGAAACTGAACAAATTTGTTTTTATTTAGAAAGAAATATGAGCGTAATGTTATTAGAGATGTTATCTGACTAAATATCAAAAGCAACATTGCATATGTTTACTTACTATTGGTATCAGATTAGGGTAATAACGAAAAGTGTAATGACTAATTTTTTACCCTTTAGAAAACTAATAACTAGTGGTGCCTGTGTGGCTCAGTGGGTTAAGCATCTGACTCTTGATTTGGGCTCAGGTCATGATCTCAGGGGCATGAGCTCAATCCCTGCCTCTGGCTCTGGGCTCAGTGGGGAGTCTGCTCGAGATTCTCTCTCTTCCTTTCCCTCAGCCCCTCCCCCTGCTTGCACACGCTCTCCCTCTCTCTTTCTCAAATAAATAAATAAATCTTTAAAAAACCCTTATAATTAATATTCTGGTTATTTATTAGTGCAAAAATGTCTCCTCCCGGCATGGCTTGAAATTAGGTGTGGACATGGGGTTTATTTTGATCATTAAAATGGGTGTGAAAGTGATGAGAGAAACTTGCAGGTGGGATTTAATGTCCAATGCATGATTTGCTATGACCCCTACCCCCTCCTTTTTTCTGGTCTTGGCCATTGTCAGAGCCCTGTGATGTGGTGTGGAATCCTGAAAAGGGATGATGCATAGCAGAACAAGATTTAGCAAAACTGCTATAGATCTAGTCACTGTATTGGGGGTTATTAATTGTCAAGCATAACCTAGATTCTCCTAATTGATGTAAATGTTCAGTCAAATCCAGGTACTCATAGGAAAACGGTGGATTTCTTTATTCAGTGCCTCTCAGAGAACCTGGAGTAGAAGGAACTTTCTTATAATGATAAAAGGTCTACAAAGACCTATGATCTGGGCTCTTTTGCTTTTCTTTCTGGGTCTCTCTGTCTTCTCTCACTTGCTCATTTCTTGGTGTCTGCACCTGGGTTTCTTACTCTTTCTCAAAATGCCAGCATGTTCCCACCACATGGACTTTGCATTAGTTGTGTCCTCTGGGCTATTTTTCCATCAGACAGTGAGTGACAGGGCTAATTCCATCCCTTCCTTTGTTTTCTTGTCCAAATGTCACGTGCTGGGTGAGCATTACCACAGCCATTACTTTTTTTTAATTAAAAAAAATTTTTTTTTAATTTTTAATTTTTTATAAACATGTATTTTTATCCCCGGGGTACAGGTCTATGAATCAGCACTCACCAAAGCACATACCCTCCCCAATGTCCATAACCCCACCCCCCTTCTCCCAACCCCCCTTCACCCAGCAACCCTCAGTTTGTTTTGTAAGATTAAGACAGCCATTCCTTTTTAACATTCCAAGAACTCCTTCTGTTCTGCCTTTGTACTTATGATTATGTTTTAAATTAAAACTGCTTTTTAAAAAGCAGTTCAAGGTTCACCTCAACGTGAGACAGGAATCCATCAGAATCCTAGAGGAGAACATAGGCAGTAATCTCTTCAATATCAGCCACAGCAACTTCTTTCAAGATATGCTTCCAAAGGCAAAGGAAATAAAAGCGAAAATAAACTTTGGGACTTCATCAAAATCAAAAGCTTCTGCACAGCAAAGGAAACAGTCAAGAAAACAAAGAGGCAACCCATGGAATGGGAGAAGATATTTGCAAATGACAGTACAGACAAAAGGTTGATATCCAGGATCTATAATGAACTCCTCAAATGCCACACACAGCAAAATTAAGGGAAAGGTATGAGATTTCACATATACCCTCTACTCCCACACATGCATGGCCTCCTCCATTATCAATATCCTCCACCAGAGTGATGCATTTGTTACAATTCACGAGCTTATGTGGACACATCACTATCACTGACAGTCCATTCTTTATAACATTATGGTTCACTCTTCCTGTTGTATCATCTATGGGTTTGGACTTCTGCATCTATCATGCAGAGTGTTTTCACTGCCTAAACATCCTCTGTGTTCTACCTACTCACATATTCCTCCCCAAACCCTGGTCTTTAAACCGTCTTTGTACTTTTGCTTTTTCCAGAATATCATAGAGTTGGAATCATCTAGTATGTAGTCTTTTCAGATTGACTCCTTCACATAGTAATGTCCATTTAAAATTGTTCCATATCATTTCATGATTAGATAGCTCATTTCTTTTTGGTGTTAAATAACAGTCCACTGTCTGGATGTAATATAGTTTATCCACTCCCCTACAGAAGGACATCTTGGTTGGTCGCAAGCTTTGGCAATTATGAAAAGAGCTGCTACAAACATCTGTGTGCAGGTTTTTGTATGGGACATAAGTTCTCAGGTAATTTGGGTAAATACCAGGGAGTGTGATTGCTGGATCAGAGGGTAAGAGTATATTTAGTTTTGTAAGAAACTGCCAAAATGTCTTTCAACATGGCTGTACCATATTGCATTCCCACCAGCAATAGCATCTCTTTCTCCACATCCTTGTCAATGTTTGGTGTTGTCAGCATTCTGGATTTTGGCCATTCTAACAAGTGTATAGTTGTAGCTCATTGTGGTTTGAATTTGAATTTCCCTGATGACGTATGATGTGGAGCATCTTTTCAAATGCTCTGTTTGCCATCTGTATATCTTCTTTAGTGAGGTATCTGTTAAAGCCTTTGATCCATTTTGATAACCAGGTTTATTTTCCTATTGTTGTGTTTTGTTTTTTTGGTTATTTTGGATAACAGTCCTTTATTTTGGATAAGAGTCCTTTATCAGATGGATGTGTTGCAAATTTCTTCTAGTCTGTAGTTTGTGTTCTTGTTTTTTTGACATTACCTTCCACTGAGCAGAAGTTTTTAATTTCAATGAAGTCCAGCTTACCAATAATTTTTTCCTGGATTGTGCCTTTGGAGTATTTATTTATTTATTTTAAAAACTTATTTATTTATTTGAGAGTGAGAGAGAGAGAGAAAGAACATAAGCTGGGGCAGCAGGAGAGAGAGCAGCAAATTCCCCACTGAGCAGGGACCCTGATTCGGGGCTCTATCATGACCTAAGCTGAAAGCAGGGGCTTAACTTAACTGTACCCAGGCACCCCACTTTTGGTGTATTTATTTATTTATTTATTTATTTATTTTTTTTTTAAATAATTTTTTATTTTTTATAAACATATATTTTTATCCCCAGGGGTACAGGTCTGTGAATCACCAGGTTTACACACTTCACAGCACTCACCAAAGCACATACCCTCCCCAATGTCCATAATCCCACCCCCTTCTCCCAAACCCCCTCCCCCCAGCAACCCTCAGTTTGTTTTGTGAGATTAAGAGTCACTTATGTTTTGTCTCCCTCCCAATCCCATCTTCTTTCATTTATTCTTCTCGTACCCACTTAAGCCCCCATGTTGCATCACCACTTCCTCATATCAGGGAGATCATATGATAGTTGTCTTTCTCCGCTTGACTTATTTCGCTAAGCATGATGCGCTCTAGTTACATCCATGTTGTCGCAAATGGCAAGATTTCATTTCTTTTGATGGCTGCATAGTATTCCATTGTGTATATATACCACATCTTCTTGATCCATTCATCTGTTGATGGACATCTAGGTTCTTTCCATAGTTTGGCTATTGTGGACATTGCTGCTATAAACATTCGAGTACACGTGCCCCTTTGGATCACTACGTTTGTATCTTTAGGGTAAATACCCAATAGTGCAATTGCTGGGTCATAGGGCAGTACTATTTTCAACATTTTGAGGAACCTCCATGCTGTTTTCCAGAGTGGCTGCACCAGCTTGCATTCCCACCAACAGTGTAGGAGGGTTCCCCTTTCTCCGCATCCTCGCCAGCATCTGTCATTTCCTGATTTTAGCCATTCTGACTGGTGTGAGGTGATATCGCATTGTGGTTTTGATTTGTATTTCCCTGATGCTGAGTGATACGGAGCACTTTTTCATGTGTCTGTTGGCCATCTGGATGTCTTCTTTGCAGAAATGTCTGTTCATGTCCTCTGCCCATTTCTTGATTGGATTATTTGTTCTTTGGGTGTTGAGTTTGCTAAGTTCTTTATAGATTCTGGACACTAGTCCTTTATCTGATATGTCATTTGCAAATATCTTCTCCCATTCTGTCAGTTGTCTTTTGATTTTGTTAACTGTTTCCTTTGCTGTGCAAAAGCTTTTGATCTTGATGAAATCCCAATAGTTCATTTTTGCCCTTGCTTCCCTTGCCTTTGGCGTTGTTCCTAGGAAGATGTTACTACGGCTGAGGTCGAAGAGGTTGCTGCCTGTGTTCTCCTCAAGGATTTTGATGGATTCCTTTCTCACATTGAGGTCCTTCATCCATTTTGAGTCTATTTTCGTGTGTGGTGTAAGGAAATGGTCCAATTTCATGTGGAAAACCCAAAAGACTCCACTCCAAAACTGCTAGAACTTATACAGGAATTCAGTAAAGTGTCAGGATATAAAATCAATGCACAGAAATCAGTTGCATTTCTCTAAACCAACAGCAAGACAGAAGAAAGGGAAATTAAGGAGTCAATCCCATTTACAATTGCACCCAAAACCATAAGATACCTAGGAATAAACCTAACCAAAGAGACACAGAATCTATACTCAGAAAACTATAAAGTACTCATGAAAGAAATTGAGGAAGACACAAAGAAATGGAAAAATGTTCCATGCTCCTGGATTGGAAGAATAAATATTGTGAAAATGTCTATGCTACCTAAAGCAATCTACACATTTAATGCAATTCCTATCAAAGTACCATCCATCTTTTTCAAAGAAATGGAACAAATAATTCTTAAATTTATATGGAACCATAAAAGACCTCGAATAGCCAAAGGGATATTGAAAAAGAAAGCCAACGTTGGTGGCATCACAATTCCGGACTTCAAGCTCTATTACAAAGCTGTCATCATCAAGACAGCATGGTACTGGCACAAAAACAGACCCATAGATCAATGGAACAGAATAGAGAGCCCAGAAATAGACCCTCAACTCTATGGTCAACTAATCTTCGACAAAGCAGGAAAGAATGTCCATTGGAAAAAAGACAGCCTCTTCAATAAGTGGTGCTGGGAAAATTGGACAGCCACATGCAGAAAAATGAAATTGGTGTATTTAAAGTTCACCATGCTGAAATTCATCTGGGTTTCCTCCTATGCTATCTTCTAAGAATTTTATAGTTTTGTGTTTTACGTTTTGGTTTGTTACCTGTTTTGAGTTATTTTTTTTAAAAGGTATAAATTCTGGCCCAGTACTGTTTTTCACGTATGGATGTCTAGTTGGTCCAGCACCATATATTAAAGGACTGTATCTTCTCTCTATGTCAATGATCAGTGGAATTTATCTACTATGTGGATCTATTTCTGGACTCTCTATCTTGTTTCACATTTAAAAGAAAATAATACTTGTTTCCTTACAACAACTACATAATTTACCTATTTATTATCATTTTTGTTGTGTAATCTGTAAGGGGAAGCATTTTGTTTATTTGTTTTTTTAATTACTGTATCCATAGTGCAGAACAGGTTTTAGCTTATACAGACACTTTGTAAATATTTGTTGAATGAATCAGTGAATAGATCAATAAATTAGGAAGTTTTGGAATATGGTACAATAATACTGACTTCTTGAGAATTTTAACTGACTCTGGTGAATATAGATGTGGAAGAGAGAATCTCATTGCTCTTGGAGTAAATAGTCTTAAACCTATAAATTTTTAACTTGAAGAATCTGTACTTACAGCTGGTAAACTTCCAATTCTTTTTTTTTTTTAAGTTTTATGTTATTTAAATTTAATTAATTAATATATATTGCATTATTAGTTTCAGAGGTAGAGTTCAGGTGTTCTCTAACTCTTGTTTTTAAGAATAAATTAAAAAAAAAATAAAAGGAGTCCGGCAGAGAGTTCAATGTTATTTTTAGACAATAGTGACTGCATTCCACCTTTTATTTTTTTTTCTCCTACAATATTATTAAGCTTATTAAGAAAAGGAGTATGTTACTTTTGTAAAAGATTTTATTTATTCATTTTAGTGTAGAGAGCCAGAAAGAGCAGGGGGAGGCACAGCAGGAGAGGGAGAGAATCCCAAGCAGACTCTGCACTGAGCATGTTGCCCAACATAGGGCTTGATTCTACAACCCTGAGATCATGACCTGAGCTGAAACCAAGAGTCAAATGCTTAACCAACTGAGCCCCCCAGATACGCTGGGACATTCCTTTTCTTAAAAGAGCTCTGATTTTCTTCTTCCTTTTGAGAAATACTTGTAAGGTCACCCGATTGTGACCTTACAGACCTCAGTATCTAAGGAAGCTTTTTCTGCACTGTAGTAACTTAGACTATAGTTCACGAATTGCCGTTTCCTTACACTTTTCTTTTTCTGTGTTGACACTGACACTTAGTTTTCTGAAACAAATCTTGGAACACATTGTGTGTTTCGTATGTAGACTTTTGCTTATCACACAAAGCTTCTTGGCTTAAGTTCTGCTTTTGTGGCCATGCTTCTGTGCCCACAGCTGAGAGGTTTGGTTTTCACGATGATGTCAAATATTGTACGGAGAGCAGCTGGTGTAATAATTCAGGTGTAACTAGGTCAACTTCTTTTAGCTTTTCATTTTCCCATAAATTGTATTCATGTTTCCTTTCTGTTTCTTGGAGCCAGTGTTTCAAACTGTACAAGTAATGAATAAATTTAGCAGTCTCTGTGCTTTTGAAAGGAAGGTATTACAATGAAAGAAATGTTATAAAAAATATTCCTTGAAGGGAAATCCTTAGAGCACAAGTTAATTTTGCTGAACATATATTTGGTATTATAATAACATTACACAACTTACGTTACTTCATTGGAATTTCTATTTTTCTTCTGAACCACTTAGGAAAGTGTGTGTGTGTGTGTGTGTGTGTGTGTGTGTGTGTGTGTGTTTGCTTCAAAAAGGCTTATTTCATTACATTATATTGGTTTAAGGAGAATTTATTACTTTTATATTTAGAGATAGATGGCCATGGGATAGATTTTTCAAATTACTATCTAAAGTCATACAAATATGGACAGACTATGACAGTTATTTTTAGTAAGGGCAGATGAAGATGCAAAGTCATAATGGTGAATTCAATATAGTCAAATGTGTTTATACTTGACTGTGATATACTCTTTCATAAGTTGTGTCATTTCTAAAATGAAATTCGACTAAGATGAAATGCATTTCTTTTATATTTTGGAAAGATAAAAATTTATGTAAGTAAGAATTGGAGGCCCATGGTGTTCCTCCCCCTCCCACTAGAGAGAAGTGATGTGTGAAATGGCAGCATCTTTATCAGAAGTAAAACTAGCTACTGAAATCCTGCACAACTCCAGGAGAGAACTGAGAGGCTTTTTTTTTTTTTTTTTTTAAATCCCAGACTGATCAATAGATTATGTTCATGCAGATGGTATTTGCTTAATTCTTTCTATGGGCTGGGCATTGTCCTAGGACTTGGGAGGCAAATATGAACAAAATGAAAATTCTTTCTCTCCCAGAGAATATACTTCAAAAATAAAACATTACATATAATTTCAGATGGTATATTTCTTGTGCAGTTTGGTTTACACTGTAAAACAATTAACATTTTTATCATGCATTTTCTGACAGTATGCATAGTTTATGAAACTCCCATGACTCTACAACTAAACTACTGTAAACATTGTTTTATCTTTCTAATCATATCAGTATATCAAAATACTTCTTTTCTCTTAGTATGTACATTTTATTACTGATTTTAATGGTCATAAGATTACACAGAGATAAACAATCTCCTTTATTGAACATTCAGATTGCTCTTGATTTCCTGCTATTAGAAAGATATTTTTAAAATGTCTTTGGGACATGGATTATATTTTAGAATAAATTCTTATTAATAATGTTACTCAGTAAAATCACTGGGATATTTTTAAAAGTTATGGTAATATTTTCAAATTGATTATACACTTTGCAAGAGCAGTCTATTTTAAAGTCTACTTTAAAGCTGTTCAGTTAGATTCTTAGATCTGTGACAATTGTTTTCACTTTCACTCTGATATTTGTTATTGTACTTACTGCGCAAAACCCAACATTTTCTCAAACATTATTCATTTATCTTGTTCCTTTAGCTAAGAGGATTATGGTGAAAGATAAATCAAGCTGCAGAATACAGATTGTTTCTTAGAATGACAAATCCCCTGCATGTATTCAAATTTGGCTTCTCTGTTCTTTGCTTATTGCATTTCCAGGGCCAGGTTTTATAGGGAAAGATTTCAACTATGTTCATCAAAAGCAGCAATGTGCTGCATAGCATCACTCCTGAGGTCAGTGTATGTACCGTGTACTATACCAGTTTCGATGCTCTGAAAACTGTTTTTAGCATAGGGAATCATCAGAGGGGAAAGAAAGTAACCATGAGCTACTTCAGCTCAATTCAATATACCACTTGCCAGGTATTTTGACTTCTTATGAGATAGAGACATTGTAACCATGTGGGAGAACACTTGCCCACATTGGGGCATTGCATTCAACCATGGAATATCTTCATAGTTAGTAGAAAATGCCCACCTCAGGAGTATGTCTCTTATGGTGCCCTGTGGTGCTCTTTCTAGAATTATGGATTTATGGTTTTTTTCCTCCATAAAAGCTATACTGTAGCATTCAATTCTGAAAAGCAAAAACAACAAAGCGAAAAAGCAAAGGGAACAAAAGAGAGAAAGAAAGGCCAGCTGAGAAGCAGACTCTTAATTATAGAGAAAAAAACTGACGGTTATCAGAGAGGAGTTGGGTGGGTGATGGGGGAACACCTGATGGGGATTAAGGGTTGCACCTGTTGTGTACTGGGTGTCTTATGAAAGTGTGGAATCACTATACTGTACACCTGGTACTAATATTACACTGTATGTTACTAACTGGAATTTAAATAAAAACTTAAATATTTCATATTTTCTCAGTGCATATCCATTGAAAATTGACTAATTCTGTCAATAGGTCTTTAATATTGGTTAAACAGAGTCAATATATGTGAGGTTTTTGCTATAGTCACTTTGAATCACCATAAAAGACTCTGGATATGGATCCACAAGAATATGATGAATGTTCATTGCAGGATAAATTTAAGAACGAAACTCAAAACTTGATTTAAGAGATAGAAATGAAATGTAACTTCAGGAACATAAATCAGAGGTTATTGGTTTCTTGAAATGTATGTTTTAAGTGAATCTGGATGTCCTACCGCTTATTCAATAGAACTGAAAGTATAAAGAGATAGATTCTGAGATACGGTTGTCGTCTTAGCAGATACTGGGATGTCCAAGTCTCCCTTGTTGCAGTGATATTTGGTCATAGTGAAATATTATATCTATTTTCTATCACCTGTTTATCATCTATATATCATCTATCTGCCTATCATCTATACATAAATCAATTTATCTGTCATCTATCTATATATCATTTATTTTCTATATTTCTATCATCTATCTACCTATTTTAAGCAGAAGGGAAGCCTCATCGTATCAGAATTCTGTTCAGGAAACTCCTGGCAAGAGACATGCTTCCAAATACAGAGTGAGTGTATATGTTAGCTTGGTATCTCCGTGTGATTTTTGTCATACAATCTAACGAGCTGGCATGTAAAAAGGAGTACACGCAGATGGTCTTTCTTTCCTTCTATTTGCAATTTCTCCTTAGGAGAATGTTCTTTACCTTTTGACAGTGAGGAATTCCAAATGCTTTGCTCCTTTTCTAAATACCACTTGAAAAAATTCCATTTGCCTATCAGGCAGATGACTCTGATTTATCAGCTCTGGCCTCAAATTACATTATATCACTTTTTAAGGATACACATAATCGTATGGCTATAAGTACACTGACTAAAAAATCATCCTTTTACTAAGAAGAAACTCATTTTTTTCCAAAATGATTTTCAGCACTATCTTCTGTCCAAAAGATCTGTATCTGAATGCATTAAGACCATTGTTAAATAATGAGATTCATCTCTCTCTCTCTCTCTCTCTCTGTGTGTGTGTGTGTGTGTTTTAACAATGCCCAGAAATTGCAGGAATACCTAAGATTAATTCTATCTTTTAATTAGATAAGCTACAACTGTTAAAAAATACACCATTGAAAGTCACTTTTTTTTTGTTAAAAACATACAATTTTTTTCCCATTATATGTGCACTTGATTATCATTGCATGTTTTGGAGCAGAAAGAGCTGAAGGAGCTGACTAAAAGGTACTTGTACAAGTACCTTTAGTTTAATGGAAAAAGTTCAGATATACTGAAAGAATAATAGCAAAAAGAACACATTATCTTTAAATCATCTGTATCAGTAAGAAAAATCTTTTTTCTTTTTTTAAGGAAAGGCATTTTTATCAAGCTTAATGTCACTAATTCACACTAGCCCCTGCTTCTCCTGGACCCTGAGCATCTGTGGATGCTGGCATTGATAAAGTGTGATTTCAGGCAAGTTCCATAAATTCTCTGAGAATTGGTTTACTTATCCCCTAAATAGGGGTAATGATATGCATTAAAACCAGAGTGAGATTTCACTGACTATATGTGAAAAAAATCTTAACTTTATTAGATTTTAAATATACTGGTTCTCTTATTCTGTCATTTAAACTGCAGAGCTACCAGCTAGACCCTTGTTCCTTAGCATATATATGACCTTCATTAACAATAAACTTCCTGGTAAAAGACATCTCCACAAATCCCATGGCCAACATTATACTTAGTACTGAAAGGCTGAATTATTTCACCTGGGGCCCAGAAGAAGACAAGAGGGCGACTGTCACCATTTCTATTCAACATTGTATTAGGAGTTGTAGGTAGGACAATTAGACAATAAAACGGTAAAAAGAAAGTAGCCAGATTGGAAAAGAAGAAGAAAAACGACCTCCTTTTGCAGACGACATGACCTTATATGTAGAAAATTCTAAGGAATCCACTAAAAATCTTTAGAACTAAGAAAAGAGTTCAACAAGTTTGCAAGATTCAAGATCAACATGCAAAGCCCCTCTATTTCTATATAGTTGCAATGAAGTTTCGTTCCAAAAATGGAATTAGGGACACAATTGCATTTATATAATCAAAAAGAATAGAACACATATAGAAATAAAACAGAAGAAGTACAAAGCTTATACTTTGAAAACTACAGAGCATAGGTGAAATAAAATGAAGAGCCAAATAAAAGGAAAAACATCCTATGTTCATGGATTGAAAGAGTTAATATTGCTATGATGACAATATTCCCAAACTGACTTATAGATCCAATGCAAACTTTATCTAGATTGTAGCAAGCTACTTTGCAGAAAATGATAAACTGATCCTAAATTCAAATGGAAATTCAAAGGAGCTAGAATTGTCACAGCAATCTCGAAACGCAAAGAACAGTTAGAGTCTCACACTTTCAGACTTTAAAACTTATTACAAAGCTATAATAATCAAGACAATGTGATGTTGACATAAAGATAGGCATATAAACCAATGAGATAGAATTGAGAGTCTAGAATAAACTCTCACATTTGTAGCCAATTAATTTTTCACAGTGATGCCAAGATAATTCATTGGGAGAAAGAATAGTCTTTTCAATAATTAGCCCTGGGTCAACTGGATATTTACATGCAAAAGAATTAAGTTAGACCCCTAATACTATTTACAATAACTAGACAAAAATGGATCAAAGACCTAAAAATAAGAGCTAACAGTATAAAACTTGTAAAGCACAGGCATAAATTTTTGTGATTTTAAATTAAGATGATTCCTTAGATATGACATCAAAAGAACAAACAAAAAATTAAACAAATAAACTGGGTTTCATCAAAATTAAAAACTTTTGTGCTTCAAAGGATACTAGCAAGAAAGTAAAAAAGGTAAGTCATAGAATGGTAGAAAATATTTGCAAGTTCTATATTTGATAGAAAACTTGTATCTACAGCATATAAAGAACTCTTACAAAGCAACAATAAAAAGGCAAGTAACTCAATTAAAAATGAGTGCTGTGAAGTGTGTAAACCTGGTGATTCACAGACCTGGGGATAAAAATATATGTTTATAAAAAATAAAAAATTATATATATATAAAAAAAATGTAATGTGGGGCAGTGGTGCTGGGAGCCTCGCGGGCGCGGCGCCGTTACTCACTGTCGGGCGGCTGCAGCGGCACAGCTCTGAGCGCACCTCGCGCCTTAGCAGCAGCAGCTACAGCAGCGGAGGCCCCCCCCGCCGTCACAGCCCCTGCGCTGGTGCAGCCACCCTGTTCCCTCTGCTCTTCTTCCCTTCGCTCGCACCATGGCTGATCAGCTCACCGAAGAACAGATCGCTGAGTTCAAGGAAGCGTTCTCCCTATTTGACAAAGATGACGACGGCACCATCACAACAAAGGAACTTGGAACTGTCATGAGGTCACTGGGTTAGAACCCAACAGAAGCCGAATTGCAGGATATGATCAACGAGGTGGATGCTGACGGTAATGGCACCATTGACTTCCCGGAATTCTTGACTCTGATGGCTAGAAAAATGAAAGATACAGACAGCGAAGAAGAAATTCGCGAGGCATTCCTAGTCTTTGACAAGGATGGCAGCGGTTCCATCAGTGCGGCAGAGCTTCGTCATGTCATGACCAACTTAGGGGAGAAACTAACAGACGAAGAAGTAGATGAAATGATCAGAGAAGCAGATATTGAGGGAGACGGGCAAGTCAACTATGAAGAATTCGTACAGATGATGACTGCAAAATGAAGGCCTACTTTCAACTCCTTTCCCCCCCTTCTAGAAGAATCAAATTGAATCTTTTACTTACTTCTTGCAAAAAAAAAAAAATGTTTATTTGCTCATTCTGTTTCTATATAGCAAAACTGAATGTCAAAAGTACCTTCTGTCCACACACACAAAATCTGCATGTATTGGTTGGTGGTCCTGTCCCGTAAAGATCAAGCTACACATCAGTTTTACGACATAAATACTTGTCCTACCTTAATGATAAGGAAGCACCTAGTGGACTCCTCGCAGTTCCATTTGCTCATGATTAATACACTGGGCTGGCCAGTTTTTCATGCATGCCGCTTGACAATTGAGCACAGTCAGGCATTTGTATTAAAAACGAAAAATGAAAAAAATTTAAAACTTCTTCAAATGGGTTCTAGTTCAATTTGTTAGTATAAAATTGTCATAGCTGGTTTACTGAAAACAAACATTTTAAATTGGTTTACCTCAGGATGCTGTGCAGAGAAATGGGTGAAGGATAAGCTGTCTAGACGTAGCCCCACTTAGCAGGACGGCCCTCTCGTACTTCTGGGTGCCCCCATCCTTGGTGACCATGACGCTCATCTGGGTGGCATGCCTCACATGTTGGTTTAGCATTGTCCACATTGTCCTGGAGTGACATGGGTGTCAGGCTGTCACCATTCACACAAATTTAAAACAACAACAACAACAACAACAACAACAAAACCTTTACCAAGGGAGCATCTTTGGACTCTCTGTTTTTAAAACCTCCTGAACCATGACTTGGAGCCAGCAGAGTAGGCTGGGGCTGTGGACTTCAGCACAGGCATCAACATTGCTGATCAAGGAATTACAATTTACGTCCATTCCAAGTTGTAAATGCTAGTCTTTATTTTTTTTCCCCAATAAAAAAAGACCATTAACTTAAAAAAAAAAAAAGGACAATGTGGCTGAATAAATATTTCTTCAAAGAATACACACACACACACACACACACATCATCATCATCATCATCATCATCAATAAACAAATTAAAACGTGTTCAACATTTTCAGCCAGTAGGGAGGTGCCAATATAAAACACAATAGGAAATCATAGGGTAGGGGTGTCTAGGAGGCTTAGCTGGTTAAGTATCTGACTTCAGCTTAGGTCATGATCTCAGGGTCCTGGGATGGAGTCCTACATTGGGTTCCACACTCAGTAGGGAGTTTGTTTGTCCCTCTTCCTCTGTTCCACTCCCCCATATGTGCATGAGTGTGCTTTCTCTCTCTCTCTCAAATAAATAAAATCTTGAACAAAGTAATCAAAAGGTAATTGTCTTTCTCTGAGTGACTTATTTTGCTCAGCATAATACTCTCTAGCTCCACTGATGTCTTTGCAAATGGCAAGATTTCATTCTTGCCATTTCTATTTATATGGAGATATATCTATAGATCTCTCTCTATATCTATAGATATATAGTGATCTATAGATATATCTATTTATCTATATATCAGTCAATGGAAACTTGGGCTCTTTCCATAATTGGCTATTATAGATAATGCTGCTATAAACATCAGGGTGCATGCATCCCTTTGAATTAGTATTTTTGTATTCTTTGGATAAATACCTCAGTGTTTAAGAAGCAAAACAAACAAGCAAATGGGAAAAGAGAGAGAGAGAGAGGTGCAAACCAAACAGACTCTTAACAATAGAGAACAAACTGATGGTTACCAGAGGGGAGGTGGATTGGGGCATGGGTTAAATAGGTGATAGGGATTAAGGAGTGCACCTGTTGTGAGGAGCACCTGGTGATCTATGGAAGTGGTGAGATCACTAGATTGTACACATGAAGCTAATATTATAAGGAATGTTAACAACTTCAATTTAAATAAAAACTAAAAAAACAGTAAGATATGATTTCAAACCAACAAGAATGACTATAATTAAAAAGACAGATAAGTGTCAGTGAGGATGTGGAAAAACCACAACCCTCATATACTGCTAATAGGAATATAAAGTAATGCAGTCTCTTTGGAAAATAGTTCTGAGATCCCTCAGAATGTTAAACATAGAGTGACCATATGAACCACTAATTCACTCCTAAACATACCAAGACAAAAACAAAACAAAACAACATATGCACATGCAAAAGCTTGTACATGCATATTCATAGCAGCATATTCATACTAGTCTAAAGAAAGAAACAACTCAAATGTTAATGATGAATTCATTTATGAATATGTGGTATCTTCATATGATAGAGTACTATTTGTCAATGAAAAGAAATGTTGTACTAACTCATACTTCAGCACAGATGGACCTTGAAAACATACTTATGAGAGAAACAAGTCACAAAAGACCATGTATTTGTATGATTCCACTTATATTAAATATTCAGGATGGGTAAATTAACAGAGACAGAAAGGTTATGAGTTGTGAGGGTTAATGAGGATTGAGGAAATGGAGAGTAAATGGATTGTGAACACACTAGAAACCATTGAGTGGTACATTTTTAATGGGTGAATTGTGTGGTATGTAAATTATATCTCAATAAAGCTGCTAAAAGTAGATTTAATGAAAAGAAGTGGTCTTCAGCTTATGTGACTTGGAAACATTTTATAGATTTTATTTTTTTTATTTGACAAAGATCACAAGTAGGCAGAGAGGCAGGCAGAGAGAGGGGAAGGGAAGCAGACTCCCTGCCAAGCAGAGAGCCCGAATGGGGCTTGATCCCAGGACCCCAAGATCAAGACCTGAGCTGAAGGCAGAGGCTTTAACCCACTGAGCCACCCAGGCGCCCCTGCCATGGAAACATTTCACAGCAGAATATACCTCCTATACAATGCAATCATATGTAATCAAGATGTAGCTTGCTTGAGAAAATGGCTAGCTGAGTTCGAGTGGGTGTCGAGAGCAGTTTATTTTGGAGACTTTTGTTTCTCTGGAATAGCCATTTGATCTAAAACAAAGAAAAGTAGACCAGAGAATCGGGCTAACCCATAACTGTTTTACTAGGAACCTTATGTATTGCCATGCACATAAGAAAATAAATTTTATATTTATACTCATATATATATATATAATTTATATGCATACATACAGTATATGGATATGCATATATATTTATGCATGTATATATAGTTACCTATACTTCTGTATATGCATGCTTATATTATTTTTAATCTGAAGAATTTTATATTTTGCATTGGATATTTTTAGTAATTTGAAAATCTATTTCTGTATACTGTAGTGATTCTGGAGCACATTCAATGTGCTCATTGTGTGTATCTATATCACATATATATACATCTATCCATATATATCTACCTGTAGAAAGTTTACTTTACATAGTGAATGAGTTAATAATGCTCAATTTCTTATGTTTTGCGAGCATGTCATTTTCTTTCATATTTTAAAGCTTTGAACAGGGCATCTAAATAAAGCTGTAGAGTGTATGCCGGGACTTCTGGACGTATTCAGTAATGAGTCCTTCTAAAGTGATACAATTTCATCTTCTATTTCAATATTTCTCCTCCTCAGGGTAAGTTAGGTTTGTGCTATTGGAAAAATGTTAAATTATTGTTTGCATCCCTTAAAGAATACAACACCTGAGAGGAGACAGAACCATTTGCATTTGGAGGCATGTGCCAGTGGGAATCCCTTCTTCCGGATCTTAGAGTCCAGGAATATAACCAGGGAGCAAAATAGGTTAATAAGAAAGAGTGTGGAATTGGTTGATTGCTAATATAAATATTGGCCAGTGTTCAATGTAAATAGCTGTCTTGAAATTATCCTAAATTAGAAATATTGCTGCTTAATTGTAGATGTGCCTAAGTATCCAACTTGATCCATTTCAAAATGACACCCATGCTTCTTGTACTCTGACGGAGATGCAGGTGAGTGTTTCCTCGTACCTAGATAACAAAACTAGGTTCAGTTTTATTTATTTATTTATTTATTTATTTATTAAATATTTAATTTATTTATTTGACAGAGAGGGAGAGAGATCACAAGTAGGCAGAGGTAGGCAGAGAGAGAGGTGGAAGCAGGCTCCCTGCCGAGCAGAGAGTCTGATGTGGGGCTCGATCCCAGGACTCTGGGAACATGACCTGAGCCGAAGGCAGAGGCTTTAACTCACTGAGCCACCCAGGCGCCCCTAAGTTCAGTTTTAAATGCTCAAGTTAAATCTATGTCATATTGTTTTTCTTCCCCATGTTCTTCACCACATCTCGATACAGAATACTGGCATAAATATTCATTAGCGTATAGCTTATAAAGATGATAGGAGAAACTAAAGTTACTGTTTTTCCTATTTATCCCTAAAGCATGGACTACCCTACATCAAACATATGATTCAAAAATGATGACAAATGGATCAATATTTGTGTATTTTTTAAAAGTTACAATCTGAAATTTTAAGTATTTCGAAATCCATTTCAGTGTGAAATAAAAGTATTTATTTCAGTTGGGGTTATCTTTGATTCATTAATATAAAAGAAGTAGATAAAAATATCTAAGGTGTTGGCATTTTTTGCATGATTAGAACTAAATATTTTACTTTCCCTTCTGGCTTTGGCTTCAACAAAACTATTCAATGATTGCAAGCAAGTGATATCTTTTTTGTTTGTTATCTTGACAACACCTAAATCTAGTTTGGGGATCACCCTGCCCATCACTCCATGCAGCCTAGCTGGAGCTCCACACTCACCTCCAAAATTTGCAGAAGTGACTTAGGCCAAAAGCCGTTTTGTTTAGAGGTGAGCTCATAATCAAAACTAAGCTTTAAGTATGAATCATATGACTTACACAGCAACTCCTAGCAAGAAAGCTTCCTCTTACCTGTTGGTTAGAAATCAATTGGGCACCATCATGTAACCATAAGAAAAAGATCTCTCTGAGATTGAGGAGCAAGCTGAGGTGGCCCAAGGAAAAGGTTAAAAACTAGATCTGAACCACACTAATTATATTCAGCCAGTAACACAAACCCATAAACTCACTTTTTGCTTAAGAAAATTTTAGTCAGGGTTTCTTTCCTTTGCATCAAAATAAGCCCAATTTCATTTATTGTGGGAAATCTTTCTTATATTGAACAATTGATTTTATAGATAAAGTGTCCTATTTTAGATATAAGTGTGATATAAATTGGGTTGTTCTTAAAAATATTCTGTTTGAAGATAAATAGATGAAGATGACGTGGTATATATACATGATGGAATACTATGCAGCCATCAAAAGAGTAAAATCTTGCCATTTGCAATGACATGGATGGAACTAGAGGGTGTTATGCTAACTGAAATAAGTAAATAAGAGAAAGACAATTGTCATATGATCTCTCTGATATGAGGAATTTGAGAGGCAGGGCGGGGAGGGTCATGGGGGAAAGGAAGGGAAAAAATAAAACAAGATGGGAGGGAGGGAGACAAACCATAAGAGACTCTTAATCTCATGAAACACGCTGAGGGTTGCTGGAGCATTGAGTGGGGAGGGATAGGGTGGCTGGGTTATGGACATTGGGGAGGGTGTGTGCTATGGTGAGTGCTATGAATTGTGTAGGACTGATGAGTCACAGATCTGTACCTCTGAAGCAAATAATACATTATATATTAATAAAAAATATCCTGTTTGAATGATAGCTTACAATATCTGAATGATAGCTCATTTATTCACTTGTCATCCTCTTAGAAATATTGTCCTTTTTCCCAATACAAAAGATAGTTTACATATATTTAGTAAGGTTTCATAAATTATTGAAAGTAGATGGAAGAAATGATGCCTTTGGAAACAAGGATACTGTTGCATTTTGTGTTTTCATTTTTAACTTATTCCTCTGTATGTAAGTAAAATTTTGAATAGTCACAAACTTCAGGCACCCACAAAATCCCTAGAAAGAGAATAAGAGGTGCAAACAAAATTTTAGTCTATATCTTGCCTTGTGGATGATGTAAATCATAATCTATTCATGCAAAAATTCATGGATTTTTTTAATATATTAATTATTCACTTATAAAAACATAGTTGTAGTCAAAGAATTAAAGTGTTCAATGATTTATGTTAGGCGTTGACAATCCAGCACCAAGATCATTTTAGGCAGGAATTCATATGCAAACATGGGCCTGACTCAATGGTGAGGGGAGTTTTGTATTAGACACTGCCCTGATTAGACAACAGTGGGGATCACCACTGATTTAACACCTGTGTTCCTGTCTTGGTTCTGAAATTGAAGCTCACTCATAATACCTTTCCTCATTTTTCCTATCCTAGTAATATTTAGCTAGTGTTTTGGTTCTTTTGTGCAGACTATCACTCAGGCTAACTTTGGCCAAACTTACAAATATTTCATTTTTATCTTCTGTCTCTCCTTTCTCCAACTAGATTGTGGTACAGTTTGACCAGCCAGTTCAACATTCAAAGGTATAATGACCTAATTCTCACTTTAGTCAAATTTTTCTCTGGATCCCCCCCCCAGAGTACTGGGATTTTGTCTTGATCATTCTTAGTTTTCTTCTGGGAAATAAATCCCACCTCAAAGTCTTGATATCTGCTTGCCTTTTGCTCAAAATATAGACTCCTCTGGTTCTTCTGTTACCAAACTTCATTTTCGCATGGGAGATTTGATTTCTAGTTGAGCTGCTGCAAGTATTAGCCCTCAATTTCCTTCAAACATTTCTGCTGTAACACTAGGATCCAGTCCTTCCCGTCAAAACTTCACTGTCCATGAGACTTCCCACTTGGTGTATGCCTTTCTAGCTCTTACCTCTCCACCCTGTATTGATAAGGAATTATGATTTATCAACACCAAATCTTTTCCCTTGGTTTTCAATTTTCTTTAGATGCCCAAAGGAACAGGAAAGGGCTTTTAAAACTGGTGGCTGAATTGTGATTGGAATTTCATTGTGTCCAATATTGTAAGATATGGGCTTCAGTGTTTGGGAATTTAGGGGTCAGTGATCACCTCAAGTTAAAAAAAAGATTTTGTTTTCTTTTTTTGTGACCTTGCTTTTTAAAAAACATTGAGGTATAGTTGACATATAATATTAGTTTTAGTTATGAGACATAATGATACAATATTTACATATATTGTAAAATGATCACCCCAGTAGGTGGTAAACATCCATCATCACATATAGTTACAGAATTATTTTTCTTGAGATGAGAACTTTTAAGACCTACTCTCTTAGGGGGAATGCCTGGGTGGCTCAGTTGGTTAAGCAGCTGCCTTCAGCTCAGGTCATGATCCCACGTCCTGGGATCGAGTCCCACATCGGGCTCCTTGCTCAGCAGGGAGCCTGCTTCTGCCTCTGCCTGCCATTCTGTCTGCCTGTGCTCGCTCTGTCCCCCTCTCTCCCTCTGATAAATAAGTAAAATCTTTAAAAGAAAAAAAAAAAGACCTACTCTCTTAGGAACTTTCAAACATGCAATACATCGTCTTTATCCATTCATCAGTCAATGAATATTTGGGCTCTTTCCATATTTTGGCTATTGTTGATAGTGCCACTATAAACATTGGGGTGCATGGATGCCTTCAAATTAGTATTTTTGTATCCTTTGGGTAAATACTTATTATTGCAATTGCTGGGTCATAAAGTAGTTCAATTTTTAACTTTTCGAGGAAGCTCCATATTGTTTTCCAGAGTGGCTGCACCGGCTTGCACCAATTCTCCTCAAGAAAGTAAGAGGGTACCATTTTGTCCATATTCTCACCAACACCTGTTGTTTCTTGTGTTGCTGATTTTAACCATTATGACTAGTGTGAGGTGATGTCTCATTGTAGTTTTTATTTGTATTTCCTGATGATGAGTGATGTTGAGCTTCTTTTCATGTGTCTTTGGCCATCTGTCTGTCTCCTTTGAAAAAATGTCTGATTATGTCTTCTTCCCATTTTTAAACTCAATTATGTGTTTTTTTAAATAATTTTTTATTTTTTATGAACATATATTTTTATCCCCAGGGGTACAGGTCTGTGAATCACCAGGTTTACACACTTCACAGCACTCACCAAAGCACATACCCTCCCCAATGTCCATAATCCCAGTTGAGCTTTATAAGTTTTTTATATATTTTAGATACTAATCCTTTATGAAATCTGTAATTTTCAAATACCTTCTCCCGTTCCATAGGTTTCCTTTTCATTTTGTTGATTGTTTCTTTTGCTGTGTAGATATGGCAGATATATATCATATACATATATGATATATACAAACACACACACAATGGAATGTTACTCAGCCCTTGGCTCAGGTCATGATCTCAGGGTCATGAGATAGAGCTCTGTGCTGGGCTCTGTGGTCAGTGGGGAGTCTGCTTGAGACTCTCTCACTCTCTCCCTCTGCCCCTCCACCCACTTGCACTCTGTCTGTCTGTCTCTCTCTATCAGAACAAACAAACAAATAAAATATTTTAAGAAAGAATAAAACCTTGCCATTTGCAATGACATGGATGGAACTAGAACACATTATGCTAAGTGAAATAAGTCACTCAGAGAAAGACAAATACCATATGATTTCACGCATATGTAAAATTTAAGAAACAAAACAGGTGATGATAGGGAAAGAAGAGAGAGAGAGAGAGAAAGAGAGAGGAAAACCAAGAAAAAGACTCTTTTTACTGGAGACAATAAATTAATGGTTATCAGAGGGGGAGTGGATTAATTAGGTGATGGGGACTAAGGAGCACACTTGTGACGAGCATCGGGTGTTGTAAGTGTTGAACTACTCAATTGCACACCCGAGACTAATATTATACCACATGTTAATTAACTGGAATTTAAATAAAAATATACAATACAGTATTATTTTTTGTTATGTCTTTTTAAATTTAATTTAATTTTTTCAGTTTTTCAAGATTCATTGTGCACCACACCCAGTGCTCTACGCAATACATATTATTAACTTTAGTCACTATGCTGTATGCTAAATCCTCATGACTTATTTAATTTATAAGTGGAAATTTGCACCGTGTGACCCTTTTATTCCATTTTGCCTATCCCAGCTCCTGCCTTTGGCAACACCCAAGTTGTTCTCAGTATCTGCGCATTCATGTTGTTTTTAGACTCCACATATAAGTGAGATCATGTAGTATTTGACCTTCTCTGACTTATTTCACTTAGTATAATGTTCTCAAGACCCTCCACGTTGTTGCAAATGGCAAGATTTCCTTCTTTTTTTTTAATGGCTGAATGATATTCCATTATATATTGTGTATATATATGCCACATTTTCCTTATGCATTCATCATGAATGGACATTGAGGTTGCTTCCGTGTCTTGGCTATTGTAAATAAAGCTGCGCTGAATATGGGAGTGCAGATATCTTTTCAGGTTAGTGTTTTCATTTCCCTCGGGTACATACCTAGAAATGGAATGACCGGACCTCTAGTAGTTCTATTTTTAATTTCTTGAGGAATTTTCATATTGTTTTTCATAGTGACTGTATCAATTTACATTCCCACCAATACTATGCGAGGATTCCCTTTTCTCCACATCCTTTCCAACACTTGTTACATCTTGTCTTTTTGCTAATAGAAATCCTAACAGTGTGAGGTTATAGTTTAATTGTGGTTTTGATTTTAATTTCCCTCATAATTAGTGATGTTGAGCACCTTTTTATGTACTTCTTGGCCATTTGTATGTCTTTGAAAAGATGTCTATTTAGATCCTTTGTCCATTTTAAAATTAGAGTTTTTTTGGCTATTGAGTTATACATATTCTTTATATCTTTTGAATATTAATTCCTTATGGGTGTATGATTCACAAATATTTTCTCTCAGTGTATAGTTTGCCTCTTCTTTTTGTTATGGTTTCTCTTACTGTGCAAAATTGTTTTAGTTTGATTTGGTTCTGCTATCCTTTTTTACTAAGTATATGAACTTATTATACAATAGCTAATAGTTTCAAATAATGATATTTTTTTCTTTAGATCCCCTATTGTTATTTGGTATGAACCTCTAAATCTTATCACTACTATGGTGAGGAAAATCAAGTCAATAGTAATCATATTTAGAGAAATACTCATAGAGTGCATATGAGCCAATATATATGAACCATACCATCGATTTAGCAGTAAGTTATGATTGTTATTCTTTAAGCTGTGTGTATTAACCTGAACTTTGGGGGAATAGTATTTTCTTTGGTCTACTTTGAAACCAAGAAAAGACTCTTTTTTTCATTGACTTTCCTGAACTTACCAATATTTATTATCCTGGACCTGTCCTCCTCTCTTTCTAATTAAATGGTGATATAATTTGATAAGACAGTAAAAAATTCAAAGAGCTAAGTGGAAGCCCATCATCCCCTGGGAGAGCTGTAAAGCAAGGATGGGAGAAAAGAGAAGGACTGGTGATAAATACAGTTATTGGGACTTAAAGAGGTACTGGAGTGAGGGAGGGAGAAAGAAATGTGATGTGAAGCACAAATGATGATAAACATATTAGCGGACTGGGGATTGTGCATTAGGGCATTCAAAGAACTTAGGGCAGCAGAACCCCTGCCTGGAACAACATCATTACTGAGGATGGTACTGAAAAAGAGTGATGCTTGCTACTCTCCCTCTCTCTGTTCCTTAATTTGCCTTTTAACCTTTGAATTTTTTTGTGGTTTCTCTTACCTCTACATCTACTATTCTATTATAGTTTCAAGATGTTTGAAATCAACTTAGAAGAAGATGGACTTCAAAGTCTAAATAATTAAGTATGGAATTAATGCAGAAAATGTTAAAGTTATGTGCCTTATGGCAACTTAGAAATATAATTTCAAATTGATCCCCTGATCATAGCTGATTCTGCATCACGATCTGTAAACCTGTAGAAAAATAGATTTAGATAAAAAATAAATTATTTTGCAATGACAATGATTTTGGTTTGGCTGATTTCAACTTCTTAGAAATTGGAAAGCAGAGGCACCTGGGTGGCTCAGTGGATTAGGCCTCTGCCTTTGGCTCAGGTCCTGAACTCAGGATCCTGGGATGGAGCTCCACATTGGGCTCTCTGCTCAGCAGGGAGCCTCCCCGCCCCTTCCCCACCCAACTCTCTCTGCCTGCCTCTCTGCCTATTTGTGATTCTCTCTCTGTCAAATAAAGAAATAAAATCTTAAAAAAAAAAAGAAATTTGAAAGCGATTCTTGTCTTTTGACACAGCAAGAATTAGTGCCAATGAATGGGACCTATTGTGAGATAAGAATGTGTCATCCATTAATTGTGACAGGAAAACTATACTCATTTGTTTGCTTGGGATCTTACAGTCACTTTTCATGTGAAGAATTAATTGAATGCATGAAACACTTTAAATTGAAATCAAAATGAACATTTCCTTGCTCACCCTTGAGGAGGAATAGCCTGAGTGACATGACTGAAAGTGGTGTTCATACAAAGTAGCTTCTTTCCTACGTACAGATTGGTTAAACAACTGGACAATTTTCACTGCTTATTTTGTGTTATTTTGTGTATAACTTTTGCCTAACCTATGTAGGCATAGGTTAGGCAAAAGTTCATTGAAGCTATTGATTTATCTGCATATGAAATGTCAAGTGTTATCCAGGAGAAAGTGCTACATGTTCCACAGCATTGCAAATTTGCCTAATAGCCCAGAGAGTGCATTATTTACTATTTACTTGTTAAACCTCGTTGCAAAATTTTAACTTTTATACACTTTACAAGTCAATTGAAATAAAAACTGCAGGAGTTTTAGGCAGTCAAAAATATAACTGCACTTTGCTTTTTTAATATTATCACAGAATGGCAAAATGTTATAGTCTGCAAGTCACTGAAGACAGATATGAAGTTCCAGATGGTAACTTTCTAATCAATTTTTATTTATACCTACTATAAAATAGTGCCTTTGTAAGAAAAGAGTACAATCCACTGTTGGGTGGCATCTAATGTTTTCTGTGATGCGTATAAGAGCTGAGAGTTCTCAAAAGAAACCAGATTAAGTCAACAAATTGGAAATGAACATGTTGCTACCTGCATGCTATCCTCAGAATTTCAACCAAAATGTAGTTGAAAATATTAAGAAAGGATTCTTGTGAGAGGTATAGAAATGAGTTAGAAATATTAGCATGGAATGGGTTTGCATAAAGGGGCTATTTTAACAATCCTTATAATAAACATAATTTGCATCAAAACCGTGGGTGTGCATGGGCATAGGTCTGAGAGTTTCCTTGCCCTCTGAACATTACGTTAAGTGCTGTTTTTCAAAGTACTCCTCCATCCAGAAAATACATTAAAGCAAATAGGCAAATATTGGGAATATCTCTATTTTTTATATTGGACAATAAGGACAAATATTTCATAACTGTGTTTTTATTTTTTTTAATTTTAAGAGGATTTATTTTTTTATTTGAGAGAGAGGAGGAGAGAGAGGCAGAGGCAGAGAGAGAAGGGAAACTAAAGCAGATTTGGTCTTGAGTACAGAGCCCAAGCTGGGGCTCCATTTCAGGACCCTGAGATCAGGACCTGAGCTGAAACTAAGAATTGGTCACTTAACCCACAGGATCACCCAGGCATCTCTACTAAATTTTTATATAAATGTTGAAGCTGCTGCTTCTCAGAGTTAGTTGAAGAGTTATAGGTCAAAGAAAATGTTGACTTTATTCATTTCTACACTTCTCTGTGTTTCATAGTCTGTCTAATAGGGTTTATGATGTTCTTTTAAAATATTTGCAGTCATTATCTGGAAAATATAAATATTTTGAAATGTGCCATCAAACAAATATATTATTTTGTGTATTTTCAGTTAGAGTGAAGAAACAGTTTGAACACTGCAGGCAGGATTCTTTAAAAGAAGATTTATTCCTTCTTAATAGCATCTTCTTTATGTAACACAAAGCTTAAAACTTTTAAAGTTTTGTACACTTGTATCATTTTGGGTGCCTATTTCTTGTACATCTTCGTTGACTGTCTCCTATCTCTCTCCCTTGTTTGCCCGTTCTGGTGCTCCTCCCATTTATCTCTTAAGAGGTTGGTTCTGCCAGTTAAGCACACAGGTTGGTCTTGACCATGCAGCTGACTAACTGAAACACTCAAAAACACATTTGATGCCTTTAGCCATGCACATGTAGTGTCATATCCAGAAGCCAAATAACTTGAAACCCACCGTAGATGTCCACCTTTTTCATTTGCATTTGTAACCCTCCTGCTCACCCCCAGAATTAGGAGTTCTATCCAGAAATGGCTTTTCAGTTATAGAAATTACCATCTAAATTGCTTAGAAAGAAAAAAATCATTCCATATAAAAAACTCATTTGTTAAGACCCCTGCTAATGCATGTTGTTTCTTTGCACAAATTAAAACTCTCCCCTCCCTACACAAATGCATATATACCTCTCCCTGAGTAGTTATGGCTCAGCAGTTGCCCAATTTTTTTTAAAGCAGAGACACACCAGATTTCTGCTGCAATGTGTTCCTGAGCCAGGCTCCCTTCTGCAGCAACCAGCATGTTCTGTCTTATGTAAACTGCAAGCTCCGCATTAAGAGATGTAGGGACCATTTATAAAGGAAACTATGTGATGAATGGATTGGAATCTGCGGCAAACCTGCCTTTACAAAACACAAAGTGTTGAATGTTTACATTATACCGTATAGGTTTAATTTTGATATTAATAATACATACTTATTGTAGTGGACTTTGAACAGGTGGCAAGAGGAAGGAAAAATCCCTTATTTCCCAGAGTTAGTCATTGTTAATATGAGCTTCGTAGATCTTTACTGAAAAAGAAAGAATAAACATTGTTGAAGTTCCTCAACACTTGTGTGTATTGTAACAATAATTTTTAATGATTTTGTAATGTTTCAGAATGGATGTACCACATTTTATTAATTCTTAGTTGTGTAACATATGGAGACTCTAAGTAAAATATTATTCTCTGACTTGAATTTCTGATGTTACACATCTGAATAATGAATTCTTTGCCTCTCTATGACACACAAATTTCTACCCAGCCTAAAGTAGAGGCCTTGCTAGGGAACAAATTTTTTCTGTTAACAATGCACTAGTATTGCTGTTGTAATTATAAATGCATTGCTACTGGAGAAAATTATTTTATTATGAATTTCAGTGTCTAATCCCAAGGATTAGTTTTTATCCTCCATATTGCAGCTTTAATAATATAATATATCAAGGATTTATTTACTGTTTTATGTAGAGCCACAGATTTGTTTATTCAGAGAATTTCAAGCAACCAGATTGCAAAACTGAGAATAACTTGCAAATTTGATTAATTTTCTTATCTCAGCTGGGCTCAACTTTAAGAGCATGAATCCTGACACACAAAACATTCTTTCTATTGCAAATATTCTAACTTGGAAAAGAGAAGAATATTATTATCAGTGATACTGTTTATTTTACTGTTCTTCTGTTTGAAAAGATTCCTTAACTAGAGAAATTATTTATACCACTTTTCCTGCTTGCATTCAGAGCACATAAAAACATTGAGTTGCCTAATCAAAGAAGTTGTCTGACTTTTTTTCCTGCTAACTGGGATTGCAAAAGATGTTTTCAATCCATTTGGACAAAGATTTTTTTTTTTAAACAAGTGGTTCCCTCTTTTATCATCTTTTAATTCTTTTCTCCACATCCTGGGTTCAGTGGCTATTTTCAATGAAAACTCTATTAGCTGTAACTCACTGGTATCATTAATCAGATAGTATCTTTCTAACAGCCAGCCAGGATTTCTCAGAGGAAGCTGGAATAATTTTCAAGGATGGAAAGAAGTATAAGGTGACTGATATTCTTAGATAAAACTCAGTTTACTCATGGTACTCTGGACCCAATGAACATAGGGTCAGTCCTTCTCTGGCATGGCTACTGTTAAGGATGCAGGTACTCAGGAAGCTAAGAAAACTGGATTTGACCACGAGGTGTTCTGCCTTCTTAAAAGAGCCAAACTTTGGCCACCGACTGTCAGTCAGTGCCCTGTGCTCACTGAGACCTATTCATTTCTCTTCAAAATGCCAGCAGTCTCAGGAATGCCAAAATAACATCTTACCTGTTTTATGGGGAAGCATTTTGTTTCTGCTCCGAGGGAGCAGATAAGAGTGTGAGCATACACACAACTGCTTTTCTGAGAGAAGTATTTCCTTTCAGATATTCCTGTTGTCCACCTCCACCAAGATGGGGGAGAATCCTGCCCACATACCTGGGAACCTGGATACTCAATTGTGTGTGTCCCACTTCTGTTACACAGTCAATTGAGACAATGCATTATTTAAAACAAACAGCCGAAAGAAAGAAAGAAAGAAAGAAAGAAAGAAAGAAAGAAAGAGCCTAAAGATGATGCTTTCTCCTTCTCTTAATTCAAATCCCCATGAAGCTTGATAACCAGACGGGACAGCTGAACAGTCAGTCCCTTTATGTCCCTGCTCCATGCTTCCCAACACAATGCCTGGGATGTTACTAAAAAACCATTGATGAGAAGGTCAAATGCCTGCATTTCAGTTAAAATTACTGTTGATCATGTATCATTTATTACTTTGTCTCCAGTGATTAATGGCACGCCCATAGTGGGGGAGGGGTAAGAAAAGTAGTTTCTTATTCTACATTGATATATTTTCTAGTGTTAGATAAAGGATAATGATGTATTTCCTCTTTCGCTTGATTGTTAGGTTACTCAGGTAAGCTATAGTCTCCCCCCAACTTTTTTTTTTTTTTAAAGATTTTGTTTATGTATTTGACAGAGATCACAAGCAGGCAGAGAGAGAGGAAGGGAAGCAGGCTCCCCGCTGAGCAGAGAGCCCGATGTGGGGCTTGATCCCAGGACCCTGGGATCATGACCTGAGCCAAAGGCAAAGGCTTTAACCCACTGAGCCACCCAGACACCCCTCCCTTTTTGTTGTTTTATTCAGCTATATAGCATATGGCTCAAATAAATGTTTGTATCTGATTTTCTATTGTGTGCTAACTCGGCCTTTTTTTTTTTTGCAATGAATAAGTTTTCTCCCACACTTTTCTTCTGTTTTTCACAATTTTGTTGATTAAATTTAATTGTGACAGGACCACATGGGAACTTTTTTGTGGAATGGAAGTGGTATGTATCTTGATATAGTGGTTATGTTGGTGTATGCATTTGTCACAATTCACCAAGTTGTACCCCTTTAAGAATAGGTGCTGTTTATAATATCTAAATTACACCTCAATAGAAGCGATTTTTTAAAAAAATGAATGTACAGAATAAAAATTCATATATTGACTGCAGTTTCCGTTTGCAAACTAAAACATCATTATTGATTTTTACATGAAAGAAGCATATTATTTCAAAATATAATTAAAAGTTTCCTTGAGAAACCTTCCAATGTTCACATTAAAGATGGTCACTCTGGTTAGTAGTAAGTATAAGAAACTGAGTCATATGAAATAGAGATAAGCCTCAGAAAATTAACTAAAAGTACGACTTTGGGAAGTGTCTCCTCTTGTTGTAAAATTGAACCCAATGGTTTCTCTCTCATTAAGACTGAAATAAAATTTTGTGTTTCTATGAGAATCCTATAGTCAATGCATGGTAAATACACATTTATATATGTAATTTTCTACTGATTGACAAAAGATGAAACAAATTTACATAATCTCACAACCTTGTATAAGTCCACGTATATTACAATATAATACCCAGCTGCAGCAATTCTCCAGGTACGTTATCAAAAACCTGTAAGTAGCATTCTTTGGGGTCTAATGCTAAGGCCTGGAGACAGGATTCTGGTTTTTTTGTGACAAGAACTCTAAAATTTGTTGAGTATGGTTTAAGTGGCCTCACCATACTCACCCCAAAAAGTAACTATGTGAGGTGATATATACATTAACTCACTTGATTATGGTAAATATTTTATAATGTACATGTATATGAAATTACCATTGCACACTTTAAATACATACAATTATGTTTGTCAATTATACCTCAATGAAGCTGGAAAAAAAGAAATTCTGGATAGGAGCTGTAACAGTTCTGGCTCCGTCTACCATAGGACACTCAGACCAAGTCAACAAGAACAAGGTGATTAACTACCACATGGAGGTCATCCTTCATTAGGAGGAGCCGGAAGAGACTGAGAAATGTGACAAACAGAATGCTTCTCAAAATCAAATTAAATACTTCTTTAACAACCGGAAGCAAAAGCCATAGATAAATCAAACCAGTTACAAATGATAACCTAAAAAGATAATGGAAGTATCAGCAAAAGTGTAAAACATTTAAGCAAGAAAACGAGCCAACTGAAGGCAATTTTAGCACTTTGAGTAAGGGAGACAGAGCGAGAAAAGTACAATGTCACAACACACAAAGAGTGTCTCAACAATAAAGCAGAGGACACAGTATAAATGTTACAGAGACATAGGAGGATGAGGCATACAAACACACATGCACACACACCTCACACTTGTTGCCTCTCCAAGAGTCTTATACTTTTTGTTTGACAGAAAGCTTTCAAAATACTATGGAGGCATGGATCAGATATAAAGGTATTTGTAGGTGAAGAAGTGGGGGTGGGGAATTTGAAGAAGTAGGGGTGGGGAATTTACTACACTTTTGAGAAATGGGACAATGTAATATTAGCTAGAGAGGGTAACAGACTTAGGGAAATATTTTTAGGGGATGCAGACTCAAACAGTTTTTTGATCTGATTGAAGAAAACAGCAAACAGTGAAGATTGAGGATGAAGAAAAGGTGTGAAGGTATCATTTGGGAAAGTAAGAAAATAAATGGATATTAAAGGAGAAATGGAAGATAAAGGTTGATATATTTATATCATGTGGCTATTCAGAGGACATTTTAAATAGGGCAATTATAGAGATTGTGTATTGGCTCAAGAAAGTGTGAAGCGTGTTTGTTAGAGAGTGGAATGGAGTCACATAAAGATCTGAATTTGGGAAGAAAGGACAGAGGGAAGGATATAAGGGTATATGTACATATACATTTTGTCCTAGTATTTTGGAAGCCAGGAACAAAGGAGTCAGGAGGCTGGGGGATGGTGAGGACAGGATAAACATGTGCCATTAGTAAGTAGGGAGGCTGAGTTATGTAACTAAAAGATTATCAGTCTTTAACAAAGTCTGAAGTCCTAGTGGGACAGTTGGTTTGATGCTATAAGTCAGAGTCAAATTGCTAAATGGTAAAGCAGACAGAGGAAGAGAATGGTTGCTGGAAAATCTACATTAATATTACTAGCCAACACTTCTTGAGCATTATTACTAAGTGAAGGGCACTCTTCTAAGTGAACTGCATGGTTTAACTTATTTATTATTCATACATGATAAGAGCTGTTAATATCTCCATTTTGTCAGGGGCACAGAGAATCTAAGTAATTTGGCCAAGATTTCAGAGCTTATAAATGGCAAATCCAGGCGTAGAACCCAGACTTCTGATGCTAGAGGTCATGCTTTCAACTCCATCATTATTCTGCCTCCCATTTTAATGAAATAGATGAATGGTAAGTGATAACATTTTACTTTTTCATAGGCAGCATTTTGAGGGAAGTTTCAGGCTTGCAAGAAAATAGATGCCTCTTAGAGGCATCTGGCCTTTTCCCTTTCATCCCTCAGAGCAGCCCTCTGCTTTCTGAAAGGTAGTGACATCCACTCATGTTCCATTCTGCCTCCATGAGCCCATGTTCACATTTTTTGCCTTGTGCTAGCCAGGGCTGGGGTCAGTCCCACTAATTTTCTTTTTTAAATAAATATCCCATGTCTTCCTAGAATATTATAAGATTAGAAAAGTCACTGAAGATGATGGACATTGTTTCTGTTATGTATTACTATGCAAATGATGACCTCAATTGTTAGTGTCATAAAATGGCAGACATTTATTATTTCTTATGATTATGTAATCTTTAAAATGATTGGCTTTCCTTAAGCAGTAGGTAGTAAGAGTTACTAATATTTGCCGTTATCATCACCATCAGCAGCAGCATCATGATATAAATGATCCACAACCAGGTATGAGAGAATTTATATTCCTTCTCTTCTTGGCACCCCAACACCCTTGAGTCAGGAGTGTAGGACTGTGGGAAATCTCAGAGGCTGTGTTTCCTGAGTAAATCCAGGAATGTTTTGAGGAACTCAGTCAGTATGATATTGTAGAAAGTTTTTGACCAAATATGAAAAGACTTGATGGCCAGCATGTGTCCACCACTTGATAGCCATGATAATTTGGGCAAATCCAAATCACCTGTATTCCCTGATTATTAATTTCTTCACATAGTCAGTGGGTGGGGGTTACTTATCTCACTAGCTTATTACAGCGTAGCTGTGATAATCAGATGGATGGTATGTGTAAGGTTGTTTAAAAAGTGTAAAGTGCCTCATTTATTCTTCTCGTACCCACTTAAGCCCCCATGTTGCATCACCACTTCCTCATATCAGGGAGATCATATGATAGTTGCTTTGGTGAGTGCTGTGAAGTATGTAAACCTGGTGATTCACAGACCTGTACCCCTGGGGATAAAAATATATGTTTATAAAAAAAAGTGTAAAGTGCCAAACCAAAATACTTAAGTATGTACTGTTACCTTTCCTACTGTGGTACTGTTTCAAAAGCTTTACACGTATTAAGTCATCTGCAGGGTCATTGCTATTATTGCCCCTCCCGCTCAATTTTACCTTTGGACACTGAAGCACAGAGAGGGCCAGTAAACTACCCAAAGCCAGGTTGCTTATAAATGACGGAATGAGAAACCAGAGAGAGGTAGGTATCAACTCCTGACAGGAAAGGATCTAAAGAACACTGAGCAACACTACCAGATGCCACCATGAGGGCATAGAATGACTGGATCTAGGAGGGAGGCTGGGCATGGAGTGCTGGTCCCAGGCTGACAGGGAGGAGCTGAGTGCAGCCTTCTTGATTATATCTTCATTTGGAGGCATTGGATGTAGCAGAGGAAGATTATTTCCTTCAGGCTTTCTTTTAAGGTTCCTTTAACCAGTCCTTTGGGAATTTTACCCTCAAGCTGAAACTCAGCTTCTACATTTGGGAATTTGGGGCTCTTGACAAGGAGTTTTCCCATCTTTGGTTTTAGACAGAGGAACTGGCTTGGTCCTCAATATTTTCTTTACCATATTGGATTTAGATCATATTGTTCCTTTCATTTCCTTTTTCAATCTGTAAAACAGGAAAGAAGATAAAATATAATAATGATTACCCCAGCAATAGCCCAAACTCCAGATGCTCATCTTCCAAGGTCTGAATCTGAGGCCTTAGCTGAATATTCAAGCAATTTCTTCTTATCCTTATAGTCATAGTTCCTAGGATTTTAGAGAATGCAGACAATTTCATGTATAAAATTAAAATGCATAGTAAAATCAGATGGTAAAAATTCAGGAAAAAATTTCACCTCCCAGATATGTGCAACCCATTTCATAGGTGGCTTGACTCTGAAAAAACACTATTTTCTTAAAATGTGTACATTTATTATCTGAAAAATATCCATAAACTCGACTGTGATCTTGACTCTCCCTAACATTGTCAGGTGCTTATAACTTGGGTTGAAAATAAAATCACTGATGCAGAATGAGATACTAAGAATTCATTATGCCTTTAGCAAACGTTTCTTGAGTGCCTACTTTAGGGAGACACTGTGCTATTGCAAAGGAGAGGAAAAGGTAATCTCAAACCTTAAGGAATTCCTAAAAGGGAAACTGTCAGATGAGTAAGAATTCCAAAACTGAAGGAAGGATTAGCTCATAGGAGCCTGTCTCTTTAGTGGAAAGTCAGAAAAGTTGTAGAGCTGGCCAGCGGACACCAAGTTGCCAAGAAAGTCCCAAGAGGGAGTGCCTATATATAAACTGGGGTGGAGGAGAAAAAGCTGGGCCACTGTCTCATACATTCAGATAAATGAGTGAGTCGTTAAGGACTACTACTCTATATACGCCAGAATCTAACCAAGACAGAAGGTTCTAGTAGGTAGAGATGTGCCAGGTCACAAAAATGAAAATCAATGGGCTCAGTCCCACGTGAGTGAATGAATCAAGTTATATGCATGTTGAGCATTTAAGGAAAAAACCGAAGGAGAATCTGGTATAGCTTTTTTCTGTGCCTCTCTCTTTGTAGCTGGGTATACCTGGCTTCTTCTTCTTCTTCTTCTTTTTTTTTTTTAAGATTTTATTAATTTATTTGACAGATGGTGATCACAAGTAGGCAGAGAAGCAGGCAAGAGAGAGGAAGACAGAGAGCCCAATGCAGGGCTTGATCCCAGGACCCTGGGATCATGACCTGAGCCAAAGGCAGAGGCTTTAACCCACTGAGCCACCCAGGCACCCCTATGCCTGGCTTCTTTTGCAGTCTCTTCAAGAATATCTCCCTTGAAGACAAGGACTCTCAATGTTTTCTCTCATTCTAGATGTGGTCTACAAACAAGTCAGTGCCTGAAGCAACCCATAAGGTTCTAGGAGAACTAGTGGAGGAACCATGGTCCATGAATTTCCAGGGAAAAGAAGGAGCATACCAACTTTTCCATCGGTCCTGTGACCTGGATTAGTAAGAGTGGTCTCTGAGTATGTGTGGGGAAGTGCCTACCAAAATAAGTAGAAAGAAAAGGTTCTCTGTACTTACTCATTTCTAGCAGAAATTGTTCTTAGCTGGTTTTTTAACAGTGAGAGAAGGCAGCCATTGATGTCATGTGAGCACACTCGTGGTCAAGGACACCCCTGGAATCTATATGGATCTTTTGGGGGCAATCTCCACCGTACTACGAATAGCATGAAACCCACTAAATGTGACATTAGACTGAAGAAGGCACAGCATTTTTTAGGGGCAAAGGATCATTATTCAATGCTTATTGTTCATTGCCTTCCATGTGGAAGACAGATGCTTTTTATAAAACAACATGCAAACAAAGGATGCTAATACACTTTTTTTTAATGAGTTGCAGTGATTGGAGTTCCATAAAGTGAAGTGGTAGTAGAGTGGACTTTGATGGGGGGCAGAGATTTAGAAATTTAACTCTGCTCTTACCTTTCTCAAGAAGCATGTGGGGTTTAAGGGTTTACTCATGCATAGCCAAAGTTTCAGTTCCTTTTCCATTTCTTTTTTGTTGTTGAGATTGTTGTTAATTTTTTTTTTTTGGATGTATGATCTTATTTATTTGTTACTCTTAGAAAATCTCATTTCTGATTGCACTCAGGCTTAGAGATAAAAGCTCTCAAAGAGGACCGCCTCTGTTTCTTGGTAATCTGATCCTGGAGTTTTTCTTTGGCTTCTTAACATTCTCTTGGCCAAAAGTTTAATATATTCTGCAGTCTATTTCTTATTTTTCTAAGTACTCTGTTTCTTTATGACAATACATCAGTGTTTGTACTGGAGGAACCTGGAGAAACAAGATGCTGAATCTTGGGTGCTTTGCTTCTAGAATTCTTCTTTGTCTTTCACACAACATAATGGTAGGCATCATTTTCTTTAGAGAGATTGAAATGTTTATGGGTTCTGCTAGGTCTTTTGGGCCCTAGGTGATGAAGCTCAGTAGTATCAGTGAATCCAGAAAAATCCCCCCAACCCCCACTTTTTTTTCTTACAATGACCAATTTGAGAACATTGAGATTGGCACACACAGTTCAACCCTGAACAGATTTGTGCTTTCTTTCTCCAGTCCTTCTTGATACGTAGCAAGAGTGCCCCTTACTCAGCAGCAGGCAGACACAATTGTGGGTCAAGATACCTTCTTTCATGGGGAAGCCTTGCTTGTCATTGCCACCACTGATTCAGACCACGTAACACTTCCACTCTTTACCCCAAGCATCAGCAGCAACTTCTGTGACATATGCTTCTCATAAAAGGCACAGTTTGTGAGTTTGTGTTCATTGTCTACTTCAATGAGTTTCTGGCATCAGGAACTGGGAAAGAGATGTTCAGCTTCATCCTAACACAGCCTACCACCACCAAGGTACCGTAAAAAAGACCTTTTTCAATAATTCTTGAAGCTAGTTTTGCAAAATTGAGAATCAGATTGAAATCCACCACATGTTATTGTAATTAAGCTACAAAAATTAAATTATTCAAACATTTTTTTTTTAAAAAGTAGAATGGAATTGCTTAGTAATGAATGTATTTCATTTTCCACATTAGTTATCTTTTAAAATTTTATATGCTTTTTACCTCTAATTCTAAGTATCTCTTAGTTTGGGGACAATCATTCAATTGATTTTAGTAATGTATATTGTCCCTATCAGAGGTGATGTTCGATGCAGTTTAGAGCTTGTTTGGACAGATATTTATGGTCTTATTGACTTGCAAATAAAAACTTGTTATCCAAAAACATTTATAATGTGATGTTAGCTTGTAAGAAGTGATGACTTTGAAGATGCTTTCTTTATCTTCTCAGCAGTGTTACATTCAAACTTTGGAGACTGAAAGATTTGAGACTTCAGCTAAAAGCACTAATTTTGCTGCCTGAATTTATTATGAGAGACAAAAGAAGAAGTCAAGTTGGCTGGTACAATTTTACCTTATCTTCCTTGATGTATAATTGGTTTTAGTAGTTTGGATTCATTTAAAGCTCTCATCTTTCTATATGTAGCACTTTTCTGCAGAAATTTTAAAAGAACAAAATGAACACTTTTATTGCACTATCTCCCCTTTAAACATGGTTATTTATAAACATTTAGGATGAACTGCATTTCAGAAAGTTGATTGATTGGCTGTCCCATTTTGGAAGAAGTAGGACCATCTGTTTTAGAGAGAGAGAAAGAAGAGAGTGCTCCATTTTCTATTTGAAAGAAACTCACCACTTAAAATCCAGGTATTTTTTAGTGTTCAAATAATCAAAGTTAAATTCTTTGCAGAACCTTCACTTGATAGACCTTTCAGTGTATGTTTTGATTAACTGTCTGGTTGATGGATTGATGACCCTTTCCTCATTGGGCTGAATTGACTGTGAAGGTGTCTGCAGTAAAAAGACCATGCTGTGTATTTTGTGAATGAATTCAGCTGATGATCTTTCTTCGGTAATTTATAAGAGACAATGGATGGGTAGACATTGGGACTTCAAAGCAGCACTCAGCTTCTTCATTCCGATATATTTCATATACCTAATATATGAATTCTACAATCTATCAATTACAATATAAAGTTTATGTTTATAAAAAAATATTAATATTTTAAAAGACATGGCCTTATTTTACTACCATACAATTTTTTAAAAAAATTTTTATTTATTTATTTGACAGACGGAGGTCACAAGTAGGCAGAGAGGCAGGCAGAGAGAGAGAGGAGGAAGCAGGCTCCCTACTGAGCAGAGAGCCCGATGCGGGGCTTGATCGCAGGACTCTGGGATCATGACCTGAGCCGAAGGCAGAGGCTTTAACCCACTGAGCCACCCAGGTGCCCCTGTTGAAGGGCATCTTGGCTCTTTCCACAGTTTGGCTACTGTGGACATTGCTGCTATGAACACTAGGGTGCATATGGCCCTTCTTTTCACTACATCTGTATCTTTGGGATAAATGCCAAGTAGTGCAATGCTGGGTCATATGGTAGCTCTGTTTTTTACTTTTTGAGGAACCTCCACACTGTTTTCCAAAGTGGCTGCACCAACTCTCATTCCCACCAACAATGTAAGAGGGTTCCCCTTTCTCCACAACCTCTCCAACACTTGTTTCTTGTGTTGCCAATTTTGGCCATTTTAACTGTTGTAGGGTTGTATCTCCAATATGGCTTTGATTTGAATTTCCCCAATTGCTAATGACTTAAACAATTCATGGAAACCAATGAGAATGAAGATGCATCAGTCTAAAACCTATGAGATACAGCAAAGGTAGTCTTAAGGGGGAAATACAGAGCCATCTAAGCCTCCCTCAAAAATAGAAAAAATCTTGAATACACAAACTCTTTTTACACCTTAAAGATCTGGGGAACTTTAAACCTAACTCACACATGAGGAGGGAAATAATTAAGATTAGAGCAGAGATCAAAGAATTAGAAACCAAAAATATAGTAGAACACATAAACAAAAGCTGGTTCTTTGAAAGAATTAGTAAGATTGTTATGTCAGTGGCCAGACTTATCCAAAAGAAAAAAGAAAGGACCCAAATTAATAAAATTATAAATGAAAGGGGAGAGATCACAACTAACACCAAGGAAATGAAAACAATTATTAGAAATTATTATCAGCAGCTATATGCCAAGAAGTTAAACAACTGGGAAGAAATGGATGCATTCCTGGAAACACATAAACTACCAAGACTGAAATAGGAGGAAACTGACAACCTGAATAGACCAATAACCAGTAACAAGATTGAAGCAGTGATTACAAACCTCCCAAAAAACAAGATCCAGGACCTGATGGACTCCTTGGGGAATTCTATGAAACATTCAAAGAAGAAATAATCCTAATTGTCCTGAAGATGCTTTACAAAAAATAGAAACAGAAGGAAAATTTTCAGAGTCATTCTATGGGGCCAGCCTTACCTTGTTCCCCAAACCAGGCAAAGACCCCATCAAAAAGGAGAATTTCAGACCAATATCCCTGATGAATATGGATGCCAAGATTCTCAACAAGATCCTAGCTAATAGGATACAACAGCACATTAAAAGGATTACCCACCACAACCAGGTGGGGTTTATCCCTGGGAGGCAAGAGTGCTTCAACATTGCCAAATCAATCAATGTGATAGAACACATAAATAAGAGAAGAGACAAGAACCACATGGTCCTCTCAACTGACGCAGAAAAAGCATTTGACAAAACACAGCCTCTTTTCCTGATTAAACTTTTCAGAGTAAAGGGATAGAGAGAATATTTCTCGGGTGATTTAATACTAGAATGAATATAAATTGCAACCTGCTTTTCTGAAAACATACCTCTTTTTGTTGCGTGGATATTTAAGAACATGATTCGGTATCAACGGCTTATTTTGAGGCTCTATTGTTCCCATATCTTCTTTTAGTGGTTACAGGGAACCACAAACCACTGAAAATATCAAGAAAAAAGGGATTCGGAACTTAAGGCTAAACTGCCAGGCAAGATCATGGAGTAAAACATGGAACAACATGGTAGATGAAAACTCAAAAACAAGCACAGATCAAAAGCTTTGAACTTATGATTTGCCTTAAAAGTTTTTCTTCATCCATAATCTTTCTAATCCAGTTGCAAAATGGTATTTCCGATTAGCATGCTGGTCAGTGAATGAAATGAACTAATATATTAAGTAAATGTTCCCTGTATTTCTTTAATAAGCACCCCAGCAGGAACAGGGAGGCTATGTGATGCTTCTCTTTCTGGGAAATGTTGGCAAGTGGTGGGAGACACTGGGGTCAAATGGTTTCCTGAGTTTCATTATTCTTGCTGAAACCTGAATGCTCCCAAATTCTCATGTCCTCAGGCATCACCTTTCCCCTTTCAAGGCAGCTAGCATATAACACAGCTTGGGTCCTCTCCCTGTTAATGGCAATAAGTCTCTGCCTTTCACGGGAAGATCCTTTGTGAGTTTCAATAGCCATTTAAGGGTTTAAATGTTCAACAAATCCATTTTCAGTGTCTGCTTGTCATCTCTTGCTTGAGATTCCTGTTCTGAGCACTCTGGTGACCAGTTTTTGCCCTCTTCTAATCTTCTCTCTGGGCAATGATTCTCTGCACAGTGTTTGGTACATGCAAGGTCACACCCTCCACCCTGCAAGGTCACACCACTCTCCAAAGCAAAAGGGCAGGGAAGCTAAAACTGCCATGTAGCATTAAAAAAGAAATCTGGAAGAGCAGAATGAAATCACAATGTAAAATATTAAAAATATAGGCATGGAAACAAAAGTAAAAACCTTTTTCACAGTTGTCACTGCTCCTTTCAGTGCACCCATTCTCCTTTATAGGGTTCTCTATTTCTTCTGGGTTCCCCTTATCCCTCCTGTTCCTCTACCTCCTACCAGGCCGTTGCCATGCTTTCTCAGGAGCCACTTTCACCTATTTTGTTCCTCCTTGGAGTCCAAGCTCCAACCCCCAGACTCAGATAAATAAACAAAAACTTCTTGTCCCCAAACAAATCCCACTTCCTTCATTTTGTCCTTGAATTACTGATTCATAGCAACCATTCTTTCAATTGCTATCCATGCGACCCACATGAAAGTGCTCCGTTCTCCAGAGCCTGAAGTAGCAATCTCTAGAATTGACAGTACTTTTACCCAGCATGGATTCCACACGTCTGCATGAGTAACAGCTAGGTCTGTTATAGCCACCTAACTCATTGTGTTTACCCATGTGGTCCTTCCACGTGGAGAGCCAATCCCCAAAACAATGTTCAGTTTTCATCCAAGAAGACAGAAGTGGCTTCTGACTGAAACATTGTCTTTTTCAACTACAAAATTTAACGATGCAGTCAAAATTCACCTTTTGCAGCCAAAGGATATGTCTAGAAACTTTAAAATAGGGTTGTGGTTGCTATGCACATCGATGAAAACTATTACTGTGTTTTGTTAGTAAATAGTATATACTATTATATATAGTCTGTTGACCATCATCTGTCCATATAGAGTCAGACTGACCTTTACACTGATGTAAGTCAGCAGATTTCTTAGAACTGCTTTTCCATGCTTTATGCTTTCTTAACACATTTTAACCATATCCATTAAAAGTAGCAGCTGATTTTGTGGTAGAAATATGTAAGTGTGAGTGAGGATTTAAAAAAAAAAACTACTTGAATATTTTGCCTAGATAAAATTGTGTTGTTTGTTATTTGTATACTAAATATCTAATATTTACCGTTGACTTTTCAGCTTTGTTTTATTGTCAATCTTTAGTTTTGTACCATTGTGCCTGGGAAATATACTTGGTATGATTTTAGTCTTCTTAAAATTTGTAATATTTATTGTTTCTCTTTTTATGTGATCTAATCAGGGGATTCTTCTGTGAGTACTGGAGGAAAATGTGTATTCTGTTTATCTTAGATGGAATGCTGTATATATATCCTTTAGAACCATGTGTTTTGAAATATGCTTCAAATAAAAAATGTTCTTGTAGGGGAAAAAAAAAACCCTTCAACTGAGAGTACTCATTTTAAATAAAGTATATTAGAGGAGAGGAGTGTGGGGGATGGGTAAAGTAGGTGAAGGGGATAAAGAGTACTGAGTAATGTATAAAATTATCGGATCACTATATTGTATATCTGAAACTAATATACCATTGTATGTTAACTACACTGGAATCAAAATAAAAATACTTAATAAAAAATTAAAAAAAAAGAAAAATTTCCATAGAGACATAACCAAATAATCAGACTGTATTGCTGAGAACTCACTTTTTAGGCCTGGAAGTGATCTAGGAGGTAAGAGTGGGATGCTATTTAAAGGTAAGACAAGTCTCTGCTGTCAAAATACTTCAGTTCTTTCTGATAATGTCCCATTCTTTAAAAACATGGCTATAGAGTTCTGAAAGTCCTAAATTTATGGCATTTAAAAGTAAGACTGATTCATATTTTTGAAAATGCAACAGTTAAAGGATAGATAACCTGCAGCAACTATTTTGGCAAACAAATGGTATTTTATATTGCTGTCTCCAGTGAGAAAATGAATATGATTATGTGTCTGATAATAGATGTTTTAATGGTTCTTGGACATAGAAATAATCTTATGTGTTTCATTAAAATTGTCTCATGCTGGAAATGTATGCATTTTAGTTTTATTATATATAGTGGAATATAAATTCCTACTCATTTATTTCTCACTTGAAACAAATATATCTTTCTTATTTCACTAACACTGAGCCATTGCAAAAATACTTCCTCCCACCTTGGGTTTGCTACAATTACACAAAATTCTCCTTAGGCATGTTCTGTCTGGAGGAATAACTGTTCTCTATCTTCGAGACAGAATCTATCAAAGGGGTTGTGCCTCATGGCCTGTCCAGAGACAAGTGTTTCAAGAAAAATTGCTGATTGAAAATAATGTGCCACCCTACTTACTACGGGGCACTGCTGAGGTAAATCTCTCTTTTTAATGGCGGAGAGTTGCTTCATTTCAGAGAAACTGCACACACATCTTCAAAACTGTAGTTTGGAATCTGCCTTTTACTCAAATGGCTCCTTTGCGACCTCTCAAGATGTTTTGAAAATATTATTTAAGAGATCATGAAAATGCAATAGTAAATATATTCATGATCATGTCCAAATGCTGAATAACTCATAGAATATTCTATGGTGCTTCACCAGGGCCCTTTAAAAGTTATTCAAAATCAGTCTCAGCTGAACTTTAAAAAATATAACTTGGTCTCGACAACACTCAATTATGTAGAAGAGGGCTCTTGGTTTAATAATGCATCAATGGGGGATTTGAATAGAATTATTTTTATAGTGATAGCTTCTGTTTGCCAAAAGTTTTGTGCTTCTGAACAAATACCTCACTTATATTTCAAATTACATGTACTATAATACTCATGTGAATTTAAATGAATTTGTATATTTCAAGTTTCATGCTGGAGCATTTAGAATTTAGATGTTATGTTACTTGGGTTCTCTGAATATTAGTCATAAAGCACTTTTTGGGGGGGTTGGCTTTATCTTAAAAAAATGAATTTCAGTTCATTTCCCTAGCCTAGTAAATATAAAACAAACGATATTTGATTTTTTTTTTCATTTTATGGTTGAGAATCCTTTGTGGCTTTAATGGGTTTAAGCATCGATACATTTATGAGGATAATGAGATAAAGATAAATGTGTGTTGATTTCTGGAATTTTGTGGAAGTGTTTTGCTTAGTTTTTAATATGTATATTTGTGTGTGTCTATGCATGTGAGTGTATGTGTGTATGTGAGAGAGAAATCTCATGGACTGAAATAATATGGTACATTGAGGGTTTTTAGTTATTTGAAGGTTTATGGTTGTGTGTATGCTAACAGTGCTTTGAGAATAGTAGTTTTCAAAAGTTTTTATGCTCCCATGTAAGAGAAAGTAGAATGCTAAATTGGTGAAACAATTCACACATTAAATATGTTACATATAAGGATATTGCTAAAGATTCTAAACTTGCATATCTTAATATCTAATTTCTTTTTTCTTTCTTTCTTTAATTCTAGTGTAATTACACACAGTGTTATATTAGTTTCAAGTTTACAATATAGTGATTCAACAATTCTATACACTACTCAGTGCTCATCATGGTAAGTGTGCTCTTTATGCCCTTCTGGTAACTATAAATTTGTTCTTTATGTTCTTAATATCTAATTTCAATAGAATCATAGGATGCTGGAGCTAAGGAAGGATAAAGACCGTCTAATTAAATTTCTCAATCAATATAGTTTGAAAGCAAAGACCAGAGGTGGAATGTCTTTTCTATGGGCATTTGAGGAGCCCGTACTTCCTACTTCACTGCTTCCCATCTAGAGCTAAGGCTTTCCATATCTTGACTCTAAGTATCATTTTTTAAAAAAATATTTTATTTATTTATTTGACAGAGAGAAGGAGAGGAAAAGCAAGGAGTGGCAAGCAGAGGGAGAGGAGAAGCAGGGTGCCTGCTGAGCAGGAAGCCCGACATGGAGCTCCATCCTAGGACCCTGGGATCATGACCTGACCTGAAAGCAGACGCTTAATGGACTGAGTCACCCAGGTACCCCATGACTCTAAGTTTCTTAGTCAAGATGCTGCAGGCTGCAGTGCTCAAGGACCAAGCCAGGATAGCCCTTACTGGCTCATTTTCCTCATTCACAGTGAAGACACTGTGAACAATTCATACATAGGCATGGAATTGCTTAACAGCAAAACCAGACCCTCTGGACCACAGGCAGCACTTACTGGAGCACCAGAAGATAATGTGGTAGTGGGTGAATATTTTTTTGTGAAAGCATTCCACATGGAAAGGGGTGTGCATGTATGTGTGTTCCCCATCAGTAGGGCCACCAAATACCCCTTTTCTGATGCCTCTTTCCATCTCACTTCCCTCATCTTTCATCATCCACAACTCTTCTCCTCCATCAGTGAAAGAGAAGAAGCCATTCTTTGGTTTTTGAAGATGGTCCCAGTAGATATACTTACTAGATTTCTTCCCCCTCCATCAGTGAAAGAGAAGAAGCCATTCTTTGGTTTTTGAAGGTGGTTCCAGTAGATATATTTACTAGACTTACATCAAAGGAGCATTTTTTCCTTCACATATTTGTCCAGACTCACTAGGTTGAAACTCCATAAAACAGGTATTTCTGTCACCTTTTTAATACCCTGAACAAAGGATGGCACTCAGAGGCAACCACTAAATGGTTGTTAAATGAAATTGAGGTTGATAGACACTCAGAAGAAACATAGTTGTTAGTACAAGAAATCCTAGGTTTAAGATTCTGAATCTTGAACGAAATTCAGACACAATTATGCATGTACTGGTCTTCTATTCTAATACGAGGGAGCTCAAATTTTAAGAGGACTGGGTGTAACAATGAACTAAATCATAAAAATGAAGCTGACTTCCATTTAGGAAACACCTACACATTTCCCTTAACATTATATGACAAATGATTTCACAAATATCCTGTGAAAAAGGCATAGAAATTGCATAACAAAATATAAACAATTTATCTATAATTTTAATAATTCACTTCTTTAGAAAACACTTCTATATCACAGTTTTAATAATTTTAAACTAATACTAATTGCTTCATTAAGTCTTTATAAAAGAGTTTTTAAGGTACTTTGAGAAGTCTCTAGTTGGGCCAGAAAGAGATTGTTAGACAAGATTTTTGATACTGAGGTTAGGAAGAACAGATAAAGAGCCGATCATACCCTGGGGGACTGGTGAGGATTGGCTTCTACTTTTGTACCGCCTTGGCTACCCCTGCATCAACCACATACACAAATACAAATAAAAGTACAGTAAACTTGAAATAGTACATTAAATTCCTATGGCTGTATATGACAGCCTATCCTATTCCTATATGACAAATCATCAGCCTATTCCTATTCCTATATGACAAATCATCATAAACTTAGTGGATAAAACAACACAAATATATTTTCTTATAGTTCTGGAAGGCAAAAATTTAAAATGGATCTTACTGGGTTCAAATAAAGTTTTTGTCAAAGCTGCATTCCTTCTGGAAGCTCTAGGGGAGAATTTGCTTTCCTCTCTCCTCTGGCTTAGAGGTCACCTGTGTTCCTTGGCTTGTGGCTACATCCATGCCCATTTTCAAAGATAGTAATTTAACTTCTTCCAATTTCTTGCAACTTCTGTCACCACATCATTTTTTAAAATATTTATTTGTCTGAAAAAGAATGATAGTGGAGGTAGGGACAGAGGGAGAGGGAGAGAAATTCTCAAGCAGACTCCCCCTCTAAGCATGGATACTGATTTGGGGTGCAATCACAGGACCCTGAGATCATGACCTGAGCTGGAATCAAGAGTCAGATGCTTAACCAACTGAGCCAACCAGGCACCCATCACATCAGGTGTTTTAAATCTAACTCATGGAGTCTCATGATTAAATTGGACTCACCTATGTAATCCAAGACAATCTCTCATCTCAAGATCCTTAACTTTGTCACATCTACAAAGTCTTTTTAGCCATGTAAGGTAACAGATTCATGGGCCCTGGGCATTAAGATATCTTTTGGGGGGTGGATTTTTCAGCCTATTACACTCAAGCATATTTTTCTATGATGAGAGAATCTCTGGATTGTTACAAGAATCAGAAAATTCCTGCCATACTGATTTCTTGTTCTACTACACCAATTCCCAACCATAAAGGGGTGATGGAGGAAGCCCTTTTTAAGAGATAAAATTCATAAGAACTTAATACACAAAAGACATTTAATAAGTACACATTGTATGAATAATTGAGTGTTTTCAGTGGAATTCTTGATTTTTACTTTGAATCAAAAGAAAGAAAATCAAAGCAAGATTATCTCTCTGACCTCCGTTATGATGACTAACATATGGAAGAAGGCAGTAACTAATGCAACCAAATAGAATCTATGCAATTTTATTCTAATCTATAAGACAACAGACATGGCTGAAAATCTCTCCTGATAGAATTAAATGAAGACAGAACCCAAAATATGTGGCTCTTAGAGATTTGAGATATAGTCTTAATTTTGTGGGTTAAAAATTACTTTTTTTTGACTTGGTAAAATTACAATACTGTTAATAACCTCTCTGTATCAATCAATGCAGATTAGTCCAAGTGAAGATTTTAATAGGACAATGGAGAAGAGTACGTGAAGGTATATTTGGTTAACAACATAGTTAATACTGAAATAGGTAATTGACATGAAAGGTTTGCATAGACCTATGGCTTCTCTGTTAAAGACTTGACATGATTCATTTCTAAATTCCTCAACTATATTTTTTCTTGAGCTAGAAGACTTGTTAGGAAGAGTGTTAATATAACAAAGCAGGAACTTTAGTGCTCTGCAATATGTTAAATTAGAGAAATTAGCAGAACTAAAAGAAAAGCTTTACAATTTCCCAAACCTTTTCCTAGTTCCAAAACAATTGGATGTAGGTTTGCATTTTAGATAGACCATTTTTACAACATAAATATTTTTGCCAATTGCTTCTTGTTTTTTTTTCATTTCTTCAGTAATTACAAATATTCATACATACCAAAATCTGTCAAATTTTGATTCAAAATGCATCATCATTTGGATTTACTAAAACTTGATGCATGACCACATCTTTTTTAGTGATTTGTGTCTCGATCACTTTAATTTTGCTTTATCTTTTGAATCAGAGCTTCCCATATTTGGAGTAGCCATGCTGTAATTTTCTCTAAGAATGAAATTTACGCTGGAACAAAGGGAAGTGGACCAGTACTTCAGGGCACACTGAAAATAGCACCCCTGTGACCAACCAGCAAGATTAATTCCCATTTCTGTCAATAAGGGGAAATTGCCAAAGTTCTCACCTTTTTGACCAGGCATCATTTTATGGTGTCCCAAGTGCCACATCGTGTCCGCTTTTGTTCTAACTTACCTAACCACTAATAGATGTATTTCAAAGGAAGAATAAAAAGAAAACTCAGAAATTCAGTGCACAGACATTTTAACTCTACGGTTACATTTATTAACTTCTTCCTCTAAAGTGTTCAGGTTCTTTTTTTAACTCAGTATTCCCTTCCCTAATTTAACATTTATATTCGTATTTTACCTGTTTACAAAAGGAATAAAAAGTTGTTTAGAATAAAAATATTAAAGCAAAAAATAGAGATATAAACATGCTATGGAAATACTAGTGTCAGGCCTGTTTCTAAGTATTTTATATGTAATAAATCATTAAATCTTCATAAGAACCCTATGAAGTAAGTACTGTTTTTATCTCCACTTCATACATGGGAAAATTGAGGCTCAATGTGACTTGTTCAAGGACATACAGTTGTCAAAGAGCAGAGTCAGGATTTAAACATAGCTATGGCAGATTCTAAAGTCTATGTTTCTAGTCACTGTGCCCTCTGAAATACTATGCTCTTGAAGTATACCAAAATAGTGAGTATAATTTAGCATTACATTGAAATACAGGCTTCCTGATAACCAAGATAAGATGAGAAACCTGGACAAAAACATAATTTTCACAATTAATTCAAAGTAAACATGACTTTTCTTCAAGAAAGGAACAATTTATTTTGCCTCTAAACTTTGCTAGATATTAATTACACAGGACTTTATGGGGGGAAATAATATTGAATAGATTTTACTTATTTTAAAGAATTCTTCATATGGCTTTTTCTTTTTTGTTTTCTTTCCTTTTGTCTCCCTGAAATCAAGCATAACATAAAATGTAATTTAGTAAAATGATGTTTAGTTAATGAGTACAATCTGCTGGTCATTAAATATGAATTAAAATTGACCTTGAAAAACCAAAGGGATTGGATGAATAGAAATTATCTTCCAAAATATAATTTCATGGACAAAGCTGAAAAAAATTTAGCTTGAGTTTTTTTGAGGAGAGGTCCCTTTTGATCAGTAGATACTCTTTGAACTTTTTAACCTGAAGGAGGTTCTGTTAATGGGCTCTCATGGAGCTGAGATAACTCACCTGTGTTCTCAAGAGGATGGCAACTAACCCCTACCTTGCACATATGTATCCATAAGAAATTCTAAGGGTTTCTTCAAAATAACAGCTTTGTATTTGCTCTTGAACCTGGAAAGTGCTAGTTTGAAACACGATAGTCCTGCTCTAAGAACAAAGTAGGGCAGATTATGACCAGATCTGTTAAAGTTAAGTTAGCTCCGCCCATAAACTTTGACCACAGGAAAACCCCATATTGCTTTTTAGAGTTATAGTGCTAATAAGAATCGATTGGTTACAAAAATCAAATGTTATTTTGGCCATGGGAGGTTATTCTTAGAAATGAGAATCACAACAACTTGAAGTTTTCCTCACAGTACCAGTGAGAAGGATGGCTCCCTAGCTGCCCTCCTTTGTCTTCACTCGATGCCAACCTTCCTTTTATGTTTTTCCATAAATCTGACTCAGCTTCTCTCTCAGTCTTTTCTTCTCTTTGTGTCTCTTCTGTTTTTCTTCAGTTATGAACACTTTGATTCATTTCTATATTTTATTTCCAAATGTTCAGAGAAATACCGGTTGGAGTAATTTAATCACCTATGTTCCTAATGGGCTGTTTATCTAGGGTTGCCTTTCTAGCCAGCTCCAGATTATACCCAGCCCCTGATTTATGATGGTTTGACTTGTAGTGGTTCAAAAGCTATGCCAATTCAGAAGAAACCGTGCTATGAATTTTGCGCTTTGATTTTGTCCTAGGCTAGCAATATGCCATACGATCTTCTCTTGGGAGGCTGGGCAGTGGCTGTGCAGCTCCCTGTCAGCCACCTGAGCATGAGGGTAAATAGCCAGTATGCTGACAATCACTCTGTTTGCCACTTTCGCTATAGTATTCAAGACATTACATGAGATATTCAACATTTTATTATAAAATAGACCTTGTGTTAGATGATTTTGCCCTACTACAGGCTCACATAAATATTCTGAGCACATTTAAGGTAGGGTAGGGTAAGCCGTGATGTTTGGAAGGTTAGGTGTATTACACACATTTTAGATTTAATGATATTTTCAATTATAATGGGTTTATCAGGCCATTACTTCATCATAAATCATGGAAGATCTGTATGTATTCACTAGGTTCCTAGGGTTCCCATAACAAAGTACTACAAAATTCGTGGCTTAAAACAGCAATTTTTTCTCTCATGGTTCTGGAAGTCAGGTGTTGGCAGGGCTACAGTCTCTTCGAAGACTACAGGAGAGTCCTTCCTTGCTTCCTCCAGTTTCTGGTGGCTCCAGGCTTTTCTTAGCTTATGGTTACATAACTCCAGTCTTTGCCTCTGTCTTCACATAGACCTCTCCTCTGTGTCTGTCTCTTTTTGCCTTCACATAGACCTCTCCTCTTTTGTCTGTATCTGTGTCTGTGCCTTCTCTTTTGTCTTTTATAGGATTTTGTCTTTTCATAAGATTAAAAAGCAACCTGGATAATCCAGGATGATCTCATCTCAAAATCCTAAACTTAATTATATCTGTAAAGACCCTTTTTCTAAATAAGTTCACGTTCATAGATTCCAGGAGTTATGACATCTCTTTTGAGGAGGGGCCCACCTTTTATCCTGCTACAACCATGTCTGACCTTGGCCCAGGTGTTCTTCAATGGTACATTCCTTGGTTGGGTAGTACAGGGGGCAATCCATGGCGAATGATGCTTAACGGGAAGCCGGGACTAATCTGCATTTGGAAATTGTAGTCAAGGACAAGTTGCTAAGATTTTGTATATGTGCTGCCGAAGCGAGCACAAGTTGCTAAGATTTTGGAGAGTGCAATGTTTGCCTTGCTTAACACAATGCACAAAGTTAATGGTGCCTTGAAATGGGCCTGCCAAACTTGGTTGCAAGTTTCATAAACAGATTTGTTCTTTGAGTTGTATAGGATTATTTAGTATTTACCATTTGGATTTGGGAAACAATCCACCAGGAAAAGAATTTTACCCAAACTAATAATGTCATATTCCATTAGAAAAACATTCTATATGGATAGACAAATCAGAAAACAAAATCAGTTTATTTAAGAGACTGTTTCTTTTTCAGATAACAGAGAGTTGTTATTGATCTTAAAGACAGGATATATTTCTACCCACTGTGATAAGAGGCCAAACATTTCATTTAATCAGTGATTTGTATCAAGTTATTTGGTCATAGTTTAAAGTGAAGTGGAGGCTGAGATAAAAATCTGCTTTAGGGGTGCCTGGGTGGCTCAGAGGTTGAGTCTCTGCCTTCAGCTCAGGTCATGGTCTTGGGGCCTGGGATTGAGCCCTGCTTGACAGGGAGCCTGCTTCCCCCTCTCTCTCTACCTGCCTTTCTGCCTACTTGTGATCTTTCTGTGTCAAATAAATAAAAATAAAATCTTTAAAAAAATATGCTTTAATGCCACTAAACTAAAAACTGTAGTCTGTCTGGGGTGTCAAGTTGGCTCAGTTGGTAGAACATACAACCCTTGATCTAGGGGTTATCAGTTCAAGCACCACTTTGGATATAGAGATTACTTAAAAATAAAATCTTTAAAAGAAAAAAAAAACTGTTGTCATCCTTGTCTTCCTTCTCTGATTCTGTCAGGGAAATATGGTCCACTGGAAAAAGCATCACTACCCTAGGATGTTGAACTCATAAAACTGGGTCCAGAGCTGATTTCTATCTATAGACTCAAAAGGAGAACTCTGAAAATAACTAAATTTTAAGTGAGCAGACATATCTACACTCAGTACAATCTTGTAGTGTATAGCACTTTGTGGATTCCTCAGGAAATGTTTCATTAACATTGGCAAATCTTTTGCTTACCTGTTGTTTTAATAAAATAGATGAGTAGTCTTTATGAAGTGAAAGTGTTTCATTTATTTAAATGTGAAACACAAGAATCTGATTATAAATACTTTGGGAAATTTTTTTAAAGTAAGTTGAAGGGAAAACAATACTAAATCTTTGGATATTTTTAAGAGAACTCTTCTTTTATTTTGTTTTTCTGAATCTTTGAACTCATCATTTCAATAATAAGTACAAAGAGAAAGAGAACAGCTAAACTGAAGGCCCAAATATTAGGAGGGAGTGAGAGTCTAAGATAGTTAATTTCACTCAAATCAGAATTCTATTTGTCCTCCATTCAGAACTTCGCATTTAACTTTAATTTAGATAACAATGATATATAGAGTCAAATTTCTGATTGTTGGAGGCAAGCCAGTTATGGCAATAATGAAGTCTCTGACCTTGATCATCACAGCTGCTGGGGGAGGAAGTTGTTGGGGTTGTGAAAATGTAACTCTAGAGTGAGTTTTTCACAGGGTAGCCCACTGTCCAATACTTGGTGACCAAAGAGACAATAATGAACTTAACTTGATTCTTATAGAAATTTCTGCATGCAGAAAACCAGTTGTATGGGTGGGTCACATCATCGGGCATTTCTAGAAAAGGGATGTGGACTTTATTGCTCTAATTTGATGGGACCAGTGAATTTAATGTGGAAGCAGTGCTAATGGTTAGAGATAGAAAAGATCATGTTTCATCTCCCATGGCAAGTGACTGTAAGCATCACTCCTGACCCAGCCAAACAGGCTACTGTTCAGAGAAAAATTCTAATCTTAGCAGAGAATCATGAATTCTAAGCAGAAGACAAGTAAAATTGAGGTGTATGGATGAGATCAACATTTGGGGATTAGAACTCACTGAACTTGAAAGTTCCCTTGCCACTTAGAAATAATGATCATCAAATCTACAGCAAGAAAATTAATTTAAGAGTCAGTCACAGTCTTGGTTGTTTGAACTGGGATAGTCTGATTAAGAGAACCATTTTTAAGATGTGTGTTAAAGATAAGCATGTGTAGTACTCAAGTAGTCAGGAGTTGATTGAAATGGAAGGGATATTAACTAAAAATACTAAGTTTTAGATTCAAAACTTGGGAATAAACCCAAGGATCTTAATGTTTATCATAAAGATTAGAAGTGAAATGAGAAAGAGTTGAAGTCCTAAGTGGAGGGGAATGGAGGTCTCGGCTGCCTTCTACTAAAGATTTACACTGTTCTTACCTGCTTGCGTGTTCATTCATTTACTTGATATAATCAGATTACATTAATTATTCATTCAAGAAATATTTTTTTTCTACATTTTTTATTGCAGTTACAATATCGTTGAATTATGTTGAAAATGGAAATGACAAGAAAGCCTAATTTTTGTCTTCTTACTTGCTTTTCTTGGTTCAGTATTAGAATAAACATTGTTGTACTACATCCCTTCCTGATCAAAACTCTTCAAAGTGTAGGGATAGAGGTCACATACCTCAATATCATCAAAGCCATCTATGAAAAACCCACCGCAAATATCATTCTCAATGGAGAAAAACTGAAAGCTTTTCCGCTAAGGTCAGGAACACGGCAGGGATGTCCATTATCACCACTGCTATTCAACATCGTACTAGAGGTCCTAGCGTCAGCAATCAG
>NC_081558.1:200518712-200662034 GCF_022355385.1 Mustela nigripes | reverse complement strand
CATTGGGGAGGGTATGTGCTTTGGTGAGTGCTGTGAAGTGTGTAAACCTGGTGATTCACAGACCTGTACCCCTGGGGATAAAAATATATGTTTATAAAAAATAAAAAATTTAAAAAAAAAAAAAAAGAATAAACATTGTTTGATCACCTCTGTTGGTCTGCATTCCTATTAGAATTTAGATCATGCATTAGCATGACTGAACAATTTCTAAGGTTAAAGTAGTTGGAGATTAGCAGGAAAGGAAAAATACACCAAATGGAAATATAAAACAAGAAATTATCCATCACAAAAGTAATTTGAGTAAGTTGACCACATATATTATTTTATGGATACCTCCTGGACTTCTTGGCAAAGCAAATTTTTAGTCACATAGAAAATATCGAGTAACTGGAATACAGTTTTGAAGTCTATATCAAAGGATTAATTCACTGAGAGAACAACACAGATATGATGACTTTTAGATTTTTTGGTGGCGTGGGAGAAGTAATAACAATTCCAACTGTAAGGCACAATTAAGCAAATGAGAAATTCCAGAGAAAAAGTGTAAGTAGCTATTAACAAAAGTGGCATTCTATATTGACATAGTACTTACACATTTTCCTCCTTTAATTTTCTTTTCTTTAAAAATTTTAAACTTCACAGTTGGATTTCCAATCCAACCATGCATACATTTGCTAAAACGTAAAATCTACCAAAGTCAATTATAACAATTTAACTTGTTTTATATATCAACATTCATCTTATCTCCAGAAGTTATATGTCTGGTTCATCCCTGTAAAAGTTGAGAAGAGATTATAAATAGATCCTACATGAATGAAACAAGAAAGTGTCTGTATTGTCTGAAATGCTCTAATTTATGTCTACCATTTATTACTTCTTTGCCTATCATACTCAGCCACAACCATTCAGAATGAGTATTCTTGTTACTTACTATTTTTGAGAACTACATAGATGCTATTCATATCCAAGGTATGTCTCTGTTGAGATTTTTTCTTTCTTTCTTTTTTTTTTTTTTTTTTTTGGTGCTGGTGGTTTTGTTTGTTTTTTGTTTGTTTGTTTTGGGTAGACACACACACACATAAACACATGCATAATACTTTCCTCAGTAAAATTTGTTATTCTTGGCAAAATTCAGATTTTCACTTGGCTTTTGTATGAACATTTATCTTCCTCTTGTTTCCATCACAGGTGAGATAATTTGGTGGTCATTTATACATATTCAGCTTTTTTCGTGTTTATAGGTAATCAACTATATATTTAGCTATTTTCATGTTTTCACATATGTTTTACGTATTACTTACTGTATTCACTACACAATTATACTTTTCCAAGGTTATGTAAAGTAAGTTGGTATTAATTCTCAATTTTATAAAATACGGATACAAATGAGTTCTGACCTTTCAAAAAACAAAGCTAGTGAAGGAACAGAAATGAAAAGCCCAATTTTTGACATGGCCTTCCTCCTCCTGCTCCTCCTTGTATCTTCATCTTCTTTTTTCTTACTTTCATCTTCATTTTGTAGCTAATTAAGGAACTGCAGTTGCTTTGCTCTACAGCAAAACATTTATTTGAATTGAAATGGCTTTGCTGGAAAAGAATTGTTTTCCCTGCTCTAATGTATAATCTTAGTACCCAGTGTGAAAATAAATTAAGAACTCTACGTGAAGATGTTCATCTCAATGATTGTTTACTGCTTTAATCTCTATAAGAAATAAAGATTATTCTTTAATTAATGGGTAATTATAAACCAGACCTGAAAGTATTTCTTAAAAAAAAAAAAATTCAGGGGCACCTGGGTGGCTCAGTTGGTTATATATCTGCTTTCAGCTCAGGTTGTGATCCCAAGGCCCTAAGATCAAGCCCCATGCCAGGCTCCCAGCTCAGCGGAGAGTTTGATTCTCCTCCTCCCCCTGTTTGTGTTCTCTCTCTCTTGATTACTTTCTGTCTCTAAAATAAATAAATACAACCTTAAAAAAAATCATTCAGGGGCTCCTGGGTGGCTCAGTGGGTTAAAGCCTTTGCCTTCAGCTTAGGTCATGATCTCAGGGTTCTGAGATGGAGCCCCATGCCGGGCTCTCTGTTCAGCAGGAAGCCTGCTTCCCCTCCCTGCATTTGCCTACCTCTCTGCCTATTTGTGATCTCTGTCTGTCAAATAAATAAATAAAATCTTTAAAAAAATAATTCAAAAACTGGTTACTTCTTTAAATAAATGATAAGAGATAAGACAAAGAAAATAAATGTTCAACAACTAGTGTACTGGCAAATTAGATACTATGGACTTTCCCATAGTCACTTTAAAAAATAAATCATTGCATCTATCATTACTTCTCAGACTTATGTTTCTTACTTTAAATTATAATTTTCTTTATCCTTTATTGATATTTAAAAATGTAGGAAAATGACATACCTTATTAGGTAAAAAAAAAAAAAAAAAAAAAGCTCCAAAGACCAAAATCCAAAAAACAAAACAAAACACAAAACAGTATTTGTAAATCTCCAAAGAAAATATTCTAAAAAGCCACTCATTGTATCTGTTCCTATATGTGGGATTTAGGGGTTTGATTTTATTTTTGTTTATATAAAAAGCCAGAAACATTACAGAATTATATTTCATTCTTTGAGGGGCGCCTGGGTGGCTCAGAGGGTTGAGTCTCTGCCTTCAGCAGAGACTGATTTGAAATATAAAACAAGAAATTATCTGATTTGAAAGACCATTCTACATTTGTCTAATTTACATGGGGTTGCCTTCTGATTCCTTTTCTTGTACTGCACCTTTCTAGCTTGGTATCAAATTTATAATAGCTCCACGGAATGAGTTGGATGGTTTTCTATTTATCCTACATGTACAGAAGTTCCAAGAAAATTTGATTAAAGGTATTTGTAAATCAGCTTTCATATATTTTTAAAGATTTTATTTATTTATTTTTTTGCACCATGAACAGGTGGGAGGGCAATGAGAGAAGAAGAGAAAATCTGAAGCAAACTCCATGCTGAGCACAGAGCCCAATGCTGGGCTCAATCTCACAACCTTGGGATCATGACTTCAAGCGAAAATGAGAGTTGGACACTGGACCACCCAGGTATCTACCAGCTTGTATATTTGACATACAAGTTATTGGTTTGGTGATTCCATATCTTTGGATTGTCATAAAATTCAAGTTTAATTTTTCATTGTATAATTTTGCTAATACCTGGTTTTTTGAAGATAGATCACTGTTTCCATTTTCAAATTTCTTTTTAAAATTCCTTATTTCTTGTATTTCCATTGTCAAACTGGCTTCTGCTTTCTGCCTAAATCACTGCTTCCCTCCCACCCCACTTAATGTAGGGTCAATGGGCCAGGCCCTACTTTCCCTCTTTCAAAGATCTTTTATTCTGAGTAGAACATGGAATTTTAAGCCCTTTTTCAAAATTTAAATGTAGTTGAAACAAAATATATTAGTTTCAGGTATATAGCATAGTGATTCAATAACTCTACATTTTGCTATGCTCACCACAAGTGTAGCTATCATCAGTCTCCATATAATGTAATTACAATACCACAAACTATGTCTTCTGTGTTGTACTTTTTATCCTCATGACTTATTCATTCCATAAGTGGATTCCTGTACCTACCATGCCCCATCATCCATTTTGTCCATCACTCTACCTTCCTCCTCTCTGGCAACCATCAGTTTGTTCCATTTTTATAGGTCTGATTCTGCTTATTTGTTTCTTTATTCATTTTATTTTTTAGATTCCACATAGAAGTGAAATAATATGGTATTTGTCTTTTTCTATCTGACCTATTTTAGCATAATATCTTCTGAGTTCATCCACATTGTCCCAAATGGTAAGATCTTATTTTTCACGGCTATGTAATATTCCATTTTAAATATTTTATACATACATACATCTGCCCACATCTTTATCCATTCATCTACTGGCTTGCTTCATATATATTCATCACTTGGCTTGCTTTCATATCTTGGCTAAATATTCCTTCAATAAACATAGGGGTGTACCTATCTTTTAGAATTAGTGCTTTTATTTACTTTGGGTAAATACTCAGCTGTGGAATTATTCAATCATAAGGCAGTAATTTCTTTGATATTGGCCAGAGCCAAAGTTTTATTGATATGTCTCCTAAGGCAAGGGAAACAAAAGCAAAAAGGAGCCATTGGGACCACATAAAAATAATTATAAAATGTAAAAAATATAATGAAAAAAAAAAAAGCTTTGGCACAGCAAAAGAAGCCATCAACAAAACAAAAGGTCATTGTCTCCTATTGAATTGCAGAATATATTTGCAAATGGTATTTTAATAAGGGTTTAATATTCAAATTTTACAAATAATTTATATGACTCAACATCAAAAGACCAAAATAATCTGATTTAAAAATAGGCAGAGGACCTGACTAGACATTTCTCCCAAGAAGAAATACAGATTGCCCACAGACACATGAAAAGATGCTCAGCATCACTCATCATCAGGGAAATGCAAATCAAAACCACACTTCACACCTGTCAGAATTTTAAGCTCTTTTGTATTCAATTCTTAAGTGCAGTATTCATTTACATTTTTGCTTAACTTGAACACTTTCTTTTTTATCAGTGAGGTATTTTTTTTCAGTGTCTCACTCTACTACCCATCTCCCCCTCTCTTCTTTCTTCTTGTTTTGCCTTTAAAACTATTATTTTAGTATTTTCCTGTCATTCTAATTTTCATATATTTGTCTAATTTTGTTTTAAGTTGTCTTTCTCTTAGTAGATCATTCTGGGTCTATTATCATGATAGATTCTTTTGGCTGATGTGGTGGCAATGAGATCCTTTGGTTCTGTCTCTATTTTCATTAGGCATTTAAATTTATAGTAATTGACATTAGCTCAGCACAAATCTAAGATTGTGAAAATGAAAATGCAGCCCAGACAGAGCTCAAAAGAACCACAACAGCAGCACAACACATACATTCTTGGAAAATGTGGGGGTCTAGCCTCTGTTTTTTCACACATGGGTCCCCTTCTGTTCCTCATACTCTTCCTCCTTTCCCCCATTGGTTTCATTCTAAATAGATCTTAAAGTAGAAAGAAAAAAAAATGATTGTTCCATCAGATTGTCTTTGGATGCCAGAAAACACAGGTTGTTTCTGTATTTGACTTTGGTTATGACTTGAAGTCAAAAAAATAAACAATCAGGCAAGCAAACAAGCAAACAAATATCACAAGAAGAAAAAGCATCACGTGTGAATTCCCTGGATCCTATCCCTCCTGGTCTCTTATTTGGCAGCTTACCCTCAAACATTCTGGCTGATTGTATAGGATATTCAGTACAGTTGTTTTTAGTGGTAATATTTGAAATCTGTTTTTAAACAGCTTCTAATTTCTCTCTTTTTCACCTGTTCCCATTCAAATGGAAGACAGAGACAGAGAGAGACAGAGAGAGAGAGAAGGAGAGAATAATAGAAAGACAGAAAATAAAGAAGGAGAGAGAAGGGGACCAGAAAGCCTTCATGATGAATCTCTTTTACTTCAAAAACTCAGCCAGGCATATAACTGATGGACAATTTCCCTTGGATCTCAAAGTCTCAGCTGAAGAATCTGCCCACAGTAGCGCTTGCTAGAGGCTTTGCGCTGACTTATTCCTTTATTCTCCCACTTCTACTTCTCTTTTCTCTCTTACCTTTTCCGTCCCACCTGTTATGAGCAAACTAGATGTCACTTATTCTTAGGGAGATGTTGAAGGCTCGTGCTATATACCTGGACAACATACCTGTGTTATTTTTCATGACCAGGAAACCCAGGAGGACCCACAGATTAAAAGAAGCCTCAGATTCATTCAGTCTAAGTCAGTGATTCCATTTAAGGTACATTAAGAGCTGAGTTGCATAAAAATGGAAGGTTATGAAGCTACCTCCATTAAATAGAAAGTGTAAAGTTTTTTATTGCTCTTTAGGCACAGATTATTAATGCTGTAATGACACTAAAGAGTATTAAATGCAAATTTGCAAAGCTCTAAGGAGCTTTATTAGGATAAGCAACATTTTATTGAGTCAATTCAGTTGCTATTTTAATGAAAATCTGGATAAATAAATCTCCATAGACGCCACTACAGATGTTGTATCATGCATTCTGGGCAATAAGCAATTGGACTTGGCAGGGGGTGGGGGGGAGGAAAACTTAAAGGGGGAAGGGTAAGGGTGCAAGAGGTGAGATTTTTATGTCTCTAATCTGTATTTTAGAATGATTTATCCTCCAAATCACTTAATGCAGTTGGCTAATAAACTGTTCCCTAGTTTCTGATATGAGATTGGATTTCTTGCCATTTAAAAGTAAAGGTTGAAATAGCATTGCCAGTGTTTTGCAAGTAAAGACAATAAAGTCATGTTAGAATGAAGGAAAAGAATAAAAGGAAAAAGGAAGGCTGGAAGGAAGAAAAATTGGAAAGAACATGGAGAGAGCAGATTTTTGTTTGTTTGTTTGATGCATTAAAAAAACTGGTAAGTGAGGCAAGAACCCTAGGGTTTAGTCAAGAGCTCAGCTCTTTACTAAGAACATGTCCTTAGACCATTCATTTAACATTGGGAATCTCAGATTGGTTTTTATTTATTTATTTTTTTAATCTTTAAAACAAAAGTGAGATTCATTGTGCAGGTCTATCACACACATTGTAAAAAAACAAAACAAAACAAAACAAAAACAGCACCCTTGGCTATTGTCTGCTGAATAGTAGGAGTTCTCCTAGGCATTGGGACAACCAAAAACTACCACATACTTAAAAATGCTCTCTGTGTGGCATTTAGAGAACCACTGGATGCTAGTTTACTTCCAGTTTCCTTTCATCTTAAGAATACCACACAGCAATAGCAATACGTACCCTCTTAAATACCCATCACCATCTAACCCATCCCTCCACTCTACTCTTCTCCAAAATCCTCAGTTAGTTTCCTGGATCACTGGGTGTTATACACAAACAATGTATCATGGAACACTACCTCAAAAACTAATGATATACTGTATTGTGACTAATAAAACATAATAATAAAAAAATGTTATGATCATTTAAATAATACCTCATTGCTAGGTAATTTGTAGAGGACTGTGTAATTAACTGTTCAAGGTGGGATACCTTTGAGCATATAAATCAGAGTTATTAAAACTTACACTAGGGGAGCTGTGGTAAGATCAGGAATTTTACTTTTCACGATCATGTTGGTCATTGGTCTTGATGACTCCTCTTTAAAATAGATTCACACTTTTAAATTTTTGAAAAAGATTTTATATATTTATTTGAGAAAGTGAGAGAGAGAATGAGAGGGGAGAGACTCAGAGGGAGAAGCAAACTCTTTGCTGAGCAGAGAGCCCAATGCTGGACTCAACCCCAGGACTCCAGGATCATGACTTGCGCTTGAAGGCAGTCGCTTAACCAACTGAGCCACCTAGGTGCCCTAAAGCAGTTTTACTGTAAAAATAAATGTACTTACAAATAGTACAAAAGAAAAGTATGAAATTAAAAAAAACATATATTATGAAGTGAAGAGCCAGATAAACACTATTCAGATCAAAAATTAAAATGTTAGTGAGGTGCCTAGGTGGTTCAGTCATTAAGCATCTGCCTTTGACTCAGGTCATGATCCCAGGGTCCTGAGATCCAGCCCCACATCGGGCTCCCTGCTCAGTGGGAAGCCGGCTCCTCCCTTTCCCACTCCCCCCTGCTTGAGTTCCTGCTCTTGCTGTCTCTCTCTGTCAAATAAATAAAACCTTAAAAAAAATGTTAGCATCACCCACACCCGCTTTCTTTGTGACCCTTCTCAAACATTACTTCAGTTACCCATCCTCCCCAGAAATAGCTACTGTCCTGACTTTCACATACATTTCACATTACAAAAGTGATTTATATTCCTTATAAAACAACTTACATTTCAATTATATAAAGTAAAAAATTAAGATCTCCCTCAACTTCAAACGTCATCCTTTTGTGGAAACTACAGGTAAAAATCTTTTAGATTTGTCTGGACAAATATATCTATTGTTTTTTTGTTTTTTGCTTTTTATCAAAATTGAGATCTTATAGTACATATTATTCTACAATCTGATAAATTTATTTTAAGTACATTTTTTGCTTCCATATGTGTAAGCAATGATGGCTCTGGTAACAGTTAAATATTGGCAAAAGCAATGCATTTTTCTCTCCTTCCTGTGGTGGTCATATGTAAATGTTGAATGAAAAGTCACTGAATCTGGGGAGGAAGGTGGAAGGTGAAGGGAATTTTATATTCTGAGGATTCTTGCTCTTTACGGCGATCTTAAGCCCTTTTCTTAAATTCCATCAGAGAAGTATTGGTGCTGGTGGTTCTCTATTTTTCCTGACTTTGAGAGGAATTCATTATAATTTGCTTAGGTTTTACATAAATCTCAATACAATTAGATGCTGTGTAAAATATACTGAAGATATACTCAGGGTTGTTTAGTAAGAGGTTCAGTGAGACTAAACAAAATTTTCTCTTTATTTTGGTTTTTCCAATGAGGGCCAGTTGATTTGAAAGATTAGTTGAGGTGGTCAGTGTATTTTATGGCTATATTTAGACTGACCTAGTTTCATGTTGGGTCATTAACCACCACCCCTCACCCTCCAGAAAGGTTGTGAGAGAGTTGCTAAGTCCAGAGGAACTTTATTATTATTTTCAATGGTATTTGTCATGGTAGTGATATAAGCCCTAAAGATGGAACATGAGTTTTGTTGCTGTCGAAGTAAATTCAGAGTAATCAGATTACACTTGATGTAATTTAGATATTTGGAGGTGGGGGATTTCTGATAGCAAAATCTAATATACATGGCTCCCAAAATGGAAAGCCTCTCTCTAGGGGATAACCTTTGTCAGTGAAAAGTTTACAATGCTGACAACAATTTCCAAGGTGTAAATGTATTTTTCTGGAAGTTTTGGCTTGAAGAGGACTTTGGATTTTGAACATAGCCTGAAATAAGAGTGGGATTTGGGGAAGGTGAATGGCTCTCCTGTACCTTACCCCTCTTGTCTGAATTCACCTTCTCTCTACTTAAAAATGGGCTCTCTTGTATTTGTTTCTTGGGTCATGCATGATAGGCATTGTGTTATATGCAATTTGTAGTTCCCCATGTGTCCAGAAAAGAGGAGTGAAGTCTAGGAGAGTAACTTATGCAAAAGCCCACTGTTAGTAAGTCATAAGAAACATAAATCTTAGCTATGACTCAAGAGTTGGTGCTTTTTACCAACTATGATCCCCATTTGGTGTCCTAGCACCATACAAACAAGTCTTTCTCCAAAGCTAACTGGTGACCTTCCTCAAAGCTTGTCATCTTAGTGTCCCCCAGCACCAAGCAGATGTCTAAATATTTGTTGAAGCCAATTTGCCATAGCTATGATTTCCTCAGTTCCGCGAGGGAGAGAGTAAACTTTTAAAATTCAGCTACTCAGCTTTCCAATATGAAGCAACAACTTAGGTTTTTGAGTTATTTGAGAAATCTTGAAGTGATAGTCCTTCTGGGTTGCCAGAACGTAATTCTTCTCCTCATTTTAATACAAGGACTTTGGGATCATAACCCAGGTTGAAGGCAGATGCTTAACTGACTGAGCCACCCAGGTGCTCCTTCCTCTCCTCATCTTGATTCCCTCCCTCATTTATGCATCAGAGCAGAGAGGTAGACTCTCGTGTTATTGATTCTTTTCTAGTGGGAATGTCTACTTAGGAGGAAGGTAAATGGTGTTATTATTTATTTATTTTTTTATATTGGAAAGTCTGCAAACAATGTGCAGTCCATTGGTTAGCTTTGTGCAGAATTTGTCATACTTGCCTGAAACTTGACGTCCTTAAAAGTAGTTTGGGTAATTATTTTCTTTCCCTTTTTGAGAGCATCTTAAAAGCTTCTTACAGTAATAGACACAAATGGATACAAGAACCAAGCTTATATGTGAATTATTATCTGCCTGAATATATTATGTGTAGATTTAAAGCAGATTCTGACTCTATACTTTAAAAGCAAGAAGTATTTTGTCAGTATGTAAGTTTTACACAGAGGAAATGGCACCCTATTGTGTCCTACATTTCCCCCCATTTTTCACTCCACTCCTGTGGAATTAAATAGACTTTTCCTCGGAGTTGTCAGGACATTCTTTGATGTCATACTTCCTTGGAACCAAATGTTTTCAAAACACTTTTTTAAACATTCCAGAAAAATAGTATAATAAATGCTAAATATCATTTTAGATAGCTTCCCCCATTTCCAAAATCCATCTCTCTGTGCATCTTTTCCCATTGTCCACAGCAGCTACTTCAAATATTCTCCCTTCTTACATATGAGACCCTTCTACTTCCATTCCTATTCTCTTGGATTTTAGCATCTCTGACTTCACCAAAGAAGTACCAGTCTTTGGAAAAGAACCCCTAAGCCTCCTGCATCAAGTTTTAGATCTTATTTGCATTTATATGCAATCCAGCTTTTCCCTTGGGCTACACAAAGTCAATCTCTTCCCCCGTGTTTTGTATTCCTCCATCCACCACTTGGCATATTTTGGGTAAAAAAATTTAACCTTCTTCTGCATATTTAACCTCTTTCTGTTTAGTGACCCCTTCCTTTATGTAAGCATTTATATGTGCTGAAGTTTTTCTCATCTAAAGAATGAAACAAAATGACTAATAGCACAAAAATAAAATTTGAATTAATAAATGCCCCTAGACCTGGCAGATCTCTTCAGTTTACATCATCATTTTTCAGTGCTCAGAAATCAATCCTGCACCCCTACGGAGACTCTATAGCTCTCCATGTCCGTGTGTTGTCAAATTTAGTTTCAAATGTTGCTTAAGGGTCAAAGAAAAAAAAGAAATGAGATGGTTTTACTGAACATGGGGGTCCTTTTCTTCCTACCTCTAAAACTTTGTTTTCTATTTTTTTGGGGGGGTTGAATTATATTTTATTTATTTATTTTTTATTTTCAGCATAACAGTATTCATTATTTTTTCACCACACCCAGTGCTCCATGCAATCCGTGCCCTCTATAATGCCCACCACCTGGTACCCCAACCTCCCAGCCCCTGCCACTTCAAACCCCTCAGATTGTTTTTCAGAGTCCATAGTCTCTCATGGTTCACCTCCCCTTCCAATTTACCCCAACTCCCTTCTCTCCAACTCGCCTGTCTTCCATGCTATTTGCTATGCTCCGCAAATAAGTGAAACCATATGATAATTGACTCTCTCTGCTTGACTTATTTCACTTAGCATAATCTCTTCGAGTCCCGTCCATGTTGCTACAAAAGTTGGGTATTCATCCTTTCTGATGGAGGCATAATACTCCATAGTGTATATGGACCACATCTTCCTTCCATTCGTCCATTGAAGAGCATCTCGGTTCTTTTCATAGTTTGGCGACCGTGGCCATTCCTGCTATAAACATTGGGGTACAGATGGCCCTTCTTTTCACGACATCTGTATATTTGGGCTAAATACCCTGGAGTGCAATTGCAGGGTCATAGGGAAGTTCTATTTTTAATTTCTTGAGGAATATCCAAAGAGACTGCACCAACTTGCATTCCCATCAACAGTGTAAGAGGGTTTCCCTTTCTCCACATCCCCTCCAACACATGTTGTTTCCTGTCTTGCTAATATTGGCCATTCTGACTGGTGTAAGGTGATATTTCAATGTGGTTTTAATTTGAATCTCCCTGAGGGCTAGTGATGATGAACATTTTTTCATGTGTCTGATAGCCATTTGTATGTCTTGATTGGAAAAGTGTCTGTTCATATCTTCTGCCCATTTTTTGATATGATTGCCTGTTTTGTGTGTGTTGAGTTTGAGGAGTTCATTATAGATCCTGGATATCAACCTTTTGTCTGTACTGTCATTTGCAAATATCTTCTCCCATTCCGTGGGTTGCCTCTTTGTTTTTTTTGACTGTTTCCTTTGCTGTGCAGAAGCTTTTGATTTTGATGAAGTTCCAAAGTTTATTTTCGCTTTTGTTTCCTTTGCCTTTGGAGACGTATCTTGAAAGAAGTTGCTGTGGCTGATATTGAAGAGGTTACTGCCTATGTTCTCCTCTAGATTCTGATGGATTCCTGTCTCACGTTGAGGTCTTTTATCCATTTTGAGTTTATCTTTGTATATCGTGTAAGAGAATGGTCGAGTTTCATTCTTCTACATATAGCTGCCCAGTTTTCCCAGCACCATTTATTGAAGAGACTGTCTTTTTTCCACTGTATATTTTTTCCTGTTTTGTCGAAGATTATTTGACCATAGAGTTGAGGGTCCATATCTTGGCTCTCTACTCTGTTCCACTGGTTTATGTGTCTTTTTCTATGCCAGTACGATGCTGTCTTGGTGATCACAGCTTTGTAATCCACTATGACCAGGTGGGATTCATCCCTGGGCTACAAGGATGGTTCAACAGTCACAAATCAATCAATGTGATACAACAAATTAATATGAGAAGAGAGAAGAACCACATGGTCCTCTCAATTGATGCAGAAAAAGCATTTGACAAAATCCAGCATCCGTTCCTGATTAAAACACTTCAAAGTATAGGGATAGAGGGAACATTCCTGAACTTCATCAAATCTATCTATGAAAGACTCACAGCAAATATCATCCTCAATGGGAAAAAGCTTGCAGCCTTCCTGCTGCAAACATAACCAAATGGCAGACTTCAGGGAAAGATAAAAATGGATGTAGAATTGCTTGGAAGACACTGTGAAGAGCCAAAAAAAGAACACTGAAACCACCACCTGGTCCTATAAAGAGGAGATGTGAGCACAAGAATCCATGATTTAAAGGCTGGAGGAAGAACAAACTTTCAGTTAGGTAAGAAGGTAGAGAAAGCAGATGATGAGGAAGTAGTAGGGAGGACCTTCCTGATACTCTGAGGTAGTGAAGCCATGACAATTATTCACTATTGCATTGCCAGGGTTAGGTACAGTGACCACCAGCACACTGTACATACCCAGTAAAAAATGGGTTTACATTTGACAGGAAGAAAAGCTGTCTAACAGCACTTCTTTATAATAATTGCCTTAAATATGGAGAATTGTATGCACCATTGGAAAAGGGGCAACATAAAGCATAAGGTAACCTTTCAGTTCTTTTCCAAAATTGTGACTCTACCATGCTTATTAGGTGAACTGAATTTCAGTGCTCCAATATTTGTAACACAAGGGTAAATTGTGTATGAAATATATACCCATACACTTAGCACAAGAATATTTTAAATTATTCTTGTAATATAAAGTTGAAAAATCTAACTGTCTTTAAGTTCTAAAATATCACAAAGCTCTGTTAGGATTTTAACATTTGGGGGGGAAATCAAATAAATGTGACCACCTCCTAATTAATCCAATTACTAAAATATCATTAATTAGAAACAATTTTCACATCAACAGAGCAGTCATAACATTGCTTTTGGAACTACAGTTGCAACCCCTTAGTTAGTCATGACTAGAATGTTTTTAATGAAATAAAAGTGAAGCTTCCCATGTTATGCATACCTATAGTCTGATTAAACTTTTATTTTGGTTACATATAACATATTTATCATAGAGATAAATTTTATAAAATATTTTATCATTTGCTTTATTATTTATTTACTGACATATGTGTACTGAGTGACTACTGTGCTAACATTTGAAGGAAAAACAATATTAAAAGAGATAGAGAGTTTCCTTATTAAGTTCATAGTCCAGGGATGCCTGGTGACTTAATTGGTTAAGTGTCTGACTCAATTTCAGCTCAGGTCATGATCCCAAGGTTGTGAGATCTAATCCCACATCAGGCTCTTTCATCAGATCTCTTTCTCTCCATCTCCCTCTGCCCACCCCCTCTTAAAAAAATTATAATAACTAAGTTCATAGTCTAAAGGCAAAGGCAAATAATTATGGAAATGATGAAGCAGTAAAATAGAAAAGTATAAGTTTTCAAGGGAGCTCATAAGTAATTAAAAGGGTAAGGAAAAACACTTTAGAGGAGGTATTGATTAAGCTGATCCCTAGAGAATGAGTAATAGTGAACTCAGAAAAGAGCTAGGCTAGTATATTCTATATAGGAATCTACTACATAGAAAAATGCAAAAAAGAAAATACATGTTAAGAAACTGGAAGAATTCAACCTAGTTAGAGCATAAAGTATAATGACTGGAGATGAGACACAGATGGTGGACAGGGGCCAGGTTTTCCTGGCTTTATGAACCATATACAGCAATTTGGACCTTCAATAAGGACACTTGGTAGCTGTGAAGGATTATATGTAAGTTAGGCATAATCATATTTTTATCCTAGCAGGGTGAGGAATGGGAAATAAGAGGAATAAGACAAGAGGATAGTTGAAAATTCAGGTGACAACCACCCAAGTGGAAATGAAGTTTGATAAAGGAGGGAATGAACAGGAAATGTTGAAAAACAATTATGGACATTGGGGAGGGTATGTGCTTTGGTGAGTGCTGTGAAGTGTGTAAACCTGGTGATTCACAGACCTGTACCCCTGGGGATAAAAATATATGTTTATAAAAAATAGAAAATTAAACATAAAAAAATAAAATAAAACTGGGGACATTACATTACCTAAAACTTTGTTTTCTATTTTTAAAGAAATCTCTATTTTTCTGTATTCCTAAATCAGTAATAGGGTTTCTCCCCATTGGAATATTCCAGAGATTCTGCATTCTTAGTTACTATATATTTGAGGTATTGGATTGCTAGCTTAATTAAGAGGGGTGGGTGAGAGTTCAAGAAATGTTTAAAAACCTGAGTACTGAAGAGCTTTCCTCAGTGCCATGAAACTTTCCAAGTTCTGCCTAATATACATACAAGTGAGTATTGGGGGAGTAAACTCCAAGACCCAATAATAAATATGTTGTCCTTGAATCTAAATCTATGTTAACTGATAAATGCACAAAGAAGATATAATATATATGGAATATTACTGAGCTATCAAAAAGAATGAAAAAGTTAAATTTTGCCATGTGCAACAACATGAATGGAAGTAGAGAGTATTATGTTAGGTGAAATAAGCCAGAGAAAGACAAATACCATATGATTTCACTCATATGTGGAATTTAAGAAACAAAACAAATGAACATAAGGGGAAAAGCACAGAGGCAAGTCAAGAAACAGACTCTTAACTATAGAGAACAAACTCTGATGATTACTGGAGGGGAGGTTGGAGGCAGGAGGGTGGGGATGGGTTAAGTAAGTGATAGGCATTAAGAAGGACACTTGTGATGAGCTCTGGGTGATGTATGGAAGTTATGAATCACTAAATTGTACACCTAAAACTAGTATCACATTGTATGTTAACTGACTGGAATTTAAATAAAAACTTGCAAAGAAAAAAATTAAATCTGTGTTAAATTTAAACAAAATATTTTTTTATTGTGTTTGGACAGTTTTCATATGCCCTGATCTTTCTGGGAATGAAACTATTGTGGAGCCTGAGTAAGAGTGTGTACTGTAAAATACAAGGTTTTACCCAAGAGGTCCTCACCATTCTGGAGAACCACATCCCCAATGGAAAACTCACCAATTTGAATCACTTATAGACCACAACGTACTAAGTCTGCATCTGTAGTTGCAGCATTCACCTTATCCTATGTAGAGGGTAGACCTATCAAGACTTCAATGTTCTTTCCTTACATGACAAAGTACTTCTCTTCTATTTCTACCTTAGAATATAACTATGGTGTCATATTTTTTCAAAGTATGTGAATGCGTAGGTTTTATTATCCTTGTGTTTTATTTGTGGATGAAAGTGGGAACAACAAAATATTAGTTTAAAACGTTGACATGGGATCTGGTAGAGTCAGAGACCACTGGTCTCTTTTCTCATGGTTATTCAAGTCCCGAAAGTGTCCAGTTACCATTTATTCATTGAAGGCATGGACATGCCCACATCTTCAGTGCTGTGGTTTGTTTTTATTCAAGCTGTCTAGTGGCCATAAATACTTTCATGTCTTTCAAGCCTTTCAGGTCAACTAATAATTGTGTTGAACAGATTCATTTGCCAAAAAAAGGGCTCCTACTCCCCTATTTCCAACTCCAGTCAGAAAGAATTCTGTGCACTGGTGATGCTATCCAATTAAATGATGCTTTCCTCATTCTCACTCTCACCAACTGGGACCAGACAATCCTCACTTCTCATTTTAATGAATTCAACCAAAACACTCGAGTTTTGTATAAATTATAAAAACTTTATAAATTATAAATTATTGATTTAGAAAAATGTTTAAATAGCACTTGGAAATAAATGAAATAAGAAAATACACAAATTGTGGAAGAAAAGCAAGTAAGCTTTGGAACGTTATCAATATAGAAAATATTGCACATGAAGTTGTAGGTCCTTATTAAATATTTCTGAATGCTTGTAAAGAGGCTTGTGAAGACATGGAGAAAAACAGAAGCGGGACTCAAAGGAGTGAAAGGAAATGAGGAAAAAAAGACAAAGTCACTGCTGAGTTCAGACAAATCAGAAAAAGCTCAGACATTGTTTCATTATTTTCTAACTAATCCATTAAAGAAAAAAAACAATCATGGAATGTGATCACCATCAGAAGTGAGTTTTGAGAAAGCCGTGGGTTCACACTTTTTTTTTTTAGTAGTTGGCAGCAGGATGAAGGGAGAAGTGTGATGTGTGAATGAGGAAGCAATGGATTCTTACAACTTTTGGTTTCCTTTTTTCTTTTTTTAGATGCATTTTGAGTTTCTCTGAGCTCTCCCCATGATCTCTGGGCCTTTTGAACACCAGAGGTGACATGACCGTTGTGGCAAAAAATGGAACAGGTCAAAGAGGCAGGAAGCCAACCCGGGGGTCACTCTGTGAAAACAACTTTGATTTTTAATTACTAGGGACATTTTTCAGCTTTGGTTTTTCTTGAAGTCCATATGAAAACCTTCAAACATTTTCTAAATCTGGATCAGAGATAACCTATGTCTCTAGTGGTCTGCTACACGAGTTGGCTCGAAAGGGTGGATTCATACAGCCAGCAATATATACTATGAGCAATATCTGTTCAGTATCTACTGGGTGCTGGAATGCTGGTCTATGAGCTGATGTATATGGCTGGCTAAATCAGAAATGCCATCCCTATCTAATGGGATTTTGAGTCCAATAGGAGTGGAAGGGGCTCGTCACAAAACACAGAACATGCAGGTATAAGTAATGTAAGTGCTATGAATATAAAGGACATGGGATGAAGAAACTCTGTAACAGGGCAGTCCAATTGAATATGGGGGTAACAGGAGGCTTTCTTAAGGAAATGACCTTTGATCTGAGTTCTGGAAGACAAGTAAGATCCATTTAGATAAAGGAGGATATCAGAGAATGTTCTATGATGGATAGGCAAGAGTAGAAACGAGACATGATGGGAAAAAAACCAAAAAACTTAATGCTTAGAAAATATTCTTTAGGTTCTGTAATTATTATTAAAAATGTCAACCTCTCAGTTTTAGTTTCCAATCTAGATAGAGAAGGAATTAGATTAGATGCACTTTGAAGTATGTTTCCAGGTGTAATATTTGGTTCATGCAAAGGAATTCTGGATTAGCAGTAACTAGCATGGGTTTATCTATTAAGACAAATCTAAAGTTTTCTGTAAGTATTATATTATATTATTAGCCCATAATAAAGAATCTGGTCTTGACAAAGCTACTATTCCAATTCCCTCCCCATGGGAGACAGTACTTTAAATGTCACATAACCAAGAACGTCATCGCAGATGAACATTAATAAATATTAAGGACCGTATTTGCAAAGCAATAGGTTTAAATCAGAAAGAATTTCTACTTTGGATTGTTGAAAGCATATTAAGAAAATTCTCCTGTCCATAGAAGAGAATTTGTATGCCAAACTATTTGTTCATAGTAGCTTCAGTCAAGCAATGGATCCATTCATTAGGTAGTATTTAGAGGAAAATGACTGCATGAATACTAGCCTGATTTCACCATTTGGGGATCATGATCATAATATGAAAGACAAAAGACCAGATACCTATTAGGTACTATTACTGTGGAGACTTTGATTTGAATAAAGGAAAATCATCAAATGACAAGCTTGTTCTTTTTTTTTTTATGATTTAATTTATTTATTTGTCAGAGAGAGATAGAGATAGAGAGAGCACAAGCAGGCATTGTGGCAGGCAAAGGCAGAGACAAGCAGGCTCCCCACTGAGCAAGGAGCCAGATGGGGGACTGGATCCCATATCCCTGGGATCATGACCTGAGCTTAACCAACTGAGCCACCCAGGAGTCCCTGACAAGCTTATTCTTAATGACACTTTTATTTTTATGTATATAAAGACATAAATAATTAGCAAGGTGATAGTGAATATTACCAGTTTTATTTATTTCTGACATTGCTCCTCAGGCACTTACTGGTGGTGATAGGGAAGTTTAGTTGAAACAGAAGATAAGCCTTCAGCAAAATCATAGATTTTAAAGTTCTATTCTGTGCCACTCATTTTTACTTTTGTTGATGAAAAAATCTTTTTATTTTCTGGGTGTCAAATGAGTTAGGGGAACGGTGCCAGAAAAGCAAAACAAACATCATTTTCCATGAATATCTGGCTTGTAAAATTGAATTGTGGGAAGCTTATAGAAAAAGACTTCTATGTCTAGGATTTGTCACCTTTGAAGATGGTAAGCCTGATGTGCTGGAGGTCATAAAAGAGACAACAAAGGAGGGAGAGATGCTCTGTCCCTCAGTGGCCAATTTAAGTGCCAGTTCCCTTCTCTGGAACGGGTGTTCGGATTGCATATTTGATAGGTCTTGGAGTTTTTTTTTTTTTTTTTTTTTTTTTTTTTTTTTGCATTCAGAGAAGGTGACCTTATGAGTGGGAATAGACGAAGCAATATTTTTAAAATGTGCACATTACTTCTGGAAAATTCAGTTCTGTCCAGATGGCATGACAACCATTTGTTTCTTAAACGAAGCAGAAGATAGGGGGGGTTATGGCATATCTTTTTTTTTTTTTTTTTTCCTTTTTAAAAGCTACATTGAAGAATAATTGACATGTACCTGGGGAATCCTGTCATTGATGTGAGTCACAGTAATCCACACCTCCATGAAAAGTTAATTTGATCTTGGTGTTATTGATCAATGTATAGAATGAGGGAAGTGATGGCTCTGTTTTCTTCTCATTTGGTTGCAACTCAGCTGGGACAGATTTTTTTAGCCTGAAGCATCAGACTTTGAGAGAAATATTGACAAACTGGAAGACATTCAGAGCTCAGAGGACCGGAATTGTAAAGGGAATTAAAACCATGACAGAAAAAGTTTCCTCAAAGGAATTGAGACAGAATCCATAGAAGAGAAGACTACAGGGGAATTTGAGAGCTCCTCTTAAGGAAACCAAGAGCTTTCATGTGCAGGAGGCATTGGCTTTGTTCCTTGTAGACTTCAGTTTCAGACTGGAATGAAAAAGAGAGGAAATTTCCAGGAGGATTATTTGAGATTAACGTAGAGATTTTTCTACTAGCCAAGTTGCCTGAAGATGCTTTGGATTAACTCTGGAGAGCAGTACCTTGGGATGTAATAATTGCTGTATCAGTAGGAGTGTCGGGATATTAAAGGGGGGGGGGATTTAAAATTAGATAAATGGCAATTCCAGCAGCCCTTAGATTTCCCTTTCCACTCCAAATGCTTCTATAAAGTCAAAATCTGGTTGTTTGGCCACAGAACAGGACTGTGACATTCATTCTTAATCATATTTCTCCAATGTTCCAAGTCCCTAAATCAATTTTTATCCTCAGATCTTTAATAAAAATTAATTTATTTCCTAGCCAAATTATACACAAATGACTTGAATAGTCAACGTGCTTATATCTATAACCCTTTAACATATAAACACTCTAAAATATTGCTTGGCTGTAGTTTATTTTGAGGCAAATTAGTTTATTTTAAATGTGGCTAGCTAGATACAAGGCCAAACATTTTATTTTTAGCAAGAATATATTGCAGTAATTCTCAGTGGCTATTCCAGGAAAAATGATGTCAGGGACAATTTATTAGCCCAATCACAGACTGATGGTGATTTTAGAAATAAAACCCACTTGAATACATATAAATATGCATAGATAGTATGTAGATAGCATGTAATTAAAGAAATAGTAGTTATGTTGATTGGAAAAATACTATCTACTTAAAAATACCCTGTTTTAATTTATTGATCTGGTTATTTCAAAAATATGATGTCTATAGTTTATGGAATGAATGTCTCATTTCCTACTATTCAATTTCAACTACATTATTAATATCATAACATTTAGATGAATTTTTGCATAACACCAGTATTTTATATTTTTTGTTGTCTTCCCCTATACATTCATGAATAAATCTTTTCTTGAAGTACTAGGTTTAATTTCTTAAAATACATAAACCAGAAAATTGAAATAGACATTATGTGTAAATTCATGTTTTCCAGTTTTTCTTTCTCTATTTCTAGTTTCTCTATTACAATTACCACTATATTTTTTTGCAGTCTCTTCATTTTTAATGTAGAAATGAAAGTGATTAGCTGTGAGGTTTGAAACTATTTATTGTATCAAAATTTTAAAAATGTGCGCCTTGATAACTTGATTGTCATTAAACCAGTAATTCTCTGGTCATTTAGCATTACTAAGCAAATTATACTAAATTAGTTCAACAAGTTTCGTATTATATACTTTCATTGACTAGAATTCATGTCCATGTGTGAATATATTAATATGAAATGATTATAGCACTTACTTTGAGACATTAATGATCTTAATTATAGCTATGGTAAAGCTGAGATCTCTGTGGCCCATCTGCCCACAGGGCCACTATAAAAAGAAATGCATGCAAACACCCTTGGAAAGCATAGGTAGTTCCAGCCAGATGGAGATTACGAAATGGTTTACACAGCAAGACACAGAAACTTTCACTAAGTTTTCTCTCCACAGTCTTAATCATCTGAAAAGTTGTTTTTTCAGAATCTCTCTTCTTTGGCTTCTCCCCAAATTGTAACACCCACATTATTAGAAATCTTGTTTACTGGTCCTCAGTTCATACTGTGCATAGTACCACCTTCTGAAACCACAGGCTCCCTGCCCTTGACCTATTCCCATTCTTGTCTACAGAATGGGAGGGATTATGTGTTTCCCTGTCAGAATGCTTTTCTTCTAGCAGATAATTTTCCTCAACTTCTTTTAAATCGATTCTTCGTATGGCTGTTGAATAATGTATAATGACTAAATGTCAACATTTGATAAGACCAATAAAATTGCACAGTCAATTATATATGCAGTTTTGTTTTCCCTAATGCAGATTTTGATTTTTTAAATTAATTTCTTAATGAAAGATTTATTTATTTATCTGAGATGGAGAGAGAAAGAAAGAGATCACAAGCAGGGGGGAGGAGTAGAGGGAGAAGCAGGCTCCCAGAAAGCCTGATGTGGGGATCAATCCTAGGACCATGGGATAATGACCTGAGCTGAGGACAGACGCTTTACCCCTGAGCCACCCAGGCGCCCCTCTAATACAGATTTTTAGATGGTCAAATGAGGCAAGAGCTTTGTCTGAATTTACTGACCAACAATTTTAGTCCCTGTCTCTTTTCCATGCTAAAATAGAAGGAATAAAATTGCTTTTTATGAGATACATGTGATGTAAAATAGAAACCCTGTGCTTTACATGTGATTCATGCTTTAGGTCTGTCATTGCAAACAAAATATTACCTTTTTTTTTCAATAAAAATTTAATCAGCTTTTGTTCAGAAGTAAATTTTGAGGAGGGATGGAAATCATACATGTCTAAAGATTTTATTTATTTGAGAGAGAGTTGGAGAGAGAGAGGGTAGGGGAGCAGGGTGTGGCAGAGAAAGAGGGAGAAGAAGCTTCCCCTCTAAGCAGGGAGTCCTCAACTCAGATCTTGATCCCTGGACCCTGGGAGCATAACCTGAGGAGAAGGCAGGCTTTTAACTAACTAAGCCACCCAGTTGCTCCAGAAATGATATGTATTTTTAAGATTACTAGTTATCGATGTGTTACTACTAGCAACTTTAGCTTCTGGTGCTTTTTTAAATCATTCAGTATTTCATAAGTTTCTGAGTCCCCTGCTCTAGGTAATTATGATAAAAGTTTTGACATTAAGATCAGCTAAATGAACCTGGTGATTCACAGACCTGTACCCCTGGGGATAAAAATATATGTTTATAAAAATAAAAAATTAAAAAAAAAAAAAAAAGATCAGCTAAATGGAGCACTGGGTGTGGTGCATAAACAATGAATTTTGGAACACTGAAGAGAAATAAAAAAAAGATCAGCTAAACATGTTGGGGAAGTTATAACTGTGAAGAAGTAACAAAACTATGTGGAATGCATTTGTAAGCCAGATAAAATAATAAAGATATTTCTTAACTTTTTGCATAAAATGTAATTTCCCTCCATTTGTTAAGATGATTTAAAGCAAGTTCATTTAAAAAAGATGGATAAACCCTAAAATTGTGGAATTTCTGCACCTCACTGTAGACCTATAGTGAAGTTGTCTTGGAAAATTTTTTTGTAGTTGTAGTCTTAGCATGGGTGAGGGTTTTATTGTAATGTGAGAGAATGACAAAGATGTAATCCTGTTTTTATAAATAAAAATATTTTATTTATTTATCTACCTGAGCAGGGAGGGGGTGGTGGGTGAGTGGTGAGTAGGGGTTGGGAAGGGGGAAGCCGAGGGGGATAAGCAGACTCCACACTGAGTGTGAGGCCCAATCGGGCTCAGTCCGGGCTGGATCCTGGGCTTGACCCTAGGACCCTGAGTTCATGACCTGAGCCCAAATGAAGAGTTGGAGGCATAACCAATTGAGCCATCTGGGTACATCAAGATGTAAATTTTGAACTGTAAACTGTTCACTCTGAGCAACGGCCAGGGACTATAAAAACACGTCCATTGGGGGCTCGTGGAGAGAGATTGCTTCTTAGAGGGACATAGGAAAACACAGTATTATTGGAGAGGGGTTTCCCTCCTACAGCGAGGAGCTGGACTCCAGAGAAAGAAGACATTTAGAGAGGTAGATTGAAATTTGCATTCCACCCTGAATAGTGGATATCATTTTCATTATTTGTTATGCAAGTGATGTACTTTTATTGTAAAAAGTGTGTATTTAAGCAAAAAAAATAAAAATGGTATGACAAAAATTCCACCAGCCACATATTTCCATTGTTATCAGGTATGTATAACTTCCATACATTTATATATGTAATTGTGTATAGTTTTATGCAAGTAGATAAGAAAATATTCTTTTTTTTTAAAGCACTTTTTTTTTTAAAAGGTTTTATTTATTTATTTGACAGAGAGAGATGACAAGTAGGCAGAGAGGCAGGCAGAGAGAGAGAGGAGGAAGCAGGCTCCCCGCTGAGCAGAGAGCCCGATGCGGGACTCGATCCCAGGACCCTGAGATCATGACCTGAGCCGAAGGCAGCAGCTTAACCCACTGAGCCACCCAGGCTTCCGATAAGTAAATATTCTTGTTGAAAACTGGACATATACTCCAAAAATAGTTAAAAGCTGAGGCTTTCCATCAAATAATATACTTTCTATATTGATATAATTGTTCCAACACTGCTACCTAATATGGCATTACATGAATATGCAACAGTTAGTGTGTCTAATACCATGATACTAAGCATGTAACTTCTCAAATTTTTTCATTATTTTAAGTAATTTCTTACTGATATCAGCATGGTATTGGGATACATGTCTGGTTAATTCCTTAAAACGAATCTCAGAAGTGGAATTGCTAATTTCAAATATATAATATCAAATTGGTTTCCAGAGAAATGATACTATTGTATAGTCTAGTAGTTATATGAATAAAATATGAATATGAATATATTCTAGTAATTATATGAATATCTTCCTCCACACACCCCTTTATAAAACATGTATATTTGTTATCATATTATATTATCCGTTCTTAATATTTTTATTGGCTATATAACATAACTGTTGATTTAATTTTTATTTTTAGAATAATAAACGAAAATCTTATTAACTATGTATATCTATGCTTTAGTAAAACTGCCTCAAAATGTTCTCAATTCATTTTTGGGTAATCCAGTTAGTCTTTTTTCACCAAAGTTAAGAATAAATCATAACTTTTTAACTTCTCATTTGCTTTGTAAACATTTAAAAATCAATTTGTACAAAGTTTAATGATTGTATTTAATTAAAAATCTATTAACTTCATCTTACTCAGAACTTGTTCCATATTCAAAAATCAATATTTTATTCTTTTATATTTATTATTTTATTTTGCTGTACAAATGAATAAATTATGTGGGATACCTTTTGTACTAATGAGTGAAGGAAGGAAATGAGTTTACATTTATTTTTGAATGGTTAATTCTTTGTAGCAATGCAATGTTCATATAAAAATTTTTTAATTTTTTATTATCCCATATTTTCTTCTTATTAACATGTTATCTATGCATTCTGCTATTATTCTTTATGTTATGTCATAATTACAATATGAATCTACATAGGTTAATTTTTCAGTGTTTTTGAGGAATTATTGACAAATAAAATTGTGATATACATAGAGTGTACAAAGTGATGATTTGGTATATGTATAATTGTGAAAGGATTTCCTCCATTGAGTTAATTAGCACATCTATTACCTAACGTATTTACTGTGGAGAACACTTAAATTCTACTCTCAGTTTCAATTTTACAATACAGTGTTATCAACTATAGTCACCATGTTATACATTACTTTCTCAAAACTTATTTATCATTTTAAAAATGGAGATATGGGGGCTCCTGGGTGGCTCAGTGGGTTAATCCTCAGGTCATTGGGCTGTCTGCTCAGCGGGGAGCCTGCTTCCCTCTCTCTCTGCTTACTTGTGATCTCCCTCTCTGTCAAATAAATAAATAAAAATGTTTAAAAGAATGGAGGTATAATTGACATATAATGTTATATAAGCTTCAGGTGTGTTATTTGATATATTTATATATTGCAACATGACTATCGCCATAGTATCAGGCAACACCTTTATTGTGTCACATAATTATCTTTTTTGGTATGTGTGATGAAAATCATTAAGATCTAAACTTTTACTAACTTTAGAGTTTATAACACAATACTGTTAACTATAATCATGTTGTGAATTAGAGCTCCAGAACTTATTTATCTACTAGTTGCAAGTCTTTACCCTTAAACAACTTCTCCCCAATTCCTCCACCCATCAGCCCCTGGTAACTTTCTGTTTTCATTGGTTCACCTTTTAAAAGTCTGCATATGAATGATATGATACAGTGTATGTCTTTCTCTGTCTGACTTATCTCACTTTGGCATGATGCCCTGAAGCTCCATCCATGTTGTCACAAATGGCAGAATTTCCTTCTTTGTCATGGTTGAATCGTGTGTGTGTGTGTGTGTGTGTGTGTGTGTTTGTCCATTCATCTGTTAATAGACACTTAGGTTTTTTCCACATCCTAGCTATTATGAATAATCCTGCAATTCACATGATGTCAAATTTAAAAATTCACTGCCAAACTTATGTCAAAGAACTTATACTCTATCTTTTCTTAAGAGTTTCATGGTTTCAGGTCCATGTTCAAGTTGTTAATCTGTTTTGAGGTGATTTTTATGTATGGTATAAGGTAGGGATCAAGTTTTCATTCTTTTACATGTGGATATCCAGTTTCCAACACCATTTATTTGAGACACTGTCATTTCCCTATTGTATATTTTTGGCTCCTTTGTAAAAAATTAATCAACCATAAATAAATGGCTTATTTCTGGGCTCCCTATTCTGCTCCATTGATCTGTTTGTCTCTTTGTATTCCAATATATACTGTTTTCATTGCTCTCTCTATATATAATATTATATGTATGTAAATATATATAAATATATAAATATAAAATATTTATAAATAAATATAAGTATTTATTTATATATAAATATAAAATAAATATAAATATATATAAATATATATGTACATACATATAATATGTATAATTTTATTTATTTTATATATTTATAAAATATTTATATTTATATATTATATATTTTTATATATTTTAAAATATTACATATATGTATAAATATATTACATATATTTTTATATATAAAAACATTATATTTATATAGTATATTTATATATTATAAATTATATAATATAAATTATATTATATAAATATATATTTATATATAAATATTATAAATATTATATCTATTTGATTGCTGTATAATAGAGTTAAAATCAGAAGTGTGATAACTCCAGGTTTGCACTTCTTTCTTAAGATTACTTTGGCTATATGGGATCTTTTTGGTTTCTTACAAACTTTGATTGTTTTACTATTTCTGTGAAAAATGCCATTGGAATTTTTAAAGGGATTTCATTGAACATGCAAATACCTTTGGATAATATGGACATTTTAACAATATTAATTCTTACAGTTCATGAACATGGAATATTTTTCCATTTACTTATATCTTCAATTTCTTTCATCAATGTCATCATTTTCACTGTACAGATCTTCCTTGTTCTTGCTTAAATTTATTTCTAAGTATTTTATTCTTTTTGCTGCAATTAAAAAAGGGATCATTTTCTTAATTTCTCTAATAGTTTATTGTTAATAGATGGAAACACAGCTGATTTTGCATATAGGTTTTGTATCCTGCAATTTTGCTGAATTCATTTGTTAGTTTTAACAGATTCTTTTGTGGAGTTTTTAGGATTTTCCAGATGTTATATATTGTTTTCTGCAGAGACTTTGCTTTTTTTCTTTCTGATTTGGATGTCTTTTTTTTCTTTTTCTTGCCTAATTGCTCTGGCCTAGGATTTCTAGTACTCTGTTGAATAAAAGTGGTCAGAGTAGGCATCCTTGTCTTGTTCCTGATCTTAGGAGAAAATCTTTCAGCTTTTCACCATTGAGTCTGATCTTAATTGAATGCTTGTCATATATGCCCTGTATTATGTTGAAGTATATTTCAACTATACCTGATTTGTTGAGAGTACTTAGGTTTTTGGTTTTGTAGTCTCTGTGCATTATTATAGGTCAGTGAATGCTTTGAAGTCCACAGTGTTTCTTCCAAGTCCTCTTTTGATGTCTTGGTTTCCCTGCAGCAGCCCTCCATTAGGCAAAACCTGGATTCTCAACCTCCTGTTCACACCCTGTAGTTGCTATCGCTGTTTTTTCAGTTTGAAAATTCTTATTGATAATTTCTGTTAAGATTACCTAACTTCTTTTTAACATGTTCTTTATACCACATATTAAATCTTTATTTTTTCCACATCATAGTCTTAGGTGTCAAAAACACAGTTTTCAATGATATTCTTAATGCAAATGTCCAGAAAGGAGAAACACCTGCCTTCATTTTATTTTGCTTTCTAGCTTGAAATTTTGTATTGATTGTCAAATGTTATTATTTTTCATGATCATTATAATCTATATAAATTATATTTTCTCTACTAATATTTCTGTACATATTCTATTAAGCCTTAGATTTCATGTCATATATTTTCTTGTAGAAATATTTATTTCCATTTTTAATTAATAAAACCTTATTTCATACATCAAATGTGTTTAAAAATATATATTAAATTTGTTTGTGTGTGCACATCTTAATCCTGCTTCTAAAATGTCTCATTTAATATAGAACCATTTTGGAAATATAGCACTTCTCTATTTGGTGAATTGATTAGCTCAAGTCTTCTTAAAAATCTGTAACTTTTAGACTGCATGTTTTCTCTCATTAATACCTTCTGATATATCCAACATGGATGTGAAGCTTGAAACGATCAATAAAGACACAGCAGGGAAACAGTTCTGCCAGAAAAGCTTTGATGGGTATTTTTTCAAAGAAGCACATCTCTCTTCTCTGATAATTCTCCGTTTTAAAAAAGAAGACAGAAATTTCTCCCAAGGCAATATTGTTTTTGAATCTTAACCACAACCTCACTAGTAATCAGTATGTTGTTCTAGAATATATTGTGACTCTCTCTTCTCAAATAAGATATATGTTAGCCTCTGATTAGATAAAGCAAGGTAAGTGTAGCAGTAAGATAAAACAGGATAAATAAAACACAATGTAAGATACACTTTCTTTTATTTTTCTCCCAAATGTGAACTTAATGAAGAATAAAGCATAGATGAGTCAGAGTTCTGTGTTCATTTTAGAAAATAATTTAAAAATTTATGTAAGATATTTTGAATATTTAAAAGGTGGCTGAAGATAGAATAAGGAATCCTAAATTGAAGATTCAATAATTTAAATTTGATATCTATATTTAAAATTAAATTTAAACTGATATTAGAGTGATAATAAGGGCCATTCCATCAGGCTATAACTGATCATAATCTTTTCCCTAGTGGATAATGTTAAAGACACAGGAAAATGGGGAGATGGGGAGCATACCATGAGGAAGAAAGGCTTCAATCTAAATTATAGATTTTGTGCTTGAATGAAGCAAATCTGTATGGTGATCACTTATGAAAAGAAAGGTATTTGCCATTTCTCAAGGAGAAACAAGAGACAGAACTTTTGGGTATCTTAGACTATCATATTTAGACATTGGAACCTCAGAGGAGAAAAGTGAGATCAGTGGTAAGAAATGTAGAAGGAGAAATATCTTTGAGTACTCCTGGAAACCTTTCTTCTTAAATGAACAAGAAAATCTCAATAGAGCCTACGATGATGATAGCCCCTTAAAAGAACCTTTGGCCACAGTATTGCCTGTATTCCCTTCTGCCAGATGAGCCAGGACAGGACATGGCCCACACAGGCTGCTCATGACCACATGCCAGCCTCCTGCCAGGACCTTCCCTACATGGCCCTTCTCCAAGCTGTTAAGACTTAGGAAGATACAAATATCTTCTCCCATTCCGTGGGTTGCCTCTTTGTTTTCTTGACTGTTTCCTTTGTTGTGCAGAAGCTTTTGATTTTGATGAAGTCCCAAAAGTTTATTTTTGTTTTTGTTTCCTTTGCCTTTGGAGACATATCTTGAAGGAAGTTGCTGCGGCTGATATCGAAGAGATTACTGCTTATGTTCTCCTCTAGGATTCTGATGGATTCCTGTCTCACGTTGAGGTCTTTTATCCATTTTGAGTTTATCTTTGTATATGGTGTAAGAGAATGGTCGAGTTTCATTCTTCTACATATAGTTGTCCAGTTTTTCCCAGCACCATTTATTGAAGAGACTCTCTTTTTTCCACTGTATATTTTTTCCTGTTTTGTCGAAGATTAATAGACCATAGAGTTGAGGGTCCATATCTGGGCTCTCTACTCTGTTCCACTGGTCTATGTGTCTGTTTTTATGCCAGTACCATGCTGTCTTGGTGATTACAGCTTTGTAGTAAAGCTTGAAATCAGGTAGCATGATGCCCCCAGTTTTATTTTTGTTTTTCAACTTTTCCTTAGTGGTTCGGGGTCTTTTCTGATTCCATACAAATTTTTGGATTATTTGCTGCAGCTCTTTGAAGAATACTGGTGGAATTTTGATCGGAATGGCATTAAAAGTATAGATTGCTCTAGGCAGTATAGACATTTTAACAATGTTTATTCTTCCAATCCAGGAGCATGGAATGGTCTTCCATCTTTTTGTGTCTTCTTTAATTTCTTTCATGAGTGTTCTGTAGAGACAAAAGGTTGATATCCAGGATCTATAAAGAACGCCTCAAACTCAACACACACAATCATACCAAAAAATGGGCAGAAGATATGAACAGACACTTCTCCAAAGAAGACATACAAATGGCTATCAGACACATGAAAAAATGTTCATCATCACTAGCTCTGAGGGAGATTCAAATTAAAACCACATTGAGATATCACCTTACACCAGTTAGACTGGCCAAAATTAGCAAGACAGGAAACAACATGTGTTGGAGGGGATGTGGAGAAAGGGGAACCCTCTTACACTGTTGATGGGAATGCAAGTTGGTGCAGCCTCTTTGGAGAACAGTGTGGAGATTCCTCAAGAAATTAAAAATAGAACTTCCCTATGACCCTGCAATTGCACTCCTGGGTATTTACCCCAAAGATACCGATGTCGTGAAAAGGAGGGCCATCTGTACCCCAATGTTTATAGCAGCATGGCCACGGTCACCAAACTGTGGAAAGAACCAAGATGCCCTTCAACAGACAAATGGATAAGGAAGATGTGATCCATATACACGATAGAGTATTATGCCTCCATCAGAAAGGACGAATCCCCAGCTTTTGTAACAACATGGATGGGACTGGAAGAGATTATGCTGAGTGAAATAAGTCAAGCAGAGAGAGTCAATTATCATATGGTTTCACTTATTTGTGGAGCATAACAAATAGCATGGAGGACATGGGGAGTTAGAGAGGAGAAGGGAGTTGGGGTAAATTGGAAGGGGAGGTGAACCATGAGAGACTATGGACTCTGAGAAACAATCTGAGGGCTTTGAAGGGGCGGGGGGTGGGAGGTCGGGGTATCGGGGTACCAGGTGGTGGGTATTATAGAGGGCACGGATTGCATGGAGCACTGGGTGTGGTGCAAAAATAATGAATACTGTTATGCAGAAAATAAATAATTAATAAATTATAAAAAAGATACATGCAAAAAAAAAACTTAGGAAAATACTGTAGTTACTCACTTTTAGATGGTAAGAAGTCAAAAAAGACCTGTCCATTGTGAAATGAGTGAAAGCACACCCTTTGAATTCTTCTTGACATTTTTTTGAAGTTCCTTTAGCATATTGAGACTGTCTATTTCTATCAATTTGTATGAGCAGCTGTAACTTACAATTCAAATAATTAAAATATGTGAGCCATGAATCACTATTGCTTTCATTTATCTATCTTTTCTCAGACTATAACTGCAGGGTATATAGGCAAAAGCTAACAAAATAGATTGCAACGAACCACTTGAAATAGTAAATTTGGGGGCTACCATGCAAAGACTCCTACAACTGATTATTTAGCAACATGGTCAACAATAAAATTCTAGGCAAATAGGTTGAATGTCCTAGGGAGATTAATATCATTGTTATAGCTTTTGTGTTGCCTGTAGTATGTATAAAAAAGGCAATTTTAGAGAATTCTGCTAAAGCAAAAGTTTATTAAATTATTGGTATAAACCTTTATAATTATATTTGCCTAGGATCCTCACTGTCTTTTGGTCATTTTAAATGAACATTATGTGCTATAAAAACTTGAAATTGCTTGGACAATTGCAGTGACTTAAAAAGAAACCAATACACACAGTGCTGAATTTTACCCAATAGAAAAATAATTTTTTAATACTTAATTGTACACAAAACACAAAACAGGCAGAGGAAAAAAGCATGGATTACCTCAGCTGATCTTGTTTCATTTTGTTTTGTTTTTCCACAGGATAGAAAAATAACTTCACTGTAGGTCTTCCATCTGTCTGAATAGTAAAAACCCACCACCTGGCATCTTTTTGAGATCATTACTCTCTCAGTAAATGTCACAATTTTCATTTTGAAGCTCCTTTCAGCTATCTGTTTTTCAGCCACAAATAATAAACTACCTGATACTATGATCAAAATGAACTCCTTATTTATGTGATACTGACTGGGTAAAGCTGCCAAGAAACAATCATGGTGGATTGCTCGATTTTCACTATATTGTTATCTAAGTGACACAAAAAAGCTGAAGGGTGTTCTAAAATAGAGAATTAGTAACATTTGCCTTGTAGTCATGTTTCAGATAAATTGGTAACCAGTCTGCTGAAACCATGGAAGCTATTGTTGTTAATGCTACCAATCTAAATACTGCACTATTGCTTCTACTACAAGCTCATCACAGCAAACTGAAGAAATGATTGACCCTAAAGTTAATCCATAGGTTTGTCTATCAGGTATGTGTATGTTACCAAGACACCTAAATTTTTTTAGCACTGGTTTTCTCACATATAAGGTGGGTATATTCATTGTACTCGCTACCTTTCTCATTCTGTGAAATTGTTTTAGAAATTAAATGAAATTACAGAAGTTCTAACTCTGGGGACAAATCAGAGAAATCTACTAAATACTGAAATTGGTAGAATTTATTTTCTAGAACTTGGATTGAATCAATGATTCATTATCTCATGAAGTAACATTGGTATGTACCTGGGTTGGTAGATCTATGCAGATACTTCTTTTTAATGTTTTAATTTTTCATTTAAATTCTAGTTAGTTAACATATGGTGTAATTGTTTCAAGAGTAGAATTTAGTGACTCATCACTTACATACAACAACCAGGTGCTAATTACAAGTGCTCTCCTTAATGCCCATCACTCATTTAACCCATCTCCCTTTCCACCACCCCTCCAGCAAACCCTCAGTTTGTTCTCATAGTTAAGAGTCTCTTTTATGGTTTGCCTTTCTCTCTTTCTTTTTTTCTCTCTGTTATGCAGAAAATAAATATGCTTAAGAAATATAAATAAATATAAATAAATATGTTTAAGAAACAAAACAAATCTGTTTTGTTTCTTAAATTCCACATATAGGTGAAATTATATGGTATTTTCTTTCTCTGATTTATTTCACTCAGCATAATACTCCCTAGGTCCATCCATGTCATTGCAAATGGCAACATTTCATTCTTTTTGATGGCTGAGTAATATTCCATTATATGTATATGCCACTTCTTATTTTTTCTTAAACACTTTACTTATTTATTCTTGAGAAACCAAGCGAGTGAGGCAGAGAGAGTACAAGCTAGGGGAAGAGGTAGAGGAGAAGCAGACTCCCCACTCAACAGGGTCCCTGATGCAGGACTGTATCTCAGAACCCTGAGATCATGACCTCAGCCAAAGTCAGATGCTTAACGAACTGAGACATCCAGATGTCCCTAAACCACCTCTTCTTTATTTACTTATCAGTTGATGGACATTTGGGCTCTTTGCATAATTTGACTATTGTTTATAGTGATGCTATGAACATCAGAGTGCTTGTGTCCCTTTAAATCAGTATTTTTATTTTCTTTGGGCAAATACCTAGTAGTGCAATTGCTGAATCATCCAGTAGTTCTTTTTACCTTTTTGAGGAACCTCCATACTATTTTCAAGAGTGACTGTACCAGTTTGCATTTCCACCAACAGTGTAAGAGGGTTTCCCTTTCTCTTCATCGTCACCAACACCTGTTGTGTTGTTAACTTTAGCCATTCTGACTGGTGTGGAAGTGACAGCTCATCATAGTTTTGTCTGGTTAAGAAATGGGCAGAAGACATGAATAGACATTTCTCTAAAGAAGACGTACAGACGACTAACAGACACATGAAAAAATACTCAACATCACCCATCATCAGGGAAATACAAATCAAAATTATGCAAGTACTTTGAGATGTTCAAAAACAGCTCTGCTCAAGCTTAAATGTATTTGGTCCTCTAGTCTTCATAAGTACCCATTCATTCTGTAATACGGACTATGAACATCACCACCAATGACACCTGGCCTTTTCGAGGCCTAAAGTAGATTATCAAATAGGACATTTAAAAATTATTTAGCATTAAATGATAGTTTTTTTTTCTTTTTGTCCTGTTTTCTCCTTCATTTATTTTCTACACTTCACTCTTAGCCACAAATAATTCAACTCCACTAGTTGTTTTTATTCCACAGAGCTAATCACCAAGAGTTAAACCATGATGACTCAATCAGACCTTTCTCTCTCTCTCTCTTTTTTAAAAATTTTATTTAATTATTTGTCACAGAGAGAGAAAGAGTGACAGAGAGTGAGAGCACAAGCAGTGGGGAGCGTCAGGCAGAAGGAAAAACAGGCTCCCTACTGAGCAAGGACACTAACGCAGGGCTTGATCTCAGTTCCCTGGGATCATGACCTGAGCTGAAGGCAGATACTTAACTGACTGAACCCCCCAGGTGCCCCCTCAATCAGAGCTTTTTAAGCCTATTGTGTTAGCTGGGTTATCCCAAATAAAATAAACAAGGTTCAGTGGTGTAGAGGAGGGAGATCCATTGGATAGGAAGAACATGGAGCATCCATCCTAAATGATTCAGAAAAGAGTTGATCATCAAGTTATGGCAAAGGGCAAGACCTAGGGAAATAAAAGAGCACACAAAATAAACAAACGAAACAAACACATTCTTTCTTTGCTAATTCTTTTTTAAAAAATATATTTATTTATTTGAGAGCGAGAGAGAATGGGAGGGGGTCAGAGGGAAAAGCAGACTCCCCGCTGAGCCTGGAGTCCAACGTGGGACTTGATTTTGGGACTCCAGGATCATGACCTGAGTCAGAGGCATATGCCTAATCTGAGCCACCCAGGTGCTCTTCTGTTAATTCTTTATGTTCAGAATCCTTACAGGTACTCCAAAGAAAGAACATTGGGTTAGTGCAGAATTAAAAACAAATAGACAACAAAGTAATGTACGTTTAAAGAGAAAAAACAGACAAGATGAGGGTTGACATTAGAAACATAAGCCCTACTTTCCAGACCTCCAACATCATCCTCAAACTGGGCTGTTCCCCTTTTCTTTTCAATTCTGAAATGAAAGGCAATTATATAAGATAACATACAGGTGCCCACAAACTCAGCGTGATCAATGTTAACATTTGATCACATTTAGTTCAAAATAATTTTATAAGAAACAAAACATTAAAGATAACATTTGAAACTCTTTTCTCCTCTCAGCCAGACTCACCACATCCTTCCTCCAAGACAAACACTACTTTGAATTTGGTGTCCATCCTCATATTCCACCTTCTTATATTTTAAGTAATTTTAAGTTACATGTGTATAGTTATATGGTACATATGTATTCATACATAATAAAAACATTGCTTTTTAATTTTCATGAATGCCCTCAGACTGAAAATGGACTTTCTGCTCAATATCGTAACTAAGATACCTATGCACATCTATACATAGAGATTAGATTTATCCACTTAAACTGTATATTATTTTAGTACACAACATACTGCATTTTATTCATCCATTCCTATATCGATGGACATTTTTATTATTTTATCGCCAAGTTGTGATAAAATTCTTTGTGAATTTTATCTTTGTGCACAAGCTCCTGGAAGCTGTTTTAGGCTTTATACCTAGAGTGAAATAGCTGGATAAGGTATATAAATTTTCAAGTTCAATAGATGTCAAATTGCTCTAGAAATGGATTACATCAGTTCTAACTGCAGCATGTGCAGATAGAAATCTTAAATCCCATACTGCCAGATGATATTTCTACATGAGTTTACTTTTAGTGGACCTTTAAGGGATAAAGCTTCAGAGAAACATGCTACAAAGAACTAGGTAAAGCATCCAGCATTTTGTTTGATCAGATTCTGTTCTTGGTGGGGAACTAATATGAGATTCAGTTTAGGCAAGAGTTAGCTGGGGTGTTGGGCTCCCAAGGAGAAGTGATAGCATTGAGCTGCAGTTATGCTCCTAAGTAGTTACTCAGGAGACAGGCCAAGAGCAACAGGAATAGCCAAATAATTTTACTTCCTCTCACTATGAGAGAGGAGCACCCTCTGCTTTGTTAACCTTGCTCCTTTTGGCTCAGCCAGAAGTGAGTCAATGTTTATTAAAGAATGTTGTCTAGAAATAACACGCAGAGAAGCATATAGACACAGAGAAACATAGAGACAAATGGAAGTTTTTTTTCTTAGTTATAATTTTGTTCTTTGATTTTAGAAGATTCCTCATTGTAAAAGTTCATGAGAGACAAATCAATTGTCACTCTTATATTTTGGAATACCTCATCATTCAGCTCAATATGGAATAAACAGCAACAATATGAAAAAAAAACACATCCTGCTTATTACTTTTTCTAAAACAGAGGAAATGTCAAGTTCAGTTACTGTAGGGAGTGCTGTGATTTGCAAAATGTTCAACATCACTGCAGATATTCTGTTTTCTGAGATGACTGTTCTTTCCTGGCCCACTCGGTGAATAAACTCTTCCAGCTCCTTCAAGGCTGTGCTCAAGCATTACCATCTGAGGGAACCCTTCCTGGGTGCATACCCTTCCATAGTCATCTTGTCTGTAGCACAGACAGAACACCTCTGTTGTGTATTGGTAACATTTGTGTCTCCATATTGGGACTGCAATATGTTTTGAAACATGTGTGTTTCAAAAGAAGGAGGATGCAGGAGTAGGTAAAGTGGAGACTCCAGATTGGACTGTCTTGGATTGAAACTGAGAGGGGGATGGGCAAAATAAGTGAAGGGAAGCAAGAGATGCAGTCTTCCAGTTATGGAATGAATAAGTCACCGGAATAGAAACCACAGCATAGGGAATAGAGCCAATGATATTGTAGAGAATTGCATGGTGACAGATGGAGCTACACTTGTAGTGAGCATAGCATGATGTATAGAGAAGTTGAATCACTATGTTGTAACCTGAAAGTAATGTAACATTGTGTGGCCAAATAAAATAAAAATGAGCTTTCTGTACCTGTTTTCCCCATCTATAAAAATGCATAATGTTGTGAAGATTAATTAATTTTAGTTCATATATGAACACTTTTGGAAGAGTGCCTGATCATGGAGAGCACAGCAGCATTAGCTATTGCTATTTTGTCCTTGAGGCAAGGACAATGTCTTCCCCTATGGATCCAAAGCACTTTGCACTATATCTGGCAAATAAATGGTTGCACAGAAAGATGTGTTCAGTTCAGTAAACACAGATGTACCTATTTTCTGAACAAACATCTATATAGCATACATTTCATTCTCATTGGCACGTGCTCCATTTTTTTTTTACATCAGCCTTAGAGATGCCCGTTAACTATTCTTTGTTTTGATGGATTTCTAGCGTAACTTGTCACCTTTGTGCCAAGCCTGCCCAGTAAGTTATGAAGGGGAAGCATGATAACTTTTAACAGCAGTGTGTATCTATTGGCAGGGCATTTGGGGACAAAGGCCTTTTGAAATGTAACATTATCTCAGCTACAAGCCTGAGACACACGTTTATTTATAGATTCCACTAGAAGGTGCTGTCCTCCCTCAACATAATGGATGAGTGTGTTTGGAGAAGACTGGATTGTTTTAAAAGCCTCACATAAATTGTTATAGACACAGTCTGTGAAGTAAAAAAAAAAAAGTACCTTTTAATTTTAAATGTTTATTTCCAAATCAGATGTTGTCTCTGACCGTACATAATTTCTCTCAGGATACAATGCTTAAATGAAAATTTTGTGTACACACAAAAATATTTTACATTGAAAGTCTTACCTTTGTTTGTCTCCCAATTAGCATAGAACAATACATGTTTGGATGACCAACAAATGGAATTGCAGTTTCTTAGAAAAATATGCCCACTTTAAACTTCAAGCTCTTTCCTCAGGCATCTGTTTTCAAATACAAAAGAACTCATGTAGATATACATCATATAGACCTATAGATCTTTTACCCAGGGTATTAAGAGTGGGGGGGATTGAATATTGTAGCCTGCAACCTACAGGCATCCTTTAAAGGCAGCCTATTGTAACTTGGGTAAATTTTGATGAACCTAAGATAATATAGAAATAGAATTTAAAGTTAACTTTACCAGTTTTACACTATGCAGAAATACCTAGATACCTGACCTTAGAGAAAACACGTTTAGACTTAAAAAAAAAAAAAGGGAAGAATAGCTCACAAAGGTGGAAAAAGTGAGTGAAATGTAAGTCAGAGTCACTGAAAACCAGGTGACAATACATGCTTGGAATGGTATTTATGCATGCATGTATGTATGTATGTATTATTTTAAAGATTCATTTTCATTTGAGAGAAAGAGAGAGAGAGAGACAGAGGGAGAGGGAGAGAGAAACTGGCAGACCCCTCGTGCCCAATGCAAGGCAATCTCACGACCCCGAGATCATGATTTGAGCCAAAACCAAGAGTTGGATGCTTAACTGACTGTGCCACCCAGGGGCCCCTATAATGGCATACATTTAAATTTAGATTTACGTGATTTGTGCTCACACAAAGGGCTTGTTCTGGCTTATTAGAGAAAATCAATTCAATCTATGATTCATTTTATCCATTTTTATAGCTCTTGTCTCCTGTGACATAACACAAAATGGAGTCCACATTTTCTATTTTAAAGATTAGGGGATTTAAGAGAATGCTGATTGTTTGTAAAGTAATTTCTGAACAAGTTTTATTCATAGATGACTATCTTATTTTTCTGATCAGTATCTCTCAGAAGAGATGATTTTAGAATCATTTTTAAAGAGAGTATTTTAAATTGTTAAATGACTCTAGTACTAGTCAATCAACTATATAATATTTTGACATGGTTTTTAAGCTATGTAGTTTCATGGATGCTTCAGTTCATAGTTAAATTTTTACTGGTTAGGGACACCTGAGTGGCTCAGTTGGTTAATTGTCTACCTGTTGCTCAGGTCATGATCCCAGGGTTCTGGGACTGAGTCCCAGCTTGGGCTCCCAGCTCAGCCTGGAGCCTGCTGCTCCTCCTGCTTGTGTTCTCTCTCCTTCTCTCTGACAAATAAATAAATAAAATGTTTAAAAAATAAATAAATACATGTTGTTTGGAAAAGTATTTTTTAAATTTAGTTTTATTGTTTCTGAAAAATCATTAGCCTCTTAATAATTTGTTTATTAACTTAAGAAGAGTATATTTAAAAGATTCAGAGTGCTCTCAGGATGCCTGGGTGGCTCAGTTGGTTAAGCAGCTGCTTTCAGCTTAGGTCATGATCCTGGCATCCTGGGATCGAGTCCCACATCCAGCTCCTTGCTCGGCAGGGAGCCTGCTTCTCCCTCTGCCTCTGCCTGCCATTCTGTCTGCCTGTGCTTGCTCTCTCTCCTGCTCTCTCTAATAAATAAATAAAATCTTTTTTTTTTTTAAAGATTTTATTTATCTATTTGACAGACAGAGATTACAAGTAGGCAGAGAGGCAGGTAGAGAGAGAGGAGGAAGCAGGATCCCCATGGAGCAGAGAGCCCAATGCAGGGCTTGATCTCAGGACCCTGGGATCATGACCTGAGCTGAAGGCAGAAGCTTTAACCACTGAGCCACCCAGGTGCCCATAAATAAAATCTTTTAAAAAATAAAAGGATTCAGAGTGCTTTATGTCTTATGTTGAGCACATTTGAAATATACATGAAATCTTGCTCTATTGGACCCTATTTTCATTAAAAGGAATTTATGACAACATAATTAAAAGATTAGAAATCAAGTTACTCTGCATATAAAAGTGACTTTATTATTTGATCACTTTAATTTTGAATATAATAAAAAGAAATCAATATTTTTAATAAATTCACTTCATATTAAGTCAACTAAATGACTCCTTATAATTAGATATAATATTCAAAGAGTTTTATTATAATTTTATTAAACATATCCTTGAAGATTCTTTGTTAAAAACTGCAAGTCAATTTATCAAAGATTTGTAATTTTATCAGTGTCAGTGCTAACTAGTATTGCAATTTTGTATTTGTGCTACTTAGATTCATAGCAAAAGATAATTGGATAAAGTCTGGTATTAAAAAATCTAACTTTCATTGAAATGCTTAAGTTATTTTTTAGGTATTATGTAGAAAGTTAAGATTATTAACTATATTAAAATCAAAAGATTTTAGAAAAAGTTACCTGCTACCTACAGACACAGTCACCAATTTTTTAATTTTAATATGGGAATTAGCTTCTCCTAGAAGCCCAATGAATGAGAACTATCCTTTATTTACAATATTGAGAAAAATTTGAAAGAAGGGTGAATGATTGGCAACAAATGCCTCTACATTGTCAAAACATTTAGATAAAAGCATGAAAATCTTAGTACATCTTTTAGCAATTTTATCTGTTGTGACAGCCCTCACGCCTCTAGACTGGCTCCTTGGGAGAAAGCACCATGTTTCTGATGTACATTATTTTAAATTCCCTAAAGAGCTCCAAGAAATGTGCTGTGATTCTAACAGAGGCCTGGTCAGAAGTTGCAAGGTGGTCACACTATACAGCTGGGTGAAAAGGTGTACCCCTTATCCCCCAGACTTACTGTTTCCTGCTTGGGATGACTTCATATGCAATTTAGAACGAGAAAGACCAGGCATACATTAAGCCATACTCCCGCCTTCAATCGTCTCCTCTCGTGTGTCTCTCGTTTTCACCATTGACTTCTGGTCATTTGCTCTTGGAAGAAGTTGAAGGTGCTCTGTGGGTCTTTTCTGCTCAGCATCTTTCTTCTCCAGTATTAACACAAGGAACAGACCCTAGTAGCACTGTGGATAAGGGTTTTCATGCCTGTCTCTCCTCTCTAGAAACTGCGCAACAAGGACAAGCTCATATTTGGCCTCCGTAAGAAATAGAAGAGAGATGGCAGCCTAGAGTTGCTGCAGAAAAAAATGGCCTCTATATGGGCCACCTGCACTGTCCACCAGATGACTGGCCAAGCTGGCTCACCTGAGCTCCCACCACCCGTGTACTGGACATCCCTTCTGCTGGTAGCTTAGTTCTGCTGTACCCCAAAGCTGTGTTTGTTCCCCTTCCTGAAACTAGTGAGAGCCTTCACAAATGTGCTGGCCAGACTGTCACTGCCTGAGGAGGGACGATGGTCCGGTGGCGCTGAGCAGTGTATGAATGTCACAGAAGCCCTTTTCTGGTGCACACACCTCCCTCAGCATTGCCCATCTGTGGTGGTGCCGATGAGGCATTTCTGACACGCTTTATAGCACACACCCAAACTTTTCCCTTCACGAACCTGGTTTGGAACAAACTTCTCATCAATAGACATTCTTAAGCTGGTGGGCAGAAAGGATATGAGACCCATAGTGTCTCAACACCTAAGCATGCTCGCTGTTGAGAAAGACTCCCTCACAGACACCTTGTAACAAAGACATCGCATGCCTCCTTTAAATGAGAACTTTATTTCTAAGGTTTTATTTACTGAACTTTCTCCCATTTTCCTTCACTGCTCTATTTTATCTATTTATTTATTTATTTTTTATTTTTTTGACAGAGATCACAAGTAGATGGAGAGGCAGGCAGAGAGAGAGAGAGAGAGACGCAGGCTCCCTGCTGAGCAGAGAGCCCCATGTGGGACTCGATCCCAGGACCCTGAGATCATGACCCGAGCCGAAGGCAGCGGCTTAACCCACTGAGCAACCCAGGCGCCCTCCTTCACTGCTCTAGATGAGGTATCCTGTGGATGCAAACAAGTCTCCGGTCAAAATCACCACTTTCACATGCTCTTTCTTTCTCCTGTTTGTTGTTGTTTTGTTTTGTTTTTTCCCCACCGTGCTCTTTCCTTTAGAGAGCAGTTTCTCCTCCCCTCCCCTCCCCTACTCCCATCCTCTGTGCTCTTCTCCCCTTCCCTTTTCCCCTCATCCTCTTTTTCTTTCCTTCCTTTTCCTTCTTTCCTTACCTTTCTTTTACCAACTACTTTTTCATGAACCAAGTATGTACTGACAGTGACTGGACATGAAGAAAAAGCACTTTAAGAGGGACGTTTTTCAGAATAAACATAAAAAGGATATTTCCTCTTTATTAACTATGAAGGCCCTTCCAGATATGAGGGATAAGTAATATATTTTAGCAGCACCGTTTTTAATGGATCCAGGATAAAGAACTGTTTCTTTCAAAGAATCCAGGTTCTAACACAGGTGACATGAGCAAAGCAAAAATCACTAATTATTAGTAAAATAGTTGATTATTAGACTAGCTCAGGTGGATTTTGTGTCTCACATCTCCTCTCTAGACTCTTCCCAAGGGATAGAATTTCAGTTGTCTGGGCGGAGAAGCCAGGTGTGTTATGAGAACATGAAATTCCCTTTTTTAACTCCATGAAATTGATTTAAGAGAATATATTTGCTTTCCTGCAATTCAGAGAAATTAAAGATACCAACTCCCTTCGGTGATGTTTTACTTTTGTGGCAGGTCAGCTTCCCCCATGAGCGGTTTCTTATACCCAAAAAGCCTTGAGAATATGGTCAATTAATGCACACTTGAGTCTATGGCCATACCACCCTGAACACGCCCGATCTCGTCTGATCTCGGAATACACACTTGAAAAAAAAATCTATACTGATAAATGGTGTGATAAATAAGCAAAAGCATGTGATAATAATGTTTTTAAAATAGAAATTAAAAGAAAGAAATAAAATATGTCAATTAACAAAGACTTCCCAAACAAAAATCTAACTTAATTTTTCCCAACATTTTATCATGTTATTGGTCATTTTTATTCATACAAGTTCTATTAACTCTGCCTACTTCTTAGCCTTTAAGGCAAAAAAGAAAATAATCATGTTAGCCAGATGCAGTCTTTCCCTCCGTTTATTTATTTTTATATTTTATGTCTTACTAGACTTCATTATCAAAAGATGACATGCCCACTGCTCACAGCAGCTGCAATCCATTAGCCTAATGGATTGGAATTATAGGCTGCCTTAGGAATTGTCTACTGTGTGGCAAAATCAAATGTAAACCCTACTGTGAAAAGTCTTGACACTATTAAATGTGAAAAATACAATGTGTTCAAGAAAATGTTAAGAAAAGAAATGCAGCGCATTTGACTCACCAACTAGAAAGTCATATGAAGTTTATGCCAAAACAGAAACTACTTGTGTTTTCTTGTTGACGCTTTAGCAGAGACCACACGCTCTCATTTTCCACCCAGCCATGCTCGCTGAACTGTGGATACTAACTGGTTAATTATCTCCCCTTCCTACCAAATCCTGGCCATAGACTATTTATATCCATATCTTCGCTTACTCAAAATCCCATCTTGTGAATATTTTCATTCATTCAACAAAAACACTTGAGCGTCTGTACACGCAGCCTCAAGGTATAAGTTTATAGATACGCCAAAACCGGGCAGGAACTCACAAGGAAAATTCTTGCCACTTGTCACATTGGCAGAGGCTGTCAGCCTTTCCCTCTCAGCTGTATCACAGGACACCGTTATTACCTGGGTAACCAAAGTGGTTCTGGGTGTTCTGTGGTCGGGGCCAGATCTGCAGGGGATAGCCTAAGGATTTCCATTCTCGCGTTTGGTATTGACTGAGAAAAGGGAAGTGAAGAAGGAAAGGTCCAGCTTTTCTTCCAGAAGCTTCCTATTGCTGACAAAGAGAGTGTCTTTGACAGGTGGTACAAAGGGACCCTGGCAGAAGGCTCGTGTGTCTGACTTGCAGAGGAGTGGACCTCAATGCAGTGTTGCAGCCCCTCGACTCCCGTCTTCAAACCTACAGAGATGATGTAGCCGTGGAGGATCATCTGTGGCATGTCCTGTCTCTTTATCCTCCTTGGTCCCTTTCCCTGGTTTGTCAGGGGGCAGCTTTCTTCCTCAAAAATGTCTGTTATTCACATAGAAAATAACACAAATATTTGAACACAGTGCTCAGTTACGTTAAAGTTTAATTTTCAGATGATAAAAGCAAGACCAAAACTCTAAGTTTATGGGAGATGTCATTTGAAATAAGCAAATGTAAAAAAGACAAAGAAATAAGAAATAAATTAGATCTAAAAGCTGCTAATATTCAAAAGTTAAATATAAATCTTATTTTTTATAAGTGAAATATTAGCTTTTTCATCTAAATAGCTTAGAAAAGAAAACACAAAGTCTATTCGTAGTATGCTAACATTTATCTTCATCTAGGAGAAGGTTCTCTTTGGATGTTGTATTGATCTCTCCAAGGGTGAACAAGTAACTTCCTGTCTTTATCTGCCTTTGTTTCTCTCTCTCCCATATACTCTCTTATGCAAACAGATTCATTCACTCACACACAAACAGAATCATAATATTTATTTAATTCAATAATCTTTAGTGGTACTTGTTATATACTTAGCATTGCATTAGATGCAAAGAAAAATAGAGTAAATTGGCTCCTGACCTCTAGCCTCTATATGTGGAAAATGGGACATTCGCTCTTATCCACTCATTCAGCAGGTGATTATTGGGTGTGTTTTTTTTTTTTTAATTTTTTAAAGATTTATTTATTTGACAGAGAGTCAGAGACAGAGAGAAGCAGAGGGAGAGGGAGAAACAGACTCTCCACTGAGCTGGGAGACCGATGTGGGACTTGATCCCAGGACCCCAGGATCATGACCTGAGCTGAAAGCAGACAGTTAACTGACTGAGCCACCCAGGCACCCCTTGAGTGCTTATTTTGTGCCATTCATGCATGCATGTGTTAATTAAATAGTGAATAAGTGAAATGCTAGCATATGAAGGGCTGATGTCAGGCAACTAGAGAATTGGTGACTAAGGAGGAGGCTAAGTGAACCAGGTAGGGAGACTAGGATTCAAAAGCACTAAAAAATTGCAGAAGGTAGAATTCAGGTGCATGCTGGAAAGGCAAAAACCAAGTGGGCCAAACAACCAACCATTTCAAATGCAGAGAATATTACGTGGCACTGAAATCCTAGGATGAGGCTGGGAAATAACCATGTCAGTCTCTGCATTGGTGGAAACAATGGGGTATACTCAAGGGCCAGATGAGAAAGAAGGGACCACTTGAAGTTAGTGTTTGGGTGGAGGGGTCAGATTTGGATACAATGAGGTGGAAGAAGAAGCCATTCTGGAATTTAGAGTGAGAACTGCAGGGAAGTGGAGAGGAACATCTTACAAAAATAATGGAGCATTTGAGAGAAGGTGATTAATGACTAAGTTTATTAATCCCTACTCAAAAGGAAAGGTTTACAACTGATTGCTTCTTGTTCTGGTTGTTCACCTTGGCCTGCATTATGTAAATACTTCATTATGCTTCCAATACATTGCTTAATTAAGCTCTTGAGGTTATTATAACCTATACTTGAAATAATCTTTGATATTCTGTTTCTTATAAGCATTACGGGCAGATATTTGGGGGTTGAAATTTTGATAGGCTATCCAGAGAAGAGTCCCTACTGAGAAGTGACATTTCGGTAAAGATCTAAAGAATGTGAGGGAAACTTTTCAAACACTAGGAAGAGCAAGTGTAAATGTTAAATCTCCTACTTATTCCTGTGTTTGTTTCTGGCTCCAGATTTGTTCCATTGCTTCAAGTATTAAAAAAAAATACCTGTACCAAAATGATCCTGCCCTAAATATTACAGATTTATAATAGAATGAATCCAATTAGTGTGAATGCTTAATATAGTTTCTGCCCAGAAATATCTTGGTTATTCTTGAAATTTTCTCTGCCTTATCAGTTTTGATATTCAGCATGTGGTTTTCTTGGGGGAAAAAAAAAAAAACGCTTTGAAACTATATTGAAGTTGCATTAAATCTATATAAGCATAAAAGTCTGCACCCAGCTGGAATGCAGGAGAGGGGATACTTGCACACCTAAGGAATTCTCTGCAACTAGCTGGTGTCCTGCAGTTCAACTCATTTCTGACATAATTTACCTGGAGGTAGTGTCAGATCCCATAGGTTAAGGACTAAGTCCTATAAGACTGTCCCCCTCCCAACCCTCAATTTCAGATGCTACTTACAAACCCATATTATTACTTTTGCTCCTGACTTATGCTATCAATCAGAGATTCCATCAATCTTCTCCGAGTTTGATTAATTTGCTAGAATTGCTTACAGAACACAGAGAGATATTTTACCTACTGAATCATGGGTTTGTTATAAAAGGGTAAAACCTCATGAACAGTCTGATGGAAGAGATGCATAAGGTAAGGTATGTGAGGAGTTCAGAGCTTCCATGCTATTTCTGAGCGTGCTCCTCTCTCCAAATACACAAATTTCCCAACCCAGAAGCTCTCCAAACACTGCCCTTTGGGTTTTTACTGGGGCTTCATTATGGAAGCATAACTGATTAAATCATTGGCTATTGTTGATCAATTCAATCTTCAGCTCCTGTCTCATTTCTGGAGGTCAGGGTTCTGGGGTGGAACTGAAAGTTCTAACCCTGTAATCTCTTTGTTGGTTCCCCTAATGACCTAATGGGTCCTTAGTGATCTAAGGACTTTCCAAAAGTCACCTCAGTCACCAGCCAATTATGGGTCCATTTCTGGTTTTCTATTCTGTTCCATTTATCTAGGTGGTTTTTTTTCCCTATTTGGTGCTAGTACCATACTGTCTTGAGGACTACCACTTTACAGTAAAGTTTGAAGTCTGGAATTAGAATGTTTCTAGCTTTGCTTTTCTTTTTCAAGGTTGCTTTGGCTATTTGGGGTCTTTTGTGGTTCCATACATGTTTTAGCATTGTTTGTTCAAGTTCTGTGGAAAACATTGGTGGTATTTTGATGGGCATTGCATTAAATGTGTAGATTGCTTTGGGTAGTATAAATATTTTAACAATATCTGTTATTCCAAACCATGAACATGGAATGTTTTTCTATTTCTTTGTGTCATCTCAATTTCTTTCTAAGTTTTCAGTAGTTTTCATAGTACAGATTTTACACCTCTTTGGTTAGGTTTATTCCTAGGTGTCATGTGTTTTTGCTGTGGTCTTCAACAAAACAGGACAGAATATCCAATAGGAAAAAAGACAACCTCTTCAACAAATGGTATTGGGAAACCTGGACAGCAATATGCAGAAGGATATTGAATGGCTTTCTTATGCCATACATACAAAAAATTTAAAATGGATAAAAGACCTAAATGTGAGACAATAAATCATCAAAATCTTAGAGGAAAACACTGGTAGCAACCTCTTTGACATCGGGCTTAGCAACTTCTTACTAAACATGTCTCTGGAGGCAAGAGAAAGAAAACCAAAAATGAACATTGGGACTTCATCAAGATAAAACCTTCTGCACAGCAAAGGAAACAATCAACAAAACTAAAAGGCAGCCCTCATAATAGGAGAATATATTTGCAAATGACATATCAGGTGTGTCTGCTGTTTAGTCCATTCATTGTGTTTTACATTTCATTAACTATTATTTCTAATTCTAAGACTTCTGTTTGTATTTGTTATTTTGTTTGTTCTAATATTCCTGGTCAATAACAGCAATCCCTTCGTACTGGGTTATTTTCTGAATTAAAAGGGTGATCATAGTAAAATATTATGAGACTACATTCATATAAGTTTCATTAAAGTCTATTGTCATAATTATATTAGTTTATTATTAGTCCTTGTTGTTAATCCCTTACTGTGTCTAATTCATAAATTAAACTTTATCATAAATATGTATGTATAGGAAAAAACATAGTATATATAGAATTCTGTATGATCTGTGGTTTCAAACACCTATTGAATCTTAAGACACATCATATATATATAAAAACATCGCATATATAAAACACACACATATGTATACATACATGCATGCATATACACATATGCATATATACATACATGTATGTATACACACATATATATAATGTGTATTTTTAATCTCAGACAATTTTGAAGACTGAAATTGGATCTTTTTCTTCCAAGGGGCATTGGAGTTTTATGTCTGCCACAATGAGACTCTGCTTGAGTCTCATTACTCTCCTGTGATCTGTTTAACAACTTTCAGTAGTTTGGGTTTAATGCAAATATATCAGGTTCAGTCTCCAAACATTTATTGGGTCTATGGCTTAGTCCCACAGACTTACCTGCTCACCTCCTCGAATCCCTACTCTTGTTCTTTCTTTTCCTCCTCAAGTTTCCTGTTGTGCTCTCAGCTAAGTGGTTGGTTGTTGTATCCCTTTGAAGGGCTCTGCTCTCTTCATTAAGGCAGAAATGTGTTGAAAAGTCTGTTTGCTGCAATGATTCCAGGAGTACCAACTGTATTTAAGTGGTACCAAATGGCAAATTAGATCAATCATGTGAATGTTTCATAGAACACTTAACATTTGTTACATTTTATAATGTATGTTCAGTGCATGGCAAGAAAATGCAATGGCAATTGCCATGTTCCCACTTTGGACAAAAATGTCAAAAATGCAAATATCTCTACTATTGGTGGCACAGTTAATTCATTTTTCTATATTATAACTCATATAGAAAACAACTTACTTTTAGAAATAGAATAGGGCTCACTACTCTATTGCTTTTAGTAATTTCGTGTTCATTTTTGTGCAACAAACTCGCCCAGTGACTTTTATTTGAAAAATCCTCAATCTATGTACTATTATTTATTCTGCATTTTATATCACCAGACAAATTTTAAATGGCTCATGAATCAAATAAACCTAATTGATTACATATTCACTCATATTTATGAGTTGATTAGGCAACGAATATTCTATACACAAATCACTTTGGGCTGCTTGGGTTCACTTACAGCCTCGGTGATATTCATAAATGAATATTGATATTTGATTATTGCAGCCTCTTGCTAATCCATTACTTGATAAGCTCAAGGAAAAAAAAAAGAAGCAAATGGAAAACAGAGAGGACAATTTAATTTCATAAAGAAAACCTTGCAGTCTGGGTGCTCTCTGATGCAGCTTATCAGAGAGGTACTTTGGGCAGTACCTCAGGGTGAGAATTGCCAAGAAAGTGGAGTGGGCAAGCAGTGCAGCAGCAGAGAGTTCTGGAAGTCTTGTTGTCTCATTCCTCTCTACTTGAAAGCTTTCAAAGCGGATATATCCAGGAACCAGATTATATATAAGGACATAATAAAACACAGTAGTAAATGCACAAAGGATGTAATCAATGAGCAAGAATAGGATCAGAGAGCAGGCAAAGCAAACATCTGCTTTCTCCTTTAGGTGCCGTTATGAAGATACCCCATCTGGATCGCTCTACCTTCCTCTCAGGTAGCTGTCCCTCCCTGAACAAGCCTCCAAGGCCTCATCTTAGGAAGCTGTCTCAGGCACAGCCCTATGTTGCCTTTTTACTGTTTGTCAGTCCTGCCTGAAGCTCTCTGTCTTTTAGTCAATGACTGCCCATAGCTCTGAGACTATGTTCATTGACAAGATGCTGTGACCAAGACACATGTTTCAAAACTCCCTTTCACATCCCTATACTTAATTGTCCAGAATTCCATTAACATAGGATGATGACTGTGTGATATTGACTGAAGACTTAAGGTAACAAGGGGAATTTCAATATAGGAAGATAGATCTTGAAACTGGATGAAAACATAACTTTTTGAAAGATTTTTGTTAAAGTTTTTTTTTTTTTTTAATTTGAGAGAAGGAGTGAGATTGTGTGCATGAGTGAAGGGGTGAAGAGCAGAGGGAGAAGCAGACTCTCAGCTGAGCAGGGAGCCCCACATGAGGCTTGATCCCACGATCCTGAGATCATGACCTGAGCCGAAGGGAGATATTTAACCGACTGAGCCACCCAGGTGCCCCTAAAATATAGCTGTTTTGATAGTCCAGGGAGAAAGGGCACATGCTGGCCTGTGCGCACACACACACACACGAAACCAAATCTCATTCTCTTGCTTCAGCATCAATCTTTTCTCTCTGAGAGACTCATTCTCCCATCCTTCCAAGACAAATCGTCAAACTACCTTTGAAAAACCCTATCCATTTCCGAAAGGAAGTGATTTCTCCTTATGATTGATTGCTTTTAGGCATCATGGCAATTCCAAAACAAAATAGTTCACAAAATTGACATTTCAGGGAGGAAAACTACTCAGTTGATGATAAAACCATGGGATGCTCTACATTCAGCCCATGTAAACTGAAGTTTGATTAGATCAGGGAAAATATATCTTACATTTCAGCTGGAAATTTTCTAGGAAGTAAATCTTAGAAAAGACATGCATGCATGCGCGCACACACATGTATACACACTCACACACACACACACATTTTAAGGAATAGAAGCATTAATATGAGTCACCAAGATTTAATTGCAGACTAAGAAGATAATTAGGTTTTTTGTTACCTATAACTTCAAATTCCAGGCTATTTCCAGTCTGAAAGTAATAGCATTTTCTCTTCTCCTTTCCCCCGTTTTTTTCAGAGAAACTTTAAATAAATGAATATATTTTTAATATTTATTTTTAATATTATTTATTTGACAGAGAGAGATCACAAGTAGGCAGAGAGGCAGGCAGAGAGACAGAGAGGAGGAAGCAGGATCCTTGCCAAACAGAGAGCCGGATGCGGGACTCGATCCCAGGACCCTGAGATTATGACTTGAGCAGAAGGCAGAGGCTTAACCCACTGAGCCACCCAGGAGTCCCCAGAGAAACTTTAAAGACAGTCCATTCTTAAAAACTGATGACCAGTTACAGTGTTTCACCAAACCAAAAAAGTGTGTTTTACTGATAGTTATCTTTAGTTACACAAGACGTGGCATGAATTTCATCTTCACTTTCCTCATCAATCCCTAGAAGTATAATAGGGACATAATATAGACTTTTTAACCTCTGATTTTTTTTTCCTAAGAAATCCTTAGGATGGGGATATTGTGATTCCAATTATATATGAATTACAGTGAATACTTTAAGGAATTTATGATCTTGTGGGAGTGGAACCATTAGAAGTAATCATTTCCAATGAAAGTACTTTTGAGTTAGTGGGGTGGGTCAGGAAGCAGTTTTGTGTTCAGGAATTGTTGTCAGTCCTTCATAGTTTTAGCAAGGTAGCTTGGGTGGTTAGAACAGAACACGTTTGGGGCACCTGGGTGGCTCAGTGGGTTAAACTTCTGCTTTCGGCTCAGGTCATGATCTCAGGGTCCTGGGATCGAGCCCCACATCAGGCTCTCTGCTCAGCAGGGAGCCTGCTTCCCCCCCCCTCTCTCTGCCTGCCTCGCTACCTACTTGTGATCTCTCTCTCACTGTCAAATAAATAAATAAATAAATAAAATCTTAAAAAAAAAAAAGGAACAAAACACATTTTGCTGTATGACCTCAGGTTTCATACTGTCCAAAAACTAATTGCATTTCCATACCTTGTTTGTTCCCAGGGGTGTTGTTTCAGAATTGATACAAATATGTTGTTCCTATAGCAAAAGTAAATTGAGATAAAGTTTCAGTGGTTCAGGTAGGTCAAGTGCATCTCCTTGGGTAAAAAACACACTTTCAAAAGTTATGGACAACTAATGCCCAATTATAAAGAAAATATAGCTCATACTCTCTAGATTCATATCCTTCCCCAGTGGTTCTGCTAATCAAATTACATCAGTCATCAAAAGATGAATTAAATGCTACATAGTTTATTGACATAAGGCTGTACTCAATAGATTTTATTTATTTATTTATTTATTTTTACAGAAAATTGGTCTGAAACATGCTGGATGGCATTTGGGGGCACTGACATGGCTATGGCCACAGATTTTTAATTAATTTTCTCGTCCCAAAACACATGAAGCAACTGAGAGTAATTTAGACTTGGTCAACACAAATCAAAGAGAGTAGGGAGATTTGGAAATTATCCAAATTACATGAATTAATTTGCTAAACTAAGAAATTCAACCTCCACACAGCTCTCTATTGTTTTGTCTGCAGGAACAACGGACTTGATGATTCAACAGTAATAACTGAATTTGCCAGTGATTAAGATTCAGCTACTCTGGTCAAGTTGATCAATTCCTTAAACTAAACCAAATATTTAAGTCCCAAATTAGAGGGTTTTTTTCCCTCCCAAGTTGCCTAATTTTGCTATTTGCAAATTTCCATGATCATTGCTATTCTTCCTGATACTGCTTTCCTTACATGGCAACTGCCTGATGGAGATAGGGAAGATTTCTTGATCAAAGATTAGAAAGTTTAATTTCATTAAGGCTTGCCACCCTGCTGGGTTTACCTGCTCCATGAAGCAAACTGACCCCACGGGCACTTTGACTAAAGTCTGATCTGTAATCTCCGTCACCTGCAGGTTGAACTCAGTGCATTTGTCACATAGTTTTTTTTTTATTAAAGGAAAGCAAATGTATTGAAATTGGTGTAATATTAAAACAAAGATATATTTGATCTACATTATAAATGTATTCTCAGGCAAACAATAGAGATTGATTTAACAGAAAAATTTTATGGTTCATTCTGGTGTTTTCTTTATAGCCTCTGTATCTTGTTTGCCAAAACAATAAAAAGTCCACTTTATGTAATCAGCAAGAATAACAAGCATTTGCATGGTTGAGCAAACAGGGAGATGGTTAATTGTAATCTGCTTTATAGTTATAACTGAGATATTACGAAAGACCGCTTGGATCATGAAATTTGTAAATGTGTATGATCTTCCTTTAAAAAATGACAAATTTATCACATGGAGAAAAGACATAGCAGACATTCAAAGTGACTAATAGTGAAAGAAAAAGCTGATAATAAAATTAAAGTAAATGTTGTAATTTAAACATTGAAGATTAGATTTGATTCCAGCATGAAGCAAATTATGCATTTTTTAAAAATATTTTATTTATTTATTTGACGGAGACCTCACAAGTAGGCAGAGAGGCAGGCAGAGAGAGGGGGGGGGGAAGCAGGCTCCCTGCTGAGCAGAGAGCCTGATGTGGGGCTCGATCCCAGGACCCTGAGATCAAGTCCTGAGCAGAAGGCAGAGGCTTTCACCCGCTGAGCCACCCAGGTGTCCCACAAATTATGTACGTTTAAGGGAAAGATCAAACTAAACCTCACAAGTTCATAATTAAAGTTTAATTTCTTATAGTGCAAAAAATTATGTAAAAGCTTTATGCGTCTTCATCTTTGGTGTTAGAATGGAGCCATGGCCAAAATATTTAAAGCCTCTTAAAGACTTATGGAAAAATAGTGAATTATAAAAAATAAAGTTTAAAAAATGCCAAGGGGCTCAATTTTACCAATGATTGCTTCCTATCACCATTCCACAGATCAACATTGTGTCTTAAGGTCATATATTTAGAACTTCACGCATTGTTCCTTGCCCTACATTTCTTCATGGGAAAGTATTAAACTAGCAATGTGTAATGCATTCTTGTTTAGCAAAAAGAATACACTTTGTTTGTAACTCATGCAGTGTTGATGCTAATCATAAAAAGATACAATGCTGCTCCTTTTAGATTTTAAGGTAGAAATAAAAGCAAATAACAGTTGTCAAGTAAAGTGTTGTGGGGCGAATATGGTGGATTTAAATAAAAGTCACGAGCAACCTTCATTTTGCCCTTCTATTTTCCATGTCAGATTATTCGGGTATCCACAGTTGTGTGTGATCAGAACTCTGGAAATATTTTATCCCCCAAGTCTACATTACTCTGCTTAAAATTCTAATAATTTTAAACTTTCATTTTGAGTGAAGCATTTGAGAGCTCCTTGTAAGTGCTTTTCTATCTCAGTCACATAATTTATAACAGTGATTGTCTCCCTAATGTGTGATTGGCTTGTGGGGGAAATTGCAATTTAATTTTGAGTTTGATAATATAGACGCTAATTGACAAGAAATCCATTTCTCTGAGAGCTCAACCCTACTTTTATTCAACAACAAATACATTGAAGCAATGGTGTGATTTTACCCTGTATTTATAGCACAAAAAAAAGATAGTAAGAATTATCCGTGTAGTCATTGTGTAGGGATATTGGTGGCTCTCGATTGTTTGCATGTGATCTATTACAAATGAATGGAACTGAGTGAGCTATAAAGTCAGGTTTGTTGCCCTGTTTCTCCATCATAGAAGGGAGCAGATACCTTTCCAACTGTATGTAGGTTCTCCTGGGGGAGAGGCCACTAAAAACATTCTCTCTATCATCAAGGAATAAGATTGGAAATTCAAATAAGTGGTTCTCAAATAGCATCATTTTTACTTTATTATTTATTTATTTTTAAGGTTTTATATATTTATTTGACACAGAGAGAGAGTGAGTGGGAGCGAATGAGCACAAACAGGGGGAATGGCAGGTGGAGGAAAAAGGAGAAGTGGGCTCCCCTCCAAGCAGGGAGGCTGCCGTGGGACTCAATCTCAGGACTCTGGTACCATGACCTGACCATGTTTAACTGACAACTGAGCCACTCAGGCGTCCCTTGATTTTACTTTAAAAGTAGTGCATAAAGAGTCAATAATTACTAACCTTGGAAAAAATAATTAACACCATCCACAGAGTGTTTGTTATTTTACGTGTGCTCTTTATGTTTTATAAAATAACACAAGGTAGGCAATTAATATTATTCTTACTCAATAGTTGAGGAAAATGAGGATAAGAGGAATTGAGTAAGCCTGCATAAGGTCCACAGCTGAGGTACCTTGACAAATAGTCAAACCATTGCTTAGCTTTTTCCAAAGTCTAAGCTCTTCATTTTGTACCCAACAATTCTCAGTGCTCATAGGGTTTAAAATTACAGATCCAGTTCTAAAAGATATACTAGATCTGCTCTCCTTCTACTAATGCCTGGGAGGAGAAAGGAACTGAAGGCATTTTATATTTGTGATTTTATAACAATTACTAACATTTTTTTATTGCTGCACTCAGTAGGTCAGCTAGAAACAGAAAATCCTATAGTTGTAGGCAGCAGTTAGCTATGGTTTTCACTTCAGTTAACACAGCATAATGGTTTAGACCAATACTGGACACTAGAGATATAAAGTAAGCCACATATGTAAATTAACATTTCCTAATAGTCATATTAAAAAAATTAAAAAAAAACAGGTGAAATTAATTTTAGTAATAAATTTTATTTAACACAAAATCTCCAAAATATTATTGTTCCAATATGAAAAGGATTCTTAGTGATGTATTTTTCTTTTTTCATATAGAATCTTCAAAATCTGATATATTAATTTACTTTTACTATACATCTTAAAGATCTAAATTTTCATCAGAAATAAAATAAATCTGTGTTTAGTTTTCCTAAACTTTATAACTAAAAAAAAGTTTCACTTATCCAAGTTTTTCCAAGGATACTAAAATGTTTGAATATCACATCTTAAAATTTTAAACTAATATGCAATATTAATAACATTGATTTCAATATAAATAATGATCACATCACTAAATGATAATTTCAGTCCTTCTCAAGCCTGGCTGATAATCAGATCCAGTGAAGAGGTTATTAAAAACACAGCATCCCAGACTCCATTCAAACAACCAGATTGCTCTGGTCTTTGAGGTCTGGGTCTTGGAATTAAAACAAAACAAAAGAAAACAAACAAAAACTTTTTAAACTAAACTTTTCAGTTTGGATAGATTTATATTGACAGAAAAGTTGCACTAGGATTTCCCATATGCCCCACATCCCGTTCCCTCCATTATTAACATTTTATATTAATATGCTACATAATGATCGGTGGAGGAGTCAAGATGGTAGAGAAGTAGCAGTCTGAGATGGTATCAGGTAGCAGGAGATCAGCTAGATAGCTTACCAAACCATTCTGAACACCTACAAATCCAACAGGAGATCGAAAAGAAAATGAGCAGCAACTCTAGAAACAGAAAACTGATCACTTTCTGAAAGGTAGGACCCATGGAGAAGTGAAATAAAAGGGATGGGAAGATAGACTGCAAGGGGAGGGGCCAGCTCCTGGCAAGTGGCAGAGGAACGGAGCACAAAATCAGAACTTTTAAAAATCTACTCCACCGAGAGACATCACTCTTAAACTGGGGTGAAGCCCAGGCGGGGACAGCATGGTCTCATGCTGTGGGGTCACGGAAGGATCGGGGTGTCTGAATGTCACAGAGCTCACAGGTATTAGAGCAGGGAAGCCGGCTACAGAGACGGAGCTGAGGAGTCATCTCTCAGCTCAGGCTTACCTTAAATAGTGATCTGTGGCATAGGCCACTGCTCTGTGAGCGGAGACACCCCAAGATCCGGGGACACTCCAATAAAAGAGTTCAGGGATTTTCGGGGTTTGAAGACTCCAGGCAGGGCTGTGTGCCAGAGACAGAGATGCTTTGTCACAGGCCGGGTGAGCTCAGAGTGCAGCCAGAGACCAGGGAAATGGGAGTGATTGAGCGCTTTTCTCTGAGGATACACTGAGGAGTGGAGCCCTGAGCTCTCAGATCCTCTGGGCCAGGGATTGGGAGGCTGCCATTTTCATTCCCGTCCTCTGGAGCTCTATGGAAAGCGTTCAGGGAACCAAAGCTCCCAAAAGTGAACGGGAGCGTATTACTTAGCCTGGCCCCTACTAAAGTGTCTTGGGAAAAGACACTTGAGAATCATTACAATAAGCCCCTCCCCAAGAAGATCAGCAAGAAATCAAGCCACGACCAAGTTAACTTACCAAGGAGAACAATGGAGTTCCAGAGGAAGAGAAAGCAAAGCATGGAATTCATGGCTTTCTCTCCATGATTCTTTAGTTTTTGCAAAGTTAATTAATTTTTTTAATTTTATTTTTTCTTCTGCTAAATTTTTTTTAACTTTTACCCTTTCCTCTTTTAATGATTTTTAACTAGTTTATCTTAATTATACCTTTCAAAAAATCTTTTTTGAAACTTTATTATTATAGTCATCTCTTATCCTTCATTGTATCTAACTTTATTTTTTGTATACACATAGCATTTTTCTTCTAAAAAATTTTGTGATACGACTTCTTCTAATAGATCAAAATATACCCTAAATCTAGCATAGGGGTTTGTTCTAGCCTCCAGCCTGTGAAAATTCTCACCACTTTCTTTTTCTTTATTCTCCCAACCAACTTATCAACTCCTTTTTTAGAAATTAAAAAAAAAAAATTCATCCTTATAGTCATATTTCATCCCTTCATCATGTTTACCCTTATATATGTTTTTCATTCTTTAAAATTTTGGGAGGTTCTTCTAGGAGACCAAAATACTCCCAAAATTAAGTGGGTGACCCTGTTCTATTCTCCAGTCTAATATACATATATTTTCTTTTTAATATTTTTTCTTTATTTTTTTTAAAATTTTTTCTCTCTGAACTTCTTTTTACTCTCTTTTTTCCCCCCACGATTTGGGGTCTCTTCTGATTTGGTTAAAGCACATTTTCCTGGGGTCTTTGCCACCCTTTTACTATTTTATTTGCTCCCTCATATATTCTTATCTGGATAAAATGACAAGGCGGAAAAACTCATCACAAAAAAAAAAAAAAAAACAAAGAAAAGAAAAGAAAGAACAAGAGGCAGTACCAAAGGCCAGGGATCTAATCAATATGGACATTGGTAATATGTTTGATCCAGAGTTCAGAATGATGATTCTCAAGGTGCTAGCCAGGCTCAAAAAAGGCATGGAAGATATTAGAAAAACCTTGTCTGAGGAAATAAAAACTCTTTCTGGAGAAATAAAAGAACTAAAATCTAACCAAGCTAAAATAAAAAAAGCTATTAATGAGGCACAATAAAAAAATGGAGGCTCTTACTGCTAGGATAAATGAGGCAGAAGAAAGAATTAGTGATATAGAAGACCAAATGACAGAGAATAAAGAAGCTGAGCAAAATAGAGACAGATAACTACTGAATTAGGAGGGGAGAATTCGAGAGATAAGTGATACCATAAGACGGAACAACATTAGAATAATTGGGATTCCAGAAGAAGAAGAAAGAAGGATAGGGGAGCAGAAGGTATATTGGAGAGAATTATTTTAGAGAATTTCCCTAATACAGCAAAGGGAACAAGCATCAAAATCCAGGAGGTGCAGAGAATCTCCCTCAAAATCAATAAGACTAGGTCCACATCCCATCATCTAATAGTAAAATTTACAAGTCTTAGCAACAAAAAGAAAATCCTGAAAGCAGCCTGGGATAAGAAGTTTGTAACATACAATGGTAAAAATATTAGATTGGCAGCAGACTTATCCACAGAGACCTGGCAGGCCAGAAAGAACTGGCATGATATATTCAGAACACTGAATAAGAAAAACATGCAGCCAAGAATACTATATCCAGCTAGGCTATCATTGAAAATAGAAGGAGAAATAAAAAGCTTCCAGGACAAACAAAAACTAAAAGAATTTGTAAACACCAAACTAGGTCTACAGGAAATATTGAAAGGGGTCCTCTAAGCAAAGAGAGAGCCTAACAGTAGTAGATCAGAAAGGAACAGAGAAAATATACAGTAACAGTCACCTTACAGGAAATACAATCGCACTAAATTCATATCTCTCAATAGTTAAACCTGAATGTAAATGGGCTAAATGCCCCAATCAAAAGACACAGGCTATCAGAATGGATAAAAAACCCAAAACCCATCAATATGCTGTCTACAAGAAACTAATTTTAGACCCAAAGACATCTCCAGATTTACAGTGAGGGGGTGGAAAACAATTTACCATGCTAATGGACATCAAAAGAAAGCTGGAGTGACAATCTTTATATCAGATCAATTAGATTTTAAGCCAAAGACTATAATAAGAGATGAAGGACAATATATGATACTCAAAGGGTCTGTCCAACAAGAAGATCTAACAATTTTAAATATCTATGCAGCCATCTATATAAACCAATTAATAACAAAATCAAAGAAACACATCAACAATAATACAATAATAGTAGGGGACTTTAACACTTCTCTCACTGAAATGGGTGGATCATCCAAGCAAAAGATCAACAAGGAAATAAAGGCCTTAAATGACACACTGGACCAGATGGACATCACAGATATATTCAGAAAATTCTATCCCAAAGTAAGAGATACACATTCTTCTTTAGTGCACATGGAACATTCTCCAGAATAGATCACACCCTGGGTCATAAATCGGGTCTCAAACAGTATCAAAAAATTGGGATCATTCTCTGCATATTTTCAGACCACAGTACTCTGAAGCTAGAACTCAATCACAAGAGGAAATTTGGAAATAACCCAAATACATGGAGACTAAACAGCATCCTTCTAAAGAATGAATGGGTCAGCCAGGAAATTAAAGACAAATTGAAAAAAAAATCATGGAAACAAATGATAATGAAAACACAATGGTTCAAAATCTGTGGGACACAACAAAGGCAATATATTTTCCTGAGAGGAAAACATATAGCAGTACAAACCTTTCTCAAGAAATAAGAAAGGTCTCAAATACACAACCTAACCCTACACATAAAGGAGCTGGAGAAAGAACAACAAAGAAAGCCTAAACCCAGAAGAAGAGAAATAATCAAGATCAGAGCAGAAATCAATGAAATAGAAACCAAAAAAACAATAGAACAAATCAACAAAACTAGGGGCTGGTTCTTTGAAATAATTAATAAGATTGATATCCCCCTGGCCAGACTTATCAAAAAGAAAAAATAAAGGACCCAAATAAATAAAATCATGAATGAAAGAGGAAAGATCACAACCAACGCCAAGGAAATACAAACAATTATAAGAACATATGATGAGCAACACTACACCAGCAAATTTGACAATCTGGAAGAAAAGGATGCATTCCTAGAAACATATAAACTACCACAACTGAACCAGGAAGAAATAGAAAACCTGAACAGACCCATAACCAGTAAGGAGATTGAAGCAGCCATCAAAAATCTCCCAACAAACAAGAGCCCGGGGCCAGATATCTTCCCAGGGGAATTCTACCAAAGATTTATTTATTTATTTATTTTTAAAGATTTTATTTATTTGACAGACAGAGCTCACAAGTAGGCAGAGAGGCAGGCAGAGAGAGAGAGAGAAAAAGAGAGAGAGAGGAGGAAGCAGACTCCCTGCAGAGCAGAGAGCCCAATATGGTGCTTGATCCCAGGACCGTGGGATCATGGCCTGAACCAAAGGCAGGCCATGAGGCTTTAAACCACTGAGCCACCCAGGTGCCCCTCTACCAAACATTTAAAGAAGAATTAATTTCTATTCTCCTGAAACTGTTAAAAAAGTAGAAATGGAAGGAAAACTTCCAAACTCATTATATGAGGCCAGCATTACCTTGATCCCAAAACCAGGCAAGAATCCCATCAAAAAAAGAATTACAGACCAATATCCTTGATGAACACAGATGCAAATTTCTCACCAAAATACTAGCCAATGGGATCCAACAGTACATTAAAAGGATTATATACCACGACCAAGTGGGATTTATTCCAGGGCTGCAAGGTTGGTTCAACATCCACAAATCAATCAATGTGATACAAAACATTTAATAAAAGAAAGAACAAGAACCATATGATACTCTCAATAGATGCTGAAAAAGCATTTGACAAAGTACAACATCCTTTCCTGGTCAAAACTCTGTAAAGTTTAGGGATAGAGGGTACATACCTCAATATCATCAAAGCTATCTATGAAAAACCCACCACAAATATCATTCTCAATGGAGAAAAACTGAGAGCTTTCTGCTAAGGTCAGGAACACGGCAGGGATGTCCATTATTACCACTGTTATTCAATATAGTACTAGAAGTCCTAGCCTCAGCAATCAGACAACAAAAAGAAATTAAAGGCATCCAAATCGGCAAAGAAGAAGTCAAACTGTCACTCTTCATAGATGATATGATACTATGTGTGAAAAACCCAGAAGACTCCACTCCAAAACTGCTAGAACTTGTACAGGAATTTAGTATAGTGTCAGGATATAAAATCAATGCACAGAAATCAGTTGCATTTCTTTACACTAACAACAAGACAGAAGAGAAATTCATGGAGTCAGTTCCATTTTCAATTGCACCCCAAAGCATAAGATACCTAGGAATAAACCTAACCAAAGAGGCACAGAATCTATACTCAGAAAACTATAAAGTACTCATGAAAGAAATTGAGGAAGACACAAAGAAATGGAAAAACGTTCCATGCTCCTGGATTAAAAGAACAAATATTGTGAAATTGTCTATGCTACCTAAAGCAATCTACACATTTAATGCAATCTCTATCAAAATCCCACCCATTTTTTTCAAAGAAATGGAGCAAATAATCCTAAAATTTATATGGAACCAGAAAAGACCTAAAATAGCCAAAGTAATATTGAAAAAGAGAGCCAAAGTTGGTGGCATCACAATTCCAGACTTCAAGCTCTATTACAAAGCTGTTATCACCAAGACAGCATGGCACTGGCACAAAAACAGACACATAGATCAATGGAACAGAATAGAGAGCCCAGAAATAGACCCTCATCTCTATGGTCAACTAATGTTCAACAAAGCAGGAAAGAACATCCAATGGAAAAAAGACAGCCTTTTCAATAAATGGTGTTGGGAAAATTGGAGTCCCATATCAAGGTCTCTGCTCGGCAAGGATCCTGCTTCCTCCTCTTTGTCTCTCTGCCTGCCTCTCTGCCTACTTGTGAGCTCTGTCTGTCAAATAAATAAATAAAATCTTTAAAAAAATATCTTTATTTTGTTGTTCAAATGTTTCCAACTTTGGTCCCTGGGAGCTGTTTCACGTGGCTGCTGTGCTCCTTTGCCATACCCCCATCATTGTGTATTTGCATCTTTGTTCATCTTCTTTGAGAATAAGAATTCTCAGAATATATTAAAATTTAATATATTTACAATTAAATAAAAAATTAGAAATCCAGTTCTTGGTTTCATTAGCTGCTTTTAAAATGCTCAGCTTCTTCATGTGGTTAGTGGCTACTTTACATGCAGACAAAATGCTCTATTGGGCAATAGACTCTAGAATGAAATTGTGTAGGTCTAATGCCTGGTTATCTCACTTTCTACCTTAGTATCCACTCCTGTACTTAACCTTCCTGTCACCCAATTTCCACGTATATAAAACCAAAATGATAGTACCTGCTACCTCATGGGGTTACTGTGAAAATTAAATGATCAAATACATGAAAGGTGCTTATAGTTTTCAATAAACATCCATTATCCTTATTTTTTGACAAAATTTTGTCAAAATAGTGTCTCTACTTTACTGTAGAGATTTCCCAGACAACTATCAGAAGTGTATTGTTCACACCAGATTTATAAACAAAATTCTTTCACTTGACTGCTGCTGAGCCAAGATTCTTCACTTCCTTTCTGACCAGTGCTTGGCAAAATTGTGAAGTAGTTTGAACGTAACGCTTTATTCCTTCAATTTTTGCAACAGATCGAACATAACTCTTTATTCCTTCAATTTTTGAAACAGATTATTGAATTGTAATACACTGCATGTGATACACTGCATGACACACACATTTATATTATGCGGTTTGATTGGTTTGACTTCTGTATACACTGGTGAAACCATCACCACAATCAGGATAATGAACATAACCATCATACCCAGAAGTTTCCTTGTGCCCCTTGATAATCCTTTCCTTTGGACCCTCTCCACTCCTTGTCTTCAGAAGAAAGGGCTGATTTGCTTTCTGCTGAGGTAAATTATTTTGCATTTTCTGTGTTACACAAATCAACTCATACAGCATATTCTTTAATTTAAAAATCTGTTTCTTTTTTTCAACAAAACTATATCATGGTTCACCTGATTTGTAGCATATATGAGTAGTTTATTTCCTTATTTTTTAAAAATGATTTTATTGAGATAATTCACATACCACGAAACTTACCCTTTTAAAGTGTACAATTCAGTGATTTATAGTAAATTCAAAGAATTGTAAAACCATTACCACTGTCTTCTTTTAAAAGTTTTTTTTTAAGATTTCATTTATTTGGCAGAAGGAGACACAGCGAGAGAGGGGAACACAAGCAGGAGGAGTGGGAGAGGGAGAAGCAGGCTTCCAACTGTGCAGGGAGCCCAGTGCAGGGCTCAATCCCAGGTTAAGTTGATTTGTGTAACACAGAAATTCCAGATCATGACCCAAGCTGAAGGCAGACGCTTAACAACTGAGCCAACCAGTCGGCCCCTTTTGAAACATTTTTATCACCCTCAAATAAACCTTATACCCCTTAATAGGCATATCCCATTTCCCTGTCCCTCCAGACCTTGAAAAACAGTAATCTAATTTTTATCTTTATGAATTTACCTATTTGGGACATTTGATATAAATAGAATCCTAAATTATGTGGCTTTTTGTGAGCTCATTAATTTTTACTGCTGAGTAGTATGTTTTATATGGATAAACCACAACTTTTTATTTTTTTATTTTTATTTTTTTTAAAGATTTTATTTATTTATTTGAGAGAGAGAGAGGGAGAGAGAGAGAGAGAGATTGCATGAGAGGAGAGAGGTCAGCAGGAGAAGCAGAATCCCTGCTGAGCAGGGAGCTTGACATGGGACTCGATCCTGGGACTCCAGGATCATGACCGGAGCCAAAGGCTGCCGCTTAACCAATTGAGCCACCCAGGCGCCCAACCACAACTTTTTAATCCATTTGTCGATTAATGAGCATTCGAATTAATTCTAGTTTCTTGTTACTGCAAATGAAGCTCCTATGAATACATGTTATCCTTTATCTTGGACAAATACTTTGCCATCCAATGGCTGGATCAAATGTTAAGCATATGTCTAACATTTTGAAATAATCCCAAATTGTTATCTAACATAGTCATAATTTTACAGTCCCATCAATAGCATATGAAAATTTCTTTTCCTCCTCATTAATACTTCATAAAGAATTCTTTTTAATTTTAGCCATTGTAATCTGTACTGTTATCTGATTATGGCCTCAATTTATATTTCCTTAATGACAGATGATCCAAATACCTTCTGCGGTGGAGTGTTTGTTCAAATCCTCTGCCAGTTTTAAAAAGTTGGGTTGTTTCTTATCTTATTGATGATTCTTAAAGTTCCTTATATATCCTTTTCATAATTTAATAAATGAATTCACAATAAAGGCAGCTTAATGTCTTATTCTTCTAATGAATATATGATTTATAAAAGAAAACCACAAAAATAGGTCAAAATTTAATATGTAAGGTATAAACCCCTAATTTAATAACTTGGGGCACCAAAGAGCAAAATATTTAGAGAATATATTCTTTGATAAACTTCTGAAATCATGGTGGGTAAAAACCCATTCTCACCAGCACAATGCTAACTCTACTTGCCATATATTGTATGGTTGTTTCCAGAACCTTCTACCCAACATCTTCCCAGTTCGAGTCAGATGTAGTTGGCAGTCTCCTTTACTCAGCGATTGCGTCAATTCCAACATTGTCAGTGAAGGTTGAGGAAGCTTACCTGCAGCAGTAGGGGTATATGGAACTGTGCTTTCTAGGGCAAGTCATTTTGGATCACCATTGCTTGATTACCTCATAACATTTCTCTAATTTCCCTGACTACATTGTTTACTTTAACCACCTTACACACATCAGCCAGAGTTCTTTAAATATATATTGGCTCATGTCACTTTTCTCTATTATAAAACTTACTAGAAGTAAGTTAGCCTTAATAGAAGCTAAGGTTCTGCTATGGCTTATAAACCGTCCATAACCTATACCACTACAGCCTCTTCCATTTCACAAACCCTATCACTTCACCAAATTTCTGATTTCATTTCCTCTCCTACCACTCTCTCCTTCTCTTTTCTGTTCCAACCACTCTGGTCTCCGGGTCGTTCCTCAAACATGCCATGCACACAGCTCCTCTTGACTTTTGAGTTTGTCAGTCCCTAGGTGAGGAATACTTTCCCTTGGTTATTCACATTGATTTCTTCTTCTTCTTTTTTTTTTTTTTTCCCCCAGGTCCAGGTTTATGGAGTCTTCTCTGAGTACTCCATAGAAAAAAGCCTCCTTGTAGCACCATCATCACAGCACCCAACTCCATATTTCTTATCCTGTTTTATTTTCCTCCACACTACAAATGACCGTGAGACTCATTACATATTTATATGCCTTGGTTATCATTGCCCCACTTCTGCCCACATTAGGGAATAGTATATTCATGCAAGAATGAGCATTATTGTTTTCACTTATGTACCTCAAATCCTGATACAATGCTTGGCAAATAGTAAATACTCAACAAGTATTTTGGAATGTGATGGCTATTTTGTTGTTATTAAAAGTATACCTGCAATACTTTCCTTGCCAACATCTCAATGGTAAGTCTTTGCTTTAAGTATGGCTCCCTTGACTGGGCTTAGGACATCATGTGCAACTCTTGCAAATTTTTTCCTTATGAGGGAAGGCCCTGTGAAAATTTAACCATGCTGAAGTAATGATCTGAATAGACTGACAGTCTAGAACCACAAAATCTCTCTTGATTTGACTTTGTTATGTGCTGATTAAAAGCTGGTGTATAACTACTTGATGAATGAATGGAAGGAATCTAGTTATGTATCATTCACAAATAATATAAAGCATGGCTTTCTGTGTTTTAAACTTTTTATGGGTTTTAACATTTTCTCACTTTTTTGGGGGGGTAATCAAAGACAAAGGGAATGTCTTATAACCATTAGAAAATAAAGGCATAGTATTTAAAAAGGAAAATAGGGGTGCCTGGGTGGCTCAGTGGGTTAAAGCCTCTGCCTTTGGCTCAGGTCATGATCCTGGGGTCCTGGGATAGAGCCCTGCATCAGGCTCTCTGCTCAGCAGGGAGCCTGCTCCGCGCCCCCCAACAACCCTGCCTGCCTCTCTGCCCATTTGTGATCTCTGTCTGTCAAACAAATAAATAAAATCTTAAAAAAATAAAATTAAAACTGACATCAGGTTTCTTAAAAGTAACAATAGAATCCCTGGACTAAATTTCATAATGCTATGAAAAAAAATAATTCTTAAGTTGCAATTCCATTTCTACCTAAACTATCATTTTTGAGTAACTGTGAAGGAAAGACATTTTCAGGTAAAGAATAAAAATTTTGACTAGGAGACTGAGTGAAATAATAAGGAAGTGCTTCAGAATGCGGGAATACAACACAAGAAACAACAACAAAAAATCAGTTAACAATTACATAGTTCAAAGCAATTGTGCCTTGCTTTTTATTTATAAATATGCGAATTTAGTTTACCCATTATCTTTATCTCTTCTTTTATTATTATTTACTTCTCCTGTATCTGCCATATTTGGAGTATGACAAATCTCTCTTGAATTGTCCAGTTGTCTGAAGAACTTTCTGATCATTGTAACCATGGACTTTTCTCTCATTGGAGAGCCAACAGGGAGAGTGAGAACCATGACTCGAGATGTAAAAGAAAAACTTGATTTAACAGCGCTACTAAAGCTCAAAAAGAAGCATGTTTCAAGAAAAAGACCGTTACCGACGGTATAAATGAGAAGGCAAGCAAGTTGAGGATAAAAGTACATGTAATAGATTTAGCAGCATGACCTTGAGTGGAAAAGATTCAGAGGAACAAAATGTAGAGTAGAACAGGTGGGAGAGTGGGTGGAGTGAGTCAAACGTGATGGCTTAAGTACATGCATTTTGCTGTTTCCTTTGCAGACCTTATTAAAATGAAAAATAGAGGAAATTTTTAAAAACCACAAGCTTATAAGAACAAAGAGGATGAAACAGCAGTCAACAGATGTTTGAAGATAGATGTTGGCTGAATGGAAGGTGAACCTAGACTTGGCAGAGCAGAAGAAATGAAAACCTCAGTTTCTCTAGACAGGGCGATGAGAAGCTCCATAAACATTTGCCAGAAAGAACTGGCAAAACCCAGAAATTGGGTCCATAATGGAAAAAAGACAAACAGGAAGGGAAGACAGAAAAAAAGGAGAGTTAGTTAAAAATCAGCATAAAAAGCATCTAGGTTCCACTATCCACTTCTCCAAAAAAACCCATTCCTAAGTGTCTTTAAATTTAGTTGTAAATGACTTCAAACACCTGGAAAATGCTTCTTTAGATCAGAGTCTAGAGTGAGAAGTGCCGCCCAATCCAATATCATTACTTTTCTTCAGTCAAATCCCAAAATGCTATATCACAACAACCATAACAAAACTTTTTTCCGTATAGGTTCCAGCAACCTAGGGTCTGGGGTTTGTGTGTGTGTGTGTGTGTATGAGAGTGTGTGTGTGTGTGTGTGTGTGTGTGTGTGTGTGTGTGTGTGTTATCTTTCTATGTAAAAAATAACAAAACCATGTTTTTGAAATTATCTTACAATCATTCATACTTTAGTTTAGGAATGTTAAGGGCTAACAGACTCATGTAGTATTTTAGTGCTTTAGATTCAAACAGATCAGGGGTCAAATCCTGTGGCTCTGTCTCCTTTAGATTGAATTTCTTCATCTATAAAGGGAGGGTAGAAACATCCAACAAATAGAAATATTTGAAGATATGATGCTATACCATATCAAAAGTGTCTGCTGTATATTTGACAGTGAATGGATATTAACTCTCTCTCTATTTTTTGACCTGGAGTATCTAAATAAAACCAAGAAGTGAGTCCAGAGAATTATACTGCATTTGATGAATTAAAAATGAAAATGTGGTCAAACATGGTTAAAGGGTACAAACTTCTAGTTATATATAAGTCTTGGGGATGTAATGTGCAGCATGGTGACTATGGTTAATAATACTGCATTGCATACTTGTAAGTTGCTAAGAGAGTATATCTAAAAAGATTTCATCACAAGAAAGAAACTTGTAACTGTGTGTTGATGGATGTTAACTAAACTTCTTGTAATAGTTTCACAATATATGCATATATCAAATTATTATGCTATATACCTAAAACTAATACAGTGTTATAGACAAAAATAAAATGAAAAATTGGGACAATTATAATTTCTATTCTCAAATTCTGATATAAGTAACCAATTGATTTCCCTTTTTATAAAATAAACACTGTAATTATAAATAAAAACAGTGTTTTTTGATACTTTCTTAACTTTTTATTCTAAGCTAAGAATATGCTAAGCTGTGCAAATAATAGGATAAATGTATCTAGTTTACATATACAGAATTTAAATGCTTTAACACAAATTTTAAAAGTAAAGCCAGGGTAAAGCATTATAGCCATCTTTAAATAGTTTCTAAAACAAATTCCACACATCTTGTTTATTTTCTGCTGTCATTTATTTTTTCCCAAGAGAACGAAATCTTTTTAGAAATGTTAAAGTCTGCCATCAACAGTTAAAAGAACACTGTACTGAATATTTATATTGGCAAAGGAACTTTTTTAAAAAGAAAACTGTAGGGGTGCCTGGGTGGCTCAGTCAGATAAACATCTGCTTTCAGCTCAGATCATGACCCTGGGGTCCTGGGATCCAGGCCCACATTAGGCTCCCTACTCAGTGGGGAGTCTGCTTCTCCCTCCTCCACCTCCCCCGTGCCTATGCGCTCTCTCTCTCAAATAAATAAATAAATAAATAAATAAATAAAATCTTAAGTGAGTACCAAGAGAACCATAAATTTTTTTCCATTTATCTTGATGCTTTTTCCATCAAAAAGGATACATTTACTTTTCTTTAGTATATAGAATGAACTAGGCGATCGTGGATATAATCTGACAACAGCGTTTATGGGAAATGGATATTGCTTCTGGCTCATGGTGTGACTGCAGTCCAGGGTGACGGTGTTTGCACACCCTATGAATTATTTTTCTCTACGACCAAATGTGTGTCTTAATTCTGAATATAGACCTTAGGCAATTATTAATCTTCAGTGGCAGAAAAACTCAAGCCCAATCTTTTTATGTTACCTCATTATTCCTGTTCATAAATGAAAATTTAATTTCTGTTACAGTGCTTAGTGCAGTCAACTGTTATATTATTAATTATAGAACTGCTGCTAATGCCTAGGGATGATATTTTAATAAGGTTTAATCTCTTTTCCATATTCTAGTGTCTTTCATAATTATGTCTGTTTTCCTCCTTGCTTTTATTTTATTTTCTAACAGACTCAGCAATGCAAACTGTAATTCTGACCCGGCTGGTGTTTCTTAAATACCTACTTTTTTAAAAAAGATTTTATTTATTTATTTGACAGAGATCACAAGGAGGCAGAGAGGCAGGCAGAGAGAGGAGAAAGCAGGCTCCCCTTGGAGCAGAGAGCCCGATGTGGGGCTCCATCCCAGGACCCTGGGTCATGACCGGAGCCGAAGGCAGAGGTTTTACCCACTGAGCCACCCAGGTGCCCCAGGCTGGTGTTTCTGAGTCAGCCCAATCATTCATAATCCAGGCTCTGTGAATTTGTTCAGGAAAACAAAAAGGAGGGAAAGAAAGGCAACTTTATTTCAAACACCAGCTGCAATGTTGAACTGCCTCTCAGTCTGGTTTTGAGATTGAGTCCCTTCACAGTTGCCGGGGGAGCTTTTATACATTCGGTGATCATTCTTGAAAGTTCTTTGGCTGGAAATTGTCTTGTGTATCACAAGAAGCATACTTTTTTTTTGTTGCTGTTTTTAGTTATGCTTTAAGGCAGTAGGATATTCTCCAGGAAAGCAGTAAAAGGCTTGCAATCGTGGCATAGGGAAGGTGAAAATTGAGCTATTTCATACCTACACATTTGATAGTTTGTTTCTACCCGAGGTGGTGACAATTAACATTATGCAGCTGTGTTATTTTCCTTGATTAAGTATAGACGCTGAGATCTAAGTTGTTTTGGTTAGTATTGTTTCCTCTTTATTATCCAAAATGCATAGTATTTAGTTCTCTTATGCTACCCCATGGTGATTTCTCCCGTTTTCTCTCTTGTTCTTAGAACATTTTGAATTCACTTTGGTATGGTGTATTTGTGCAATTGTTGTATTTATCTGATTAATTCCTGAGAGAGAAACTTAACCATACTCTTAGTTCCAGTGTTTCAGAGAATCAGCCCTATTAGGACATTTTTTTTGACTTATAGTATATGACGCTGATGGGAACTCACCGTGGATGGGGAGAGTCTAATATACAGGTGAGTTTCAGGAGAGAGAATGAAAGGGAAAGTAGAGATCTAGTCTGCTTGTTCCAGGAATATTTACTGAGCATTCTATGTGTTTTGGTTGCTGACTAGGTACTACGTACACGGTTAAATGGGAAAAGCAAAAAAAAAAAAAAAAAAAAAACCAAAACCAACCAACCAACAAACAAAAAATAACTTTCAATCTTTTTTTTTTTTTGCTGTGCATTAAGAATTAAATATGTTGAGAGAAGAATGGGATGCGTAGACCTATGAGGAACTATTGTAGTCTAGAGGGATAAAGGATATTATGTAAGCAAAGATGAGATTGAAAATTGGAGAGGTAGGGATGAAAATTTGGGATCACCGTAATTGAATGAATAGAGAAAAAGAATAAAAACTATTAAGAGAGATAGGAGGTAGACAGGAGAACGTGGAATTCAAGAACCAAAGGCAGAGGAACTTGGGTAGGTCAGCTGGTTGGGCGACTGCCTTTGGCTCCAGTGATGATGTTAGGGTCCCAGGATCCAGCCACGTGTGGGTCTCCCTACTCAGTGGGAGTCTGCATCTCCCTCTGACCCTCCCCCATCTCATGGTTTCTCTCGCATTCAAATAAATCAATAAAATCTTGAAAAAAAAAAAAGAACCAAAGACAAAGAAACTTCTAGAAGGAGATAATGATCAATAACACAACCTGCTGGAGGGAGGGCAAGTTCTGTAAGGAAGTATTGCTTAGTATTCAGTATTTATTTCTCAGTATTTCTGTAAGGAAAGTAGGGGAGAGTTCAGCCAGCTTTTTCCATAAGGTACCAGTTAGTAAATGTTTTAGGTTTTGAAAATCATAGGGTCTGTGTTGCAACAACTCAACTCTGTCATTAGAGCATAAGCAGTCTTGGAGAATACATAGATCTACAAGGGTGCCTGTGCTCCAGTAGATCTCTTCATGCAAGAACAAGTGGCTCAAATACGAGCCTCGGGCCAAATGTGGGAAAGCTGAAGCAAGAGAGTTTAAGTTAGTTGTTTGAGACTCGATAGCCAATAAGTGACAGACAAAATCACTCATACTTTAGGGCTCAGGCTCTTTCTACTATATCATACTGTCTCTAAAATTCTAATGCTGCAGGTGCCTCAGCGCAGTAGGTAGCACGTCAGTCTCATAAAATTCTAATGCTGCAAAAGTCAAGTTTATGACTTTTGCTGGATTGATTTGGGTTCAATCCACTTCATGAGTTGGAGCTCACATGTATTCAATCATCTCCCTGTCAGGATTCTTTGCTCTTATGCAATGTCTTGCTTACATTCATCTCATAACTAGCCTCATTATGGACTACAGCGACAGTTTCTTATAGTTCATCTTACAGGATGTTCATCTTCTAAAACACTGTCCCTCAAAAGTGCCTTGAGACTTGACAGTCTTTAGGCATTTAGAGATTCATTAGGAATCTCTTTAAAATGTAGACAGCTTTGCAAGGCAAAATACATTGGTATTGACAACTAAATTTAATTGAGTGTATCAGAGATTATCTATCTAGTTTTTATTTTAATTAATTAATTAATTAAAAGATTTTATTTATTTATTTGACAGAGAGATCACTAGTAGGCAGAGAGGCAGACAGAGGGAGAAAGAGAGGAGAAAGCAGGCTCCCTTCTAAGCAGAGAGCCTGATGCAGGGCTCGATCCCATGACCCTGGGATCATGACCTGAGCCGAAGGCAGAGGCTTTAACCCACTGAACCACCCAGGTGCCCCTATATCTAGTTTTTATTGAGATTTAATTGGCATATAAAATTAGTTTAAGGTGTATAAATAATGATTTAATATATGTATGTATTTTCAGATGATCACATATTTTTCAAACATTACTGGGCATATTGGGGATACGTGGTCTGAAAGAAATAGAAATCAAAGGAAGAAAAAATGGAGAGAATTATCTTCATTTTATCACAAACTTGCTGAAATCACTAAGAATTAAAAAGTAAATGACTCAGCACCATTCACCATTCGTTCATCAGCACCATCACCATATGTGCAAATGTGCACTTCTTATCCTATAATCTTTTAAGTAGGGTAATATGCGCTACCATTAAATAGTTCTAAAGGTTGCCTTATTCTCAGATATTAAAAATATTGAAAACACAATTTGTGAAATGTAAATTGGTGAGTTTCTTATGCTTTTTTAAATGGTTTTTTGATGTAAATGTTATAGTCATCTCCATTTCAATGTTAACATGATCTATTCCAATCATAATAGTTAACATCACATTTTCAGTGTGTAATAAAGATGGCCAGTCTCATAAAAAGATGTGTCACTATTTTCACATAAGTGCAAGTAGAGCAAATCCATGATAAATGTATTTCTCCTTGTATATATGGGCAACTAGGAGAATTAATGAATGACTAAGTGAATAACTTCTTAATCATAATCTTCAGAAGGTTTTAGGGTACAGTCTTATTATTGTATGGAAATCTCACCCAGAGACAACCATTGTATTTCCTACATGGGGAAAGTAATAGATAAAACTGCTGGTTAGGGTGACTCTTTGGTAATGCTGATGGAACATTAAGGGTCAGCAGGGACCCCCCAGGCAGGTTCCACCCCATAGCATCTTCTGGATTGAAAGCAGCAGGGGAATCCTATTCCACATCATTTCCCAAATCATTTCTCTTCTTGAGAAGAATGACTAACAACTGTGAAGGAAAATTGAAGTCATAGCAGATTTTTGAAAGGAAGAAGAGATTATGACATGAAAGCTTGTGGAAATAAATGGACCAAAGTAATTTTAAAATAATGAAAGTATCTTGTAAATTTTATTAAATAGCTATGTGCCATTTAGAGTGAGTCTTTTTAATTTCTTAGAATTCTAGACTCAGTATTTTGGGATCAATATTTGAGACTTTAAGAATGATGCATTTTGATGTCTTTTCTAGTAAAAAAGCATTGTTATAGTTGAGGAAAAAAGAAAGAAAACCTCTTGATAGATTTAAAAAAAACTATGGTGAGTCATCACTTATGTTGAGTATTAAAGGAAATATTCTGATTTCTTAAAGGTTCAAACAAATCTGAGAGTTCAGCTTGCCTCTGAGTAGTTCTCATTGAAGCTAGGAGTTATTACTTGTATGATACACACAGACAAATATTTCCTTTGAATGTGCATGATTTGCTGATGTGCTCCCTCTCCTTCTATTGTCCTCTGCTTTCATAAGAACAGGGATGAAAAGTAGCATTGGCTTATGGCATTAACAAAATCTTAACTGCTGGAAGCAAAATAGATGAGAAAGAGTTTGCTGGGTAAGCAAACCTGCATCATATTGTCCAGGACAAACCCTTGCTCCCTAAGCCTTTTTTGAATGCGCATTATTTTGTACATTTAGAAAATGAATAAAATCCACAGAAAGAGGAGAAATCACATTTTGCACAATTTAATTAAAATCACTGATGATCCTACAATATTATTTCAATGGTCTGATCTAAAATAATACATTAATTTGGCAAACAAATTCTTGGAAGTGGAAGAAACAACACTATGTGCTTTACCTCCAGTGAATATCAGGATTAGGGACATAAGTAGCCCAATCTTTCTTTGAAGTGGTATTTTTTTTTCAAGTATCAAAAGTTACTGACAGATTATCAATTTTATCTGGTTGTCTTAATGCAGGTGTTTAACCAGATTAGATCAATGCTTCTCAAATTGATTGATAAGTAATTAATAAATGCAAAGTGCTTAGAACAGAGACTGGCATAGTAAGCATTGAATGAATAGTAAGGATTCAATAAATGTAAGCAATCAATATATTCTCATTATTATTATTATTATTATTTAAAGATTTTATTTATTTGACAGAGAGAAATCACAAGTAGACGGAGAGGCAGGCAGAGAGAGAGAGGGAAGCAGGCTCCCCGCTGAGCAGAGAGCCCGATGTGGGACTGATCCCAGGACCCTGAGATCATGACCTGAGCCGAAGGCAGCGGCTTAACCCACTGAGCCACCCAGGCACCCCTCATTATTATTATTTTTGAATCAAGTTATAATTGACAGCATTATATTAGTTTCAAGAGCATAAAATAACGAGTTGATATTTATATACACTGCAAAATGATTTTCACAGTAAGTCTAGTTAACATCTATCATCTATGATCTATGAAAGAAAGCTAATTTTTTTTCTTTTTTTTTTTTTAAGATTTTATTTATTTATTTGACAGACACAGATCACAAGTAGGCAGAGAGGCAGGCAGAGAGAGAGAGAGAGAGAGAGGGAAGCAGGCTTCCTGCGGAGCAGAGAGCCCGATGCGGGGCTCGATCCCAGGACCCTGAGATCATGACCTATGTGTGTGTGTGTGTATATACACACCACATCTTTTTCCATTCATCTATTCATAGACACTTGGATCATTTCTGCATCTTGGGTATTGTAAATAATGCTGCAATGAACATAAAGGTATATATATCTTTTTGAATCACTATTTTCATTTTCCTCAGATAAATATGGAGAAGTAGTGTTGCTAGATCATATGGTAGTCTATTTTTAATTCTTTGATTAACCTTCATACTGTTTTCCATAGTGGCTGCACAAGTATACATACCCCCCACAACAGATGGTTTCCATTTCTTCAGAGCCTTGCCAGCACTTGTCACTTCTTGTCTGTTTGATAATAGACATTTTAATAGGTTGAGGTGATGTGGCTTGCTTCGCATTTACCTGGTGGTTAGTGATGTGGATGGAGCATCTTTTCATGTGTCTGTTGGCCATCATACATCTTTTTTTTAAGATTTTATTTATTTATTTGACAGACAGAGATCACAAATAAGCAGAGAGGCAGGCAGAGGGTGGGAGTGGAACAGGCTCCCTGCTGAGCAGAGAGCCCAATGCAGGGCTCCATCCAGGATCCTAGGATCATGACCTGAGCCGAAGGCAGAGGCCCCAGTCCATTGAGCCACCCAGGCGCCCCCATACATCTTTATGAGAAAAATTTTCAGATCTTGTGCCCATTTTTAAATTGGATTGTTTGAGTTTCTTTCCTATTGAGTTGTATGAGTTCTTCATATATTTGGATACTAACTCCTTATGAAAAATATGACTTACAATTTTTTTTTCACATTCAGTAGGTTGTCTTTTCATTTTGTTGATGGTTTCTTTTACTGTGGAGAAGAATCATTGCCAAGACCAAGGTCAAAGAGTCTATCATTTATGTTTTCTTCTAAGATGTCTATGGTTTCATGTCTTATATTTAAGTCTCTAATCCATTTTGACTTAATTTTTGTGTATATTATAAGACAGTAGTCTAGTTTCATTTCTTTGCTTGTGGCTGTCTAGTTTTTCCAACACCATGTATTAAAGGGGGTGCCCTTTCCCATTGTGTATTCTTCCCTCTTATTATTATGCATTATTCCCTACATCATTTGGCCATATATGGCTTATTTCTGGACTCTGAATTCTGTTCTGTTGGTCTACATATTCATTTTTATGCTAATACCATAGTATTTTGATGACTATAAACTTATTAAAGCTTGATATCAGAGAGCATGATGCCTCCAGCTTTGTTGTTCTTTCTCATAATTGCTTTGGCTCTTTGGAGTGTTCTGTGGTACCATGTAAATTTAGTGTTCGTTCTATTTCTGTGAAAAATGACATTGAAATTTTGATAGGGATTGCACTGAATGTGTGGATTGCTTTGAGTAGAATGAATATTTTAGCAATAATCTTCCAGTCTATGAGCATGGAATATCTTTTCACTTATTTGTATCTCCTTTAATTTCTTTTATTACTGCCTTATAGTTTTCAGTGTATAGGTCTTTCATCTTCTTGGTTAAATTTATTTCTAGATTTTGGAGGTTTTTCTTTTTTCTTTTTTCTTTATTTTATTTTCTTTTTTTCCCCTCCCAACTGTAAACAGGATTGTTTTCTTCATTTCTCTTGTATAGAAATACAACAGATTTTGTATCCTGAAAATTTATGAGTTCATTTATTAGTTCTAAACATTGTTTGGTGGAGTCTTTAAAGTTTTCTCTATATAATATTATGTCATCCACAAGTAGTGACAGTTTCACTTCTTCCTTTCCAATTTGGATACAATTTACTTCTTTTTCTTACCTAATTGCTTTGGCTAGACTTCCAATATTATGTTGAATAAAAATGGCTACAGTGGGCATTCTTGTCTAGTTCCTGTTCTTGGAGGAAAATCTTTCAGATTTTCACTGCTGAGTATTATAATAGCTGTGGACTTGTCTTATATATCCCTTATTATTTTGAGTTACGCCCTCTATACCCACTTTTTAAAAATCATAAATTGATGTTGAATGTTGCCACATGGATTTTTCTGTATCTATTGAGATAACCATCTAATTTTATCTTTCACTTTGTTAATGTGGTGTATCATGTTGATTGATTTGCAAAATTTGAATCATCCTTGAATCCCTGAAATTAATCCTACTTGGTCACAGTGTAAAATCTTTTTATTGTATTATTGAATTTGGTTTGCTAATATTTTGTTGATGGTTTTTGCATCCATGTTCACCATGAAACATTGGTCTGTATCTTTCCTTCCTGCCCTTCCCTTCTTTTCTCTTTTCTTTTCGTGTGTGTGTGTGTGTGTGTGTGTCCTTGTACCAGTGAAGTTGTCTTTTCCTGGACTTTTGTTTATTAGGAGGTTTTTTTTTTTTAATAAGTCTACTCAGATTTATTTGAAAATTTCTATTCCTATTTCTTCATACCAGTGTATCCCTTCTGAGAGGTATTCATGGGAGCTATAGTCAGGTCGAAGGAGAGAACAAAGCTGGTCTCCCTGAGCCAAAATTCCCTGAAAGCACCTCTGCAGCTTCTAGATGTTTGACAAATCTGAAGTTTGCCTTTAGGCTGAAGCTCCAGAACAAGTAAGTAGGCCTTTTTCACCAAAATACTGCAGCTGTGTTTTAGTCGGCTGTCTGTGCAGTGATCTGGGGTAGTAGGCTGCAAGGTCTGTCTCTTTGACTATTACAGTGTTATGGGACACAAGAAGATTAGCTACCCTGGCTACGAAAGCCCAGTGATTAAGAAATACCCCTGTGTGTCTTTCTCTGCTTGACTTATTTTGCTAAGCATGATACGCTCTAGTTCCATCCACGTTGTTGCAAATGGCAAGATTTCATTTCTTTTGATGGCTGCATAGTATTCCATTGTGTATATATACCACCTCTTCTTGATCCATTCATCTGTTGATGGACATCTAGGTTCTTTCCATAGTTTGGCTATTGTGGACGTAGAAGAAGAATCAATGAAACAAGATGGGATTGGGAGGGAGACAAACCATAAGTGACTCTTAATCTCACAAAACAAACTGAGGGTTGCCGGGGGGAGGGGGTTTGGGAGAAGGGGGTGGGATTATGGACATTGGGGAGGGTATGTGATTTGGTGAGTGCTGTGAAGTGTGTAAACCTGGTGATTCACAGACCTGTACCCCTGGGGATAAAATATAAGTTTATCAAAAATAAAAAATTAAAAAAAAAAAAAAAGTACAAAAAAAAAAAAAAAAAAAAAAAAAAAAAAAAAAAAAAAAAAGAAATACCCCTGTGTGGACCACATGTGCCTGCTGGCATTCACAGGGCCACAGAACATTCATTATTATTATCAATGGATAAACTCTCAGTTGAGTTTCTGCATATAAAGTCTGAGTATCCAAGGAGTGAATAAACCATGTGAAATCTGTTTCACCACACCTCATTCACAGATGTAACCAAAGTCTCTTTGCAGAAATAATTTTCTCAAAAATTAAAATGTAGTGCCCCTGTGATTTTACTGGAAAAAACCTTAATAGCAACTGGTAAAAATGTGGGAAAATGACAGGTGAGAAAAGATATTTCAAAAGTTCTTTATAAGTTAATTAGAAACTTAAAGATGCTGTCAAATGTATTTTGCATGATTTAAGATGAAACCTTTAAAAAGAAGGATAATATCTTATAAATTATCCTATCAGCTGCTGTACATAATCCTGTTATTTTGGGCAAGATAATTGCATGGTAAACAGCATTAGCTATTCATTAGCTGTAGCTGTTCCAGCTGATTCTTTTTTAGCTGGGCAGACTTAATTTAGTAACAAGAAAAATACTGCAAATCAACTGTCATATGAATTAAATAAATATAAGAATAAGTAGGGAATAATTTATATACACATGAAGAAAAAATTTCTCACACCTGGTTTTCATGTATGACATTCAATAGTTCTGAATATCTATAAGTAGTAACCTTAACAACCAATAGAATGTTTTGATAAGTATAATCCGTATAAAGAATGTTAGATGTTATAAAAAATTGCTAGCAAATTAATTTTGTAGTGTCATATTTGTTCATCATAGTCAGCATAATTTTTTGTCTGGTTGAGACTAAGTTTACTTGATCATTCCAGGCTGAAGTATGTTGTTTATAGGAAAAAAATGTTATTCAGTTTAACATGGACAAGTAATCTTTTTTTTAAATTTTTTATTATTTTTTTTAACATATCACAGCACTCACCATAGCACATACCTTTCCCAATTGAACATGTAACCTTTATAATTTACTCTTTTAATATGGAGGTAGACTTACTTGGTATTTGCACAAAACATTTTTGAGCCCAAGCATAAATTCTTTTATTTTTTAATTTTTATTTACTTTATTTTATTTTTTAATTTTATTTAAAAAATTTTTTTCAGTGTCCTAAGATTCATTGTTTATGCACTACATCCAAGTGCTCCATGCAATAGGTGCCCTCCTTAATGCCCACCAAGCATAAATTCTTATTAGAAATAATAAATATTTTCTTCTCCTGGATTCTCAAGGCAATTTTAATAACTTGGTTAATTATTTGTCTTTATTTTAGTCTTTGAAACCTTAGTTTTATTTTTTTCATTCTTTTTTTTTGAAACCTCACTTTTAGAATACATTTTAAGCAGACAGTTATTTCTATAAACTGTCCTTTCAAATTAAATATTTTGCTGCTGATAATTATGGATAATATTAAATACTGCAGGAAATAATAGGGTATTTATACTGGAAAAATTCCTAATGGATGAATAATTTATGTAAGCTTTTGCACTTTAATCTATATCTTTTCAGAGCATATATTGCTAAAATGCTTTTTTAAAATTTAATTTAATTTTTTTTGTGTGTGTGTTCCGAAATTCATTGTTTATGCACCACACCCAATGCTCCATGTAATATGTGCCCTCCTTAATACCCACCACCAGGCTCACCCAACCCCCATACCTCTCCCTTCCAAAATCCTCGGTTTGTTTCTCAGAGTCCACAGTCTTTCATGGTTTATCCCTCCTTTTAATTCCCCCCAACTCACTTCTCTCCAACTGCCCATGTCTTCCGTGTTGTGCTCCACAAGTAAGTGATATGATAATTGAATCTCTCTGCTTGACTTATTTCACTCAGCATAATCTCTTCCAGTCCCATCCATATTGATATAAAAGTTGGGTATTCTTCCTTTCTGATAGAGGCATAATACTCCATTGTATATATGGACCATATCTTCTTTATCCATTCGTCCTCTGAAGAGCATCTTGGTTCTTTCCACAGTTTGGTGGCTGTGATCATTGCTGCTATAAACATTGGGGTACAGATGACCCTTCTTTTCACTACATTGGTAACTTTGGGGCAAATACCTAGTAGTGCAGTTGCAGGGTCATAGGGTAGCTCTATTTTTAATTTCTTAAGGAATCATCTCTGTTGATACACTGTTTTCCAAAGTGGCTGTTCCAACTCTCGTTCCCACCAACACTGTAAGAAAGTTCCCCTTTCTCCACATCCCTTCCAACATTTGTTTACTGTCTTGTTAATTTTGGCCATTCAAACTGGTGTAAGGTGGTAACTCAATGTTGTTTTGATTTGCATCTCCCTGATAGCTAGTGATGATGAACATTTTTTCATGTGTCTGTTAACCATTTGTATGTCTTCTTTGGAAAGTGTCTGTTCATGTCTTCTGTCCATTTTTGACATGATTATCTGATTTGTGTGTGTTGAGTTTGAGGAATTCTTTACAGATCTTGGATATCAGCCCTTTGTCTGTAGTGTATTTGCGAATATCTTCTTCTATTCCATTGATTGCCTCTTTGTTTTGTTGACTGTTTTCTTTGCTGTGCAGAAACTTTTGATCTTGATGTCCCAAAAGTTCATTTTTGCTTTTATTTCCTTTGCCTTTGGGGACATGTCTTGAAAGAAGTTGCTATTCTTTATTTTATTTTTTCAGTGTTTATGCACTACACCCAGTGCTCCATGCAATATGTGCCCTCCATAACACCCACAACCAGTCTCATCCCGCCCCCAAACCCCCGAAACCTTCAGTTTGTTTCTCAGAGTCCACAGTCTCTCATAGTTTGTCTCCTATCTTCTTTATCTATTCATCTGTTGGAAGTTGCTATTCTTTTTATGAAGCCAGCATTACCCTGATCCCCAAACCTGGCAAAGATCCCACCATAAAGGAGAATTTCAGACCAATATCCCTGATGAATATGGATGCCAAGATTCTCAACAAGATCCTAGCTAATAGGATCCAACAGTACATTAAAAACATTATCCACCATGACGAGGTGGGATTTAACCATGGGATGCAAGGCTGGTTCAACATTTGGAAATCAATCAATGTGATGGAACAAATCAATCAGAGAAGAGAGAAGAACCACATGGTCCTCTCAATTGATGCAGAAAAAGCGTTTGACAAGATACAACATCTGTTCCTGATTAAAACACTTTAAAGTGTAGGGATAGAGGGAACATTCCTCAACTTCATAAAATATATCTATGAAAAACCCACAATGAATACCATCCTCAATGGGGAAAAGCTGACAACCTTCTCTTTAAGATCAGGAACACGACATGGATGTCCACCCTCACCACTCTTGTTCAACATAGTATTAGAAGTCCTAGCAACAGCAACCAGACAACAAAAAGAAATAAAAGGTATTCAAATTGGCAAAGAAGTAGTCAAACTCTCTCTCTTTGCAGATGACATGATACTTTATAAGGAAAAACGTATGAGAATCCACCCCCAACTACTAGAACTCATTCAGCAATTCAGTAATGTGGCAGGATACAAAATCAATGTGCAAAAATCAGTTGCTTTCTAATTTATACACTAACAAGGAAAATATAGAAAAGGAAATGAGAGAATTGATTCAATTTAGCATAGCACCAAGAACCATAAGATACCTGGGAATAACCCTAATCAAAGAGGTAAAGGATCTGTCCTTGAGGAACTACAGAACACTCATGAAAGAAATTGAAGAAAAGATGGAAGAGCATTCCATGCTCATGGATTAGAAGAATAGACATTGTTAAAATGTTTATACTTCCTAGAGCAAGCTAAAATGTTTTCTAAAAAAATGATGTTACTAAAATGGATAGTCCATTAGATGATTCTGGCCACTTCAACATTACCTTAAGTAAATCCATGAGTAGATGGAGAAGAAAATAGTTATGACTAACTTGGATAAGCCTAATTTGGAAAAGGTTAACTTGGGATATGCAGTAATTGTTGTAGTTCATTATTTGTAATATCCCTATATAGAAAATAAGCTTAAATTCTCTGTTTTCTTCCAAAGAAAGTGTGGACTTAATTTAAAAGAAAAAGTTTGATTCATTTATTGTATAATCTTAACATCCAGATATTAAAAAAATAGTTTGTGAGTTTTCTATTTTTAATCAGATCTTTTATTTCTTAAGGTTTTATTTATTTATTTTACAGACAGCGATCACAAGCAGTCAGAGAGGTAGGCAGTGAGAGAGGAAGGGAAGGAGGCTCCCCACCGAGCAGAGAGCCTGAAGCTTGGGCTTGAGCAGAGAGCCTGATCCCAGGACCCCGGGATCATGACCAGAGCCAAAGGCAGAGGGTCTAACCCACTGAGCCACCCCGTGCCCCTTAATCAGACTTTTGATAAGATAGATATCAGCTATCATATCTATTATCTATCATGATCTATGTCTGTCCTCTATCAATTGAACAAGTAGCAACTAGAGTTATAAAATTGACCTTCACAATGAATATTAGGCTGCATAATAGCATTTGGAAGACTTCATGTTAGCATGATAAAAACATGGTCCTTGCATAGATAATAGTTGGACAAAATAGCCTCTTAGACCTTTTCAAATATTAAGATTCTATGTACTAACAATTAGAATGGAACTATAATAAAGACTTCCTAGGACGAAGAGAAGTGAATATATAAATAAATCTTGAGTTAAACATATCCTGAAGAGTATTGACTATACTTCGTTTATTGCTTCTTTGATCAGGTTCTCAGCTTGAAAGTCAAAGAAGTTATCTCCCATCCTCTCAACCCAATGTCATAAACACATGATAGACCACCATGATTGATGTAAAAAAAAAAAATCTTATCACAATCAGGTGAAAGTCAAACAACTTGCTTACATTTCTTTCCTCCAATAAATTATTCAAAGATCCAGTGTCTTTCTATCATATGGCTCTCCTCTTTTTGAGTCCTTTGCTTCCTGCTACAGAGATTGAGGAATTTGAGACAGTGAAGGATCACAGACCTTTTCAAGGCCAGACCTGGAAATGATGTTCATAATTTTTGCCCACATTCTTTGGATAACCTATTTCATCATGTAATCCTAAGGTAAAACCAAGAAAAGCAGAGAATGGAACTTTTTTCTTTTCTTTTTTCTTTTTTAAAGATTTGATTTATTTATTTGCAGACAGAAATGACAAGTAGGCAGAGAGGCAGGCAGAGCGAGGAGGAAGCAGGTTCCCTGCTGAGCAGAGAGCCCAACACAGAGCTCGATCCCAGGATCCTGGGATCAGGACCTGAGCTGAAGGCAGAGACTTTAACCCACTGAGCCACCCAGGTGCCCCAGAAATTGAACTTTTTTATGAGCCCAGAAAATGGAAATGGAGAGAATTTATATCTAAATTATACACATATAGTCAAAATTATACATAAAAGTTTAAATATATTCATTTATTTAGTCAACCTTTATTAAGTATATTCTATGCCAAGCCTTGTGGTATGTGCTGTATATAAAATATTGATAGAATTCTGTCCTTATACTTAAATAGTATCCACATAAATTGATTTTGCTGTATGCTTAACTGGTCTTTTGAACACTATTTCATTCCTTTGTTTATAGAGCTAAGATCATTCAGGGTAGCCAATAAATAAACATTTTGAATGAACTCTGTTAATGTAGTTATCTTGTACATTCATTTTTCCTTTAAAGTTTTGGCCTATTTATTCTACATAAATGTTTTTAAATTTTAGTTATTTTAATTTTAACATAATTGTTTATACTTATAACAACAAAATAAATATAGAAAAAGGAAGAGGGAACAGAAAATAAAAGTAGAGAAGCTTATAATAAAAGAACTTAGGTAAAATGAGTTGCTTGTATGAAGGATGTTTTATATCTATAATATAAAATACAAACACACATATACACACACACTCACACACTGGTCTTTGTTTCCAGTTACTGTCTGTCACAGGGCTCCTAAAGTCCTCAGAATTTCCTGAAGTGGTGAAATAGTCTTTTGTTATTTGAAATGAGCTCTTCCAACCATTCCTGAATTTATGCTAATAAGGGACTTGGTGGGTGGGGGAAGATTAAAGGTGAGAGCCCTGGTCAATTTTATGATGGGGGTTGATCACCAGGAAGACCAACCATGTAATTGGTTAGAACTTTCAGTCCCACTCCCTGTCCTCCAGGGAGGGTAGAGGAGCTATAGATTGAATTCAATCCCTTATGGCTGATAATTTACTCAATCATGCTTGTGTAATGAAACCTTTATTAAAAAAACCCTAAGTGGGATTGGGAGAGCTTATGGGTTGGGGAAAACATTAGAGAGTTGGGACCATGGTACACCCAGAAACAGCATGAAAGGTCTGTGTTTTTTCTCCATACTATGTCCTATGAATGGTTTCCATTTGGCTGTCCCTGAATTGTATCCTTTATAATAAACCAATAAGAGTAAAGTGTTTTCCTGAATTCTAGGAGTCATTCCAATGAATTATTAAACCTGGGAATTCTTGAATTAGTAGTTGTCCAGGGAAAAATGAGGCTTTTCTGGGTAAGACAGGAGGGAGTGGAGGTTTAGGAGACAAGCTGACCAAATAAACACATTTTGGTTTTAGATGTTAAACATATTTTGGTTTTAGAGGTCAAAATTGAATTGAATTGTTGGGTACCCAGTTGGTGTCGGAGAACTGGAGAATTGGTATAAGACACTAATTTGGTATTTAGTTAGTATGAGGAAAAACCTCTCTTATCTCTAAGAAATTAAAGATTATAAAATAGTTTGCCTGATAACTCTAGTCATTTTTTTGAGAAAAATAAGACTGTTCTTGTGACTTCAATATGTTTTATTGTATCAAATGTACCACAAAAGGAAATAATGGAGCTAACTCGTGATTTCATCCAGCATTTAACTAATCCCCTCCTATATACTAAGAACATCATAAAACCCTAAAAAATAATAGAATATGAAAAGTCCTTAACATTTAGAATTTGCTGTGTAGTGTGTAAAGTAAACATTTAAACAGATACTGACAGAGTAACAGAATAATTGCAAAGAGAGAGATAAACATGAGCTTATAAAGAGCCTGGGGAAAAACACTGAGGGTCGAGTGGGGAAAAAGTGAGATAGGGAGCTGTTGGAGTGGAGCACTGAGAGGACACGATGACTGGTTGGCCTATGAGCTGGACCTTTGCAAACAGAAGCTCCTCAACCCTTCCTCTGTCCTTGGAATATTTGTTCTACCTACTATTCCCATACTAGCAGCCATGTTATGGACATAGCATTGAGAGTAAGGTGTTGAGACCATCTACACTGAATATATGACTAACCTCAATGTAACTTTTAGAATTCTGGCAGCAGGTATGAAGATTTACTCATCTTGCAGCCACTCATGACAAGCCTCGTATGTAAGTTCCTTTGTTTATTAAACCTGTCACCTACCAATGTGAAATGATCTGCCTCTTTCTTCCATCTCTCTTTGTTCTCCATATATGGTAATCAATTTCAGATTTCATCCAGAAAATTCCAAAGTTTGTGAATCAACAATTGGCAAGTCAGCCAGGAGAATAAAGAAACAAGTCTTGGGAAATGAGACATTTGTGGGGGAAATCCTGAGTTGACTATCGAACTCTACATGGGAAGGGCTGGCTTGAAGATCACTGTGAGTATTAGGGATGCCTTCAAGATGCAGACCACCCTGATGCACGTGTTTGAGGAGCTACACACAGCAGACTGTGACAATGAAGATATCGGATATGAATGGCTGCTGCTTTGGCCTGGTGTCTCTGTGGGCAGTTCGTTGGCCACTGATGGCCAACTGGAGACCACAGATGGAGTTAGAAAATTGGAAGAGCTGAGATTAGAGAAGACCAAGTGGTTGTCCTCTACTCTGCCAGGATTGGAACTGGCAGACAAGGGCTGACAGTAGGATAATAAGATTGAGACCTGAAGATGCAATTTGACAAAGCTAGAGGAAACAAGCTGCCATGGATTAAGACTCAGATGTTTATGACAAAGCCTGATTGAGTTGTTAAGGGTGGAATCCCTGAAAAAGTGAGGAAAGAGAGAGGAGGATGCTGTGGTGATTGACCAGGAAATGGATTAAATACTGCAGCCATCTGACCTCAAATATAAAGGAAACTTTAAATATCAATTACCCTAGACTAGACTACTGACAATAGAGAAATATGCTCCAAAACTCCTAGGAGAAATCTTGTATTCAGTCTCTTGAAGATGTAAATCTTTTCATCCTTTACTTATGAATATCCAGTTTCCCCAACATCATTTACCAAAGAGACTATCTTTTTGCTATTAAGTGTTCTTGTCTCCTTTCTCAAATATTATTTGATTGTATGCATGAGTTTATTTCTGGGCTCTCTGTTCTGTTCTGTTGGTCTATGTGTCTGTTTTCATGGCAATGCTACCTTGTTTTAATTATTATACCTTTGTAATATAGTTTGAAATCAGAGAGTGTGTTGCCTCCAGCCTTGCTCTTCCTTTCTCCTGATTGCTTTGGCAATGCAGGGTCTTTTGTGATTAAACATGAATTTTAGTTTTGTTTTTGTTTTTTTTTCCTGTGAAAAATGCCTAGAGGGATTTTTAGAATCACTTTGTCAAGTTCAAAGAAGATTCCTAGTGAAATTTGACTGTTATGGTGCTAAAATAATGCATACATTTGCATAAATTTGGATAGATTTAGCATCTGAGAAATAGTCTATGTACTTATTCAGTAAAATAACCATTTATTAAGTCTTTCAAAAGTCTCTAAGGTTTTATAGGTTTCTTCTTTCACATCTCTTCAAAATAACAATTTGGTCTTTTCAATCTTTACTTGCATTTTTTTGTTCATTTTGTAGCTATTTCAAAGAAAGAGAAGAAATACATACTTGACTGTATACATATGCACATATGTATGTGTTTACATGTATGTATATCTGCATGTATATAGGTATACATTAGCGTTTACTCTACTTACTGTTTAATTGCATGTATTTGCCACTTTTAATTAGGGTAAGATAACTATCTATATTACTGACTTTACCATCTATTGTGGTAAGTGATGTAGTCACCCACATTAAATATTTATTTTATGTAGCAGATAAAGGATGAAAGAAGAAAGGAAGAAAGAAAGGAACTACTCATTAACTTGGAAAGAACTGGTCTTTTCATAGTTTAATCCAAGAACATGATTTTTATGTCTTTTTTTTTGTTGTTGTTGTTTGGTTTTGGTTTTTCTTTACATATACTTACAAAGTTTTATAGTTTTCTTCATAAACACCTAACACTTTGATTATTTCTGGGTAAAATCTTTCTAGTGTATTATTGTGTTTAGATGATTTTCTTGACTTTTAGGTACAAAATCAAAACACTATATAATACTATTTTTTGTCTTTTTTCCAACTGACTTTTTTTCTTTTCATACTGTCTTGCAGAAATTCTAGAATAAAGGTAAAAAAGGAAATTAAATATGAGGACCTTAAATATTTTTTTAATGGTGGAATTTGGAAAAACAAAAAGCAAATATTTAAAAATAATGGCAGTTGTTTCTGTATTTGGAGGTGGCTGAAAGATATGATCATTTGTTGTACAAAAGCACTTTAATGGATCCTTTCAGTATGTGGTGGTAAAATATTTGGCCCTTGTTCAAAGAAAATAAGATGGTCAAAGCAATAAAATGGTAAATTACTCTGCATAATAAATTTAAATGGGGCATTCTTGGGTTGAGACTTCTTCATGTGAAGAAATGTTTTGTTTCTCATTGCTACTGAGAAGATAGGAGTTAGAGGAGTCTCTGGCCCTTGAGAAGACAAGAGATTGGAAAAGAAATAGTGATTTGTGTAAGGCATGATGGGAAGTGGGTGTCTGAAGGAGGAGAGGCTGTACAGAACTTTCTGTGAGAACTATGGCTGGGTATTCAGTGGTATATTTTTGCTGTGATTGGATTTTTGCTTTCTGTGTTATTATTTATTAGGTATTCAATAACATTCATTAGCCACAAAGTCTTTTTATTAATTCCATTAGTCATACTTTGCCAAATGAATGAGGCATTGGGGAAAAGAAGCCAGTAGGGAAAGCAGAGATAAATCCTCTTTATTCTATTTGAAAATACAGTTTACTAATTTTGACCATTTTCCTATAGTTTTTGTATAAATAAGAGTTGCCTGGTGACAGCTGTGCTAATGAAACAGTAAAAATCACAAGATATATATATTTTTTTCCATTCTACAAGTCAGTATTTTATGACAGAATAGCCTAAATGTTGTCTTGAGAAGAGTGTGCTTTGGTATATTTGAATAATAATATTGAATAATTTGGTATATTTGTCAAATTGTCTTATGATGTAAATAACACTCGTTTTATTATTTATTTCACTCATTTATAATCTATGAGATTTGAGCAATACCATTTTTTAAAAAGGTGAGAAACAATTTAACTCTTGACCAATTTAAATTTCCTGATATAGCCATGATTTATATTTCATTAATTCAGTAAGCAGCCACAGAGGATGTTAGCTTACATCAAGATGGACTTTATGGAAATGAAAATAAGCGAGAGGATTGGAAAGAATTTAAGGTGGTAAAAACTGAAGGACATGGGTACATATGCTGGTGGATAAATCCAAAGCTTCTGGTTTTAATATCTAAATAGATGGTGTTGACCATTCTTGGGTTTGGAAATAGTAGATGAAAAGATAATGAATTCTTTAGAGGCTGTCGTCTCTTTAAATTTTCTAAAGCATATATTTAAAAATCTAAGTTCTAATCTGTCAATACTCTGAATTTTAAAAAGTAATATAATTTACTGCTTCATGTAATTTTAAGTATATTACATATCTAATTTTGTTGACAAAATGTGTAATTTAGATATTGGCTTTGTGTGTGTGTACGTATGCATCTGTATATGTTAAAAAGGAGATAGCTTAAGATGACTTGCCCACCTAGAGCTTTCTTAAAAGGCATATGTTTTGTTTCATAATTTGTGTTTCATCACTTGTATCCTAGATTTCTTGTGTCAGGGTAAGAGCCTGATGAGGTTACAAACTAGTATCTTGAGGGAAATGAAGCACTCTAGTAAAATAGAAAAAAAAAAATGTTTGTGGAACGGTAATGGCCTGACTAGTTTGGAAAACATATAATATTGTTGGAGTTGTGTGTTCAGAAAACTGATACAGAGAACCCCCTGCTGTCCTTCTGCACATTGGATCTAATTTAAATTCATAATGCCACCTGCTACCACCGCTTTTTTCTATGAATTGTAATGGCTAGATAGAGCATTTAGCAGAGCTTGATAAACTCTAGGGAAAAACAGAGGTTTATTGTTAATTTTTTTTATTCTTGAAAAGAAAAAAGTCTCTTAAAATTCTATAGTCATACATATATATATTTACAAGGGGACCTATTTACAATAGACCAAATTTTATGATAAAGGAATATACATTTTAATTCTCTCTTACCATTCCTTATATGAAGAGTAGAGAGGGGCTGCCTTGGGCTCAGATCATGATCCCAGGTCCTGGGATGAAACCCTGCATAGGCCTTCCCTGATGGGTGAGGAGTCTGCTTCTCCCCCTGGCCCTCCCTTCACTCATGTTCTCTTTCTCTCAAATGAATAAATAAAATCCTTAAAGATTGAAAAGGGACAAGAAATTGATTTCTAAAATAGTGAAGATTTTTAAAAAATACTACTGTAGAACCGTTGCTTCTAAAATCGAATCACAAAATATGCACACATTGCAATTAAATTAGAACAATTAGAATTAGGAAAATTGGATTCTCATATTTTGGCTTTGCTTTGGTATGAAACATAGTGCTATAACTATAAAGGAATTTCAAGTAAACAGTACTGATTAGATAGATTCCTTTAGCTAATTAGTGTGTAAAAGATAGTACCTTATTAGTTTGTTGTCACTTAGTAATGATACCAAATATTTCTCCATATGTTTTCAAGTGAACAATGCAATCAGATGACAGCTCTTTAATTACCTTAGGATTGACCACTCCATCCATCTAATGCTTGCTGTAGTTTCTATATTAATCTAGTTGCTTTTTTGCTGACGCTTGTTAACTTGGCATTTTCCAGATATGTTGACAGGAGGAAATTAAAAATAAATTTCCTAAAGGTTAGTTAATTACAGATAATAAATTTTGTTATGCAAATGTGGAAATGGTTTAATTTTCCAACAACTCCTATTGAGCAGCAAATTAAAACTTACCTTTTATTAGCAGTGTTAAACTGCCAATCAGACTGAAGGTTACTTTGTTATAAGAAATTGTAAGGTTCTAAGTATTTTTGGTCTTTTCCTTTGGAAAGAAACTAAGGAGCCAATTTTAGTCCTTTGAGGCACACTTTAGAATTTTGACTCAATGATACAATATATATGTAGCCTAAAATTAATTCCCCGATGTTTAAGTCAGATCTTAAAAGTAGATAGAGCATACCAGAAAAATCAGTTTTTTTAAACTAAATTGTTCAGCCAACATATTTTTTTTATTTGAAAAATATGGTTCAGTGTAATTAATTTTATTTTGTTTTATAGTATAAATATTAGAAGACAATATTATGCATGTGCTAGGATTATGTGTTAAAACATTTGTTTCTCCTTCCAACTAGAACAGTATCAAATTTATAATTTTTCTTCCATGTCTGTCTTTCCCCTTCCTTCACATCTACTTTCCTTTTTCATTTCCCCCACCAATTCTAAAGGGTAATAGAGGTGACAGTGTAAAACTCAGTAGATAATATAGAGAAATTTAGCTTAAAAATTTCCAAAAGAAGGAAGGGAATGGTAAATATATAAAACCCCTAGAATTACATAATATTCATGATTTAGTATTAACTAAATTGAAATATGCCTTGTAGATACACATTTACACATAGATGGGCACACCAAAAAGAAAATATAGAAACTTACAGAATTCTCAGTTTCATGGCTTTCTTTCAATTATTCTAATAAACTATGTTTTCCTTGGCAAGGAACCCAACACCCACACCTGCAATGGTCTTTACCTGTCCCTCAATATATTACTTTCCTTCACCTTATGACACACACTTAGCCTTCAGATTTCAATTCAATTACCAGTCACGTTTCTTGTTATACATCTTTCTTACATTTCTTTTTTTAGCATTTTTCACAGTTTGTAAAAAATACACTTATTTTATAGTGGTTTTTATCCCACTGGTTATAAATGCCAAGAAGATAAAGGCTTTCTATTTTTTTCAGCTCACTTTTTATCCCTAGTGCTTACCACACTATGATGTAGAGGCACATAATAGATTATATTCACTTAGTGAATAAAAATATAAATATTTATGTAATTAATATGAAAATATTTGGGCGTATAAATATATCCTTATTAAAACATATCCCTATTAAAAAACACAAATGTCCGTATAATTTGAAAATTGGATAAAATAGTAAAGTTATTTATTACAGCTGATTTGAAGAGATACCAGTTTTCTTATGACTACCTTTCATATGAACTATGATAGAAGCTAAAAGAACTAAAATCTAAATAAAAATGAACAAAGGATTTTTTCCCTGACTTTGTATGGCTGCCAAAAACAATGAAGTCAAGGTATGTCACCTTTCGGTGATCAAAATTGACACAAAGAACTTAGATTACAGAAAGCAATGCATGTTTATTAAAAAAAAAAAAATGTACTGAATACCAAAGAGGCAAAACACTATACTAGGTACTGTGAGGATAGATTTATTTGTTCATTTGCAAAAAAATATTAAGGTAATGTTGCAAGTAACTTTGCATATTGCAGTATAGTTATCAATTCTGTGTAACCCAAATATCCATAATGTTAGACACATTCAGCACACTGTTGGGATTCCTAGGTGGGGAATTGGTTATGGAAAAGCTCATCTGAAAATAACCCATCACATAGTATGGATAAGATAGTAATCACTATTTTTCAAGTAGTAATATTAAACATAACCAATTAATTCAAATGTCTTTGATGATAATTCTATAAGGACACAAACTGTGTTTCCTTTTGGCTACCAAACTCACCTTACTTAAGCACTTGGCAATAAATGATAAAAAAGGGCTTTTCTACCTTTTGACTTGGCTTAATTTCTCTAAGTCAAAAGCATCCCATAATATTATGACTTAAATTTCTCTTTCGTATTGTTACTAAGTCCACAGTTAGTTCTTATGCATAGGGCTCAGACCATTCCTTGAATTTGAGGAAGGAAAATGGTTGGGACCATTTTTCTGTTGCTTGGGCGGGAAAGCTCATTTAGAAAACATTGGCTTTTGACTTCCTTCTCTATATGGCTCAATATTTATTTATTTCTTCATTTCTTCCATCTTCTTTCCTTCCTTTCTGTTGTAGTTACTTCACAGATGTAAGGCTACCCTAAAATTTTCACCTAAATTGGGTTCCAATTTCTAGATTGATGACATTGCACACTCCAAATGATTTTGGGGTGAAAATGATTTTTTATATGCTCATAACGAAGCTTTGTGTTGGCGAGCAGAGGGGCTTCCCAAGCTGGTCCAAAAAAAGTAAGAATAAATAAAAATTTAAAAAGCTTGAGAGAGCAGAGAAAGAAGACTGACTGGACTTTTAGTGGTGGTGGGAGCAGGGATGAGAGTTCCCGAGACAGGAGCTTGCACAGTTTGAACCTCCTGATGACACTGAGAAGGAAGTACCCAAGCTTTCTTCTCAATATGCTCATGTATGAGCCTAAGAGAAAGAGTAAACAACCCAAATGGAATCACACTCCTTTTCCTTCCTCCTTCCCTCTTTCTCTCCCTTCCTTCCCTGCAAATATCCCTTCCTTCCTCCATCTCTCCCACCCCTCCTTTCTTTCTGCCTTCCTTTCTTTTCTCCTCCTGCATGCACTGTACTCTTTTTTTCTTTTGTCTGTTATCCTTTTGTTGTTGTTGTTGTTTTCATTCAAATTTGTAATTGTTATGTATCTCTTAAGAAATTCTATGAATTGGCAAGGGAAGTACAGTCTTTCCGACAATACTTTAAGCAAAACAATTCATCCAAGGCAGCAATTCCTATACGTCATGTCTTTATGCTTCCCAGAAACTGGAGTTGGTAGGTTTTTTTCACTTCTGAGCATCCTCGTAGTGGTTCAAAGAATATGCCACATGTAGAAAGCAACAACTACAGTTGATTCATTGACTTGAGTACTTTACTCTGTCATCTGTCTCTGATTATGGAGACCTACAACAAATATAATAACATTGAATAAAATAGTAACAAGTTGAAAATTGTATGATGAGTAGAAAGCAAAAACTTTTTTCACAATATTTTGAGCTTCACCATATTCTAAAGGTGATATATGACTGTATTAAGCAAAACTGTATAATAATCTAATTATCAAAACTCAAGTGGTTACATAACTTGCTCACAAAATACTCTAGTTTCTCCTTCAAATTTTAGGATTTTTCTTAGGATTTAAAATCTTAGGGTTATTTCTTTATTCCATAATGAATTTGTAGATAAACAATTGTAATTTAACTATGTTCTTAAAAATACCTAGCTTTATTTTACATATACATGCAATTCAGTTTTGTTACCACAAGGTAGAATTTAATATTTAATAAAACCGATAAGTGGGTAATGAGGCCGCAATCTCAAGTTTATGACTGATTCTTCACAAAGTCCGTCGTTTAGTTCTAAAGACTGAAAGATGAAAAGACATTGCAGTGTTCCTATTTGCACCTGTTTCTAAGTGGAGATGACTTGATATAATTCTCTTTCTCCCAGGCTCTTAACAGCTTTTGCATCTCCATGCTGCTTCTGATTTTTCTCTTTCATAGATTCCTCTCTACATGGTGTTTATTCTCAGATAAATGTCTCACTTTCTCACTCCTTTGGATGAGTTTTATATTTTTTCCAGCATGATTAAGTGATGTGTTTTTACAGTTTTACATGTGCTTTCTTTTGCTGTATCGATCATTAACCTATGCATAATTCCATATATTTCTTCTAGTACTACTATTATTTTTTCAATATATTTAGATACTTCTAAAAGATATCTTTCAGGAACTGCTTCTATTTGTACTGAAGTGAACCTTAGTTGTTTGCGGAGTAGAGAGGGAAGTTATCACTAAAGTTTATTTATGATCCACAGAGACTACAGTTGGTACTTTTAAACGTTACCTTATTACTCCTTAAATAACAATTATGAGATAATTTTTTTACCTGCTAAAATTGTCCCTCAAAGAGGATGAATACTTTTTAAAAATCACATAACTAATGAGTGATAGAGTAGGGCATTTTATCTTATTTTTATTGAAATTCAAGTTAGTTAACATATAGTATATTATATGTTAGAGTTTACATATAAAGTTTAGTGATTCATCATTGCATATAACACACAGTGCTCATTTATCAAGTGCCCTCCTAATGCCCTTCACCCAATGGGTATACCCCATCCTCCGACCCACCTTCCATCTAGCAACCTTTAGTTTGTTCCCTATAGTAGAATCCCTTAGGGTTTTCCTCCCTCTCTGTTTTTATCTCATTTTGTTTTCCTTCCCTTCCCCTATGTTCATCTTTATTTTCTTAAATTCCAAATATGAGTGAAATCATATGGTATTTGTCTTTCTCTGACTGACTTATTTCACTTACCATAATATATTCTAGTTCCATCAAAGTCATTGCAAATGATAAGATTTTACTCTTCGTTTTTTTCATTCTTTCTAATGGCTAAAATTCCATTGTATGTATATACCACATCTTCCTTATCCATTCGTACATGAATGGACATCTGGTCTCTTTCGATATTTTGACTATTGTGGACATTGCTGCTATAAACATTGGGGATCATGTACCTTTTTAACTCTATTTTTGTATCTTTTGGATAAATATCTAGCAGTGCAATTGCTGGGTTCTAGGGTAGTTGTAGTTTTAAATTTTGAGGAACTTCCATACTGTTTTCCAGAGTGGCTACACCAGTTTGCATTCCCTCCAGCAGTGCAAGAGGGTTCCCCTTTCTCCACATCCTCACCAATATCTGTCACTTCCTGGATTGTTAATTTTAGCCATTCTGACAGGTGTGAGATGGCTTCTTATGATATTGATTTGTATTTATTTCCCTGATGATGAGTAATGTCGAGAATTTTTTCATTGTCTGTTAACCATTTGTATGTCTTCTTTGGTAAAATGTCATTCATGTCTTCTGCTCATGTCTTGGCTGGACATTCTGTTTTGGGGGTGTTGAAATTGATAAATTCTTTATAGATTTTGGATACTAGCCCTTTACCTGATATGTCATTTGCAAGCATCTTCTCCCATTCTGTAGGTTGCCTTTTAGTTTGGCTAATTGTTTCCTTTGATGTGCAAAAGATTTTTATCCTGATAAAGTCCCAAAAGTTTAAGAATAGGCAATTTTTAAAATCAGGTTTATTTTATCCCAAATACCTGATTTTCCTATCAAACTATATTCCGATTTTGACTGTGTCCCAACAGACTATATAATTTTCTCATTATTTTTTGTCACTTTAAGAATTAAAACATGTACCTTACGGTATTACAGTCTAAGAGTTAATATTACACACAATTTTATGTAAAATATATGAGTATTATATTTAATTTACCCAATATTTTATGCTGTAGTTGTCATATACAATACATCATCATATATTATGAACACAGAACAAAAATATATTTTCTCTTTTAAACAGATGTGTCTTATAAAGGACATAAGACAAAAAAAGATAATTTTAAAAAGTAAACTCTTAGTTACTGTTTCCAGTAATCTTCTGTTATGTCTGGTTTAGTTTCATCTGATTTCCTCTGAAGTTATTATCCTTCAGTGAACTGTTATTTCTTATACTGCAGGTCTACCAGCAATGCACTGTTTATTTTTGCTTATCTGTGAGTGTATTCATTTTGCCTTAATTTCTGAATTTAACTTCCTGAATACAGAATTATAAATTGTCAGCTTTATTTTAGAGCTTTAAAGATTATATTCTATTGTCTCCTTGACTCCATGGTTTCTGATGAGGAGTTATCATTATTAATCTTATTGTTTCTTACTAAGTAATGTGGTATTTGAGGTTTTTTTCTTAAGTTTAATTTTAAGTATTAATTTGACTGTAATATGTGCATATGTGTGTTGTGCTTGTATTTATCATGTTTGGGGGTTTTTTGAGTTTCTTAATGCCCCATTTGGGATATATGTGGCCATTATTGCTTCAAATGTTTTAATTTCAACATTGTCTCCAGTTTCCCTTTTTTGGAATTACAATTGCACATATATGAGACCATTAGATATTTTTTATATGCCATCAACTCTCTATTGATTTTAAAAATATTTTGCTTTTTTTATAGATTAGATAATTTCTATATATCTATACCTAAGATCACCAAATTTCTTTTTCTGTCATCTCAATTTGCTGTTAAGACATTGCTCTATTTTTGAATTCTAGGTATTTTACTCTCTACTTCTAGAATTTTTCTTTAATTCTGTTGAGATGTCCCATGTCTTTATTCATTAATAGCAAACTCTTCCTTAAGTCATTGAAAATCCTTACCATATCTGTTTTTACTAAACAACACTCTGGGTCACATCAGGATTGGTTTCTATTAACAACTTTTTTCCTGGACTATATCTCTGTTCTTCTACATGTTTAGTAATTTTTATTGCATAGACACTGGGAACACTATGTTGTAAAGGCTCTGTTTTTTTTTTTTTCCCTATTGGAGAGTGTTTATTGTTGTTATTGTTCTTGTAGATAGTTAACTTAGCTGGACTGAAACTATAAAACATGTTTCCTTTCAAGTGAACAGGAGATTAAATTTCTGTTCAGTTGTTCTATCCTTCTACCTGTTGGCTTCTAACTCATCTGTTTGGAATGCCTTCAGGCATACATAGCTCAAATATCAGCCAAAAATTTTGTAGAGTTTAAGCACAGTGTTTGTGGTTCCTTGCACTCTGTGACATCTCTAACTTCCAGGTTCTCTGGCTGTTTTGAATTCTGTTCCTTAATGCCTCAGAAACATAATATGACAGGTTTCTCCTTTGGTTTTACTTCTATGCTTTATTTAATGAGAGGAATGACTTCAGGAAAAAAAAATATATAAAAACATGATGTTTTACTAGTACTGGTCCATTCTTTCAAGGTTCTATCCTTCTCGAACTTCTGTTTGTTTTAGCAACTCTGTATTAGCTCCAATTGTTGTCTTTCATATTTCCTCTAAAGTTATGATTGGTAATCCATGTGAAGGTTGATTTGATACAAGAACCTGTGTCAGACTTGGAAAAAATCTCCTACCCTATTTATTTACTTACATGAAATATATCTTTATATGAATGCAGCCTACTAGACTCCTGGTGAAATTTTCCAACTTGTTGTTCAAAGACCCTTTTCCATATATGTATAATCTTTTACTCAATTTATCCCAAGAGGTATTAGTTTTCCAGTTTGATTATTTTTAATGGAATTTATTTTTAAAATAGTTCAAGCTGTATGAAAACATAAGATGATGATAATAGAATTTCCAAATAATCACATCCAGCTTCCTCCATTATTAGCAACTTATGAAGGTGTGGTGTATTAAAGAATCATTATTCATTTTAATCTACCATTATTCATTGTATCTAACATTCTTTCTACTGTTTCATAACCTATTCTAGGATACCACATTATCATTTAGTCATTAAAACTCCTTAGTTGCCTCTTCATTGTGACAGTTTCTCAGGCTTTCCTTATTTTTGATTACCTAAATGGCATTGAGGAGTACCGGTCAAGTACACTGAAAATTGAAATTTTTCTGGAATTATTTTCCATGGATAGACTGTATTTATGAATTTGGGGAAGAACAACCAGGTAAGGTGTTATTTCCATTAGCTCATATCAAGAGTTCATATTGTCAACATGATTTCTTACTATTGACATGAACCTTGATCACCCAATGAAGTAAAGTCTGTTAGATTGTTTTACTATCAAGTTATTCCCACATCACTTTTCTATATATTATTATTTGAAAGGAAGTAACCATACACTGCTCACACTTAACAGAGTGGGGAATTATGATTCTTCCTCTAAGGGTGGGTATCTCCATTCAAAGAGAGATGGAATAGCTATATTAATTTCAAACAAAGCAGACTTTAGAACAAGAAAATGATCATAAATAAAGAAAGGAACTACATAATGAGATAGAGTAGAGTTTTCCAAGGAGATTTGACAATTATTAGTGTGCATACATCTTTTTAAAAAATTTTTATTTATTTTTTAAATTTCTTTTAAGTATTCCAGAATTCATTGTTTATGCACCACACCCAGCACTCCATGCAATATGTGCTTTCCATAATACCCACCACCAGACTCACCCCACCTCCCATGTACCCACTCTCCAAAACCCTCAGATTGTTTTTCAGAGTCCACAGCCCATGAGTCCATGGTTTGTCTCCCCCCTTCCAATTTCCCCCAACTCCCTTCTCCTCTCCCTTCCCATGTCCTCCATGTTATTCCTTATGCTCCACAAATAAGTGAAACCATATGATAATTTACACTCTCTGCTTGACTTAGTTCATTCAGCATAATTTCTTCTAGTCTTATCCATGTTGATACAAAAGTTGGGTATTCATCCTTTCTGATGGAGGCATCATACTCCATAATATATATGGACCACATCTTCCTTATCCATTCATCCATTGAAGGGTATCTTGGTTCTTTCCACAGTTTGGCGACTGTGACCATTGCTGCTGCTCTGAACACTGGGGTATAGGTGGCCCTTCTTTTTACCACATCTGTATCTTTGGGGTAAATACCCAGCAGTACAATTGCAGGGTCATAGGGTAGCTCTATTTTTAATTTCTTAAGGAATCCCCACACTGTTTTCCAAAGTGGCTACACCAACTTGCATTCCTACCAAGAGTGTAAGAGGGGTCCCCTTTCTCCACACCCTCTCCAACACATGTTGTTTCCTGTCTTGTTAATTTTGGCCATTCTAACTGATGTAAGGTGGTATCTCAATGTGATTTTAATTTGAATTTCCCTGATGGCTACTGATGATGAACAGTTTTTCGTATGTCTATTAGCCATGTTTATGTCTTCTTTGGAGAAGTGTCTGTTCATGTTTTCTGCCCATTTTTTGATATGATTGTCTGTTTTGTGGGTGTCGAGTTTGAGGAGTTCTTTATAGATCTTGGATATCAGACCTTTGTCCATATTGTCATTTGTGAATATCTTCTCCCATTCCATGGGTTGCCTCTTTGTTTTGTTGACTGTTTCTTTTTCTGTGAAGAAGCTTTTGGTCTTGATGAAGTCCCCAAAATTCATTTTCGCTTTTGTTTCTTTTGCCTTTGGAGAGACATCTTGAAAAAATTTGCTGAGGCTAATGTTGAAGAGGTTACTGTCTATGTTCTCCTCTAGTATTCTGATGGATTCCTATCTCACATTGAGGTCTTTTAATGCATTTCGAGTTTATCTTTGTGTATGGTGTAACAGAATGGTCGAGTTTAATTCTTCTACATGTAGCTGTCCAATTTTCCCAGCACCATTTATTGAAGAGACTGTCTTTTTTTCCACTGTATATTTTTTCCTACTTTGTTGAAGAGTAGTTGACCAAAGAGTTGAGTCATATCTGGGCTCTCTATTCTGTTCCACTGGTCTATGTGTCTGTTTTTATGCCAGTACCATGTTGTCTTGGTGATCACAGCTTTGTAGTAAAGCTTGAAATCAGGCAACGTGATGCCCCCAGTTTTGTTTTTCTTTTTCAACATTTCTTTAGCAGTTCAGGGTCTCTTCTGATTCCATACAAATTTTAGGATTGTTTGTTCTAGTTCTTTGAAAAATGTCCATGGAATTTTGATAGGAATGGCATTGAAAGTATAGATTGCTCTAGTAAGTATAGACATTTTAACAATGTTTATTCTTCTGATCCATGAGCATGGAATGGTCTTCCATCTTTTTGTGTCTTCTTCAATTTCTTTCATGAGTGTTCAGTAGTTCCTTGAGTACAGATCCTTTTCCTCTTTGGTTACATTTATTCCCAGTTATCTTGGTTCTTGGTGCTAGAGTAAATGGAATCAATTCTCTAATCTCTCTTTTTGTATCTTCACTGTTAGTGTATAAGAAAGCAACTGATTTCTGTACATTGATTTTGTATTCTGCCACATTACTGAATTGCTGAATGAGTTCTTGTAGTTTGGGAGTGGAGTGTTTGGGTTTTCCATATAAAGTATCATGTCATCTGCGAAGAGAGAGTTTGACTCCTTCATTGCCAGTTTGAATACATTTTATTTCTCTTTATTGTCTGATTGCTGTTGCTAAGACTTCTAATACTATGTTAGACAAGAGTGGTAAAAGTGAGCATCCTTGTCACATTCCTGATCTCAAAGGAAGGGTTGTCAGCTTTTTCCCCTTGAGGATGATATGCTGTGGGTTTTCATAGATAGATTTTATGAAGTTGAGGAATGTTCCCTCTATCCCAATACTTTGAAGAATTTTAATCGGGAATGGATGCTGTATCTTGTCTTGTCAAATGCTTTTTCTGCATCAATTGAGAAGACCATGTGGTTCTTCTCTCTTCTCTGATTGATTTGTTCCATCACTTTGATTGATTTGAAAATGTTGAACCACCCTTGCAACCCAGGGATAAATCCCACCTGGTCATGGTGGATAATCTTTTTAATGTACTGTTGGATCCTTTAGCTGGAATCTTGTTGAGAATCAGCATCCATATTCATCAAGGATATTGGCCTGAAATTCTTTTTTTTGGTGGGACCTTTGCCTTGTTTGGGGATCAGGGTAATGCTGTCTTCATAAAGAGTCTGGAATTTTTCCTTCTGCTTCAATTTTTGGAAACATCTTCAGGAGGATAGGTATTATTTCTTCTTTAAAAGTTTGGTAGAATTCCCCAGGGAATCTGTCAGGTCCTGGGCTCTTGTTTTGTGGGAGGTTTTTGATGACTGCTTCAATCTCATTACTAGATATTGGTCTATTCAGGTTGTCAATTTCTTCCTGATTCAGTTTTGGAAGTTTATAGTTTTTCAGGAATGCATCCATTTCATCTAGGTTGCTTAACTTATTGGCATATAACTATTGATAATAATTTCTGATGATTGTTTCTATTTCCTTGGTGTTGGTTGTGATCTGTCCCTTTTCATTCATTAATTGTATTAATTTGGCTCTTCCCTCATCTCAGATTAGTTTGGCCAATGTTTATCGATCTTATTGATTCTTTCAAAAAACCAGTTTCTAGTTTCATTGATGTGTTTTACTGTATCTCTACTTTCTATCTCATTGATCTCTGCTCTAATCTTGATTATTTCCCTTGTTGTGTGTGTGTGTGTAGGTGGCTTAATTTGTTGTTGATTCTCCAGTTCTTTAAGGTGTAAAGACAATTGGTGTATTATGGATTTTTTCAATTGTTTTGAGGGAAGCTTGGATGGCTATGCATTTACTCCTTAGGACTGCCTTTGCTGTATCCCATGGGTTTTGGACCAAAGTGTCTTCATTCTCATTGGTTTCCATGAATTGTTTACGTTCCTCTTTGATTTCCTGGTCAAGCCAAGCATTCTTTTTTTTTTTTTTAATTTTTTATTTTTTATAAACATATATTTTTATCCCCAGGGGTACAGGTCTGTGAATCACCAGGTTTACACACTTCACAGCACTCACCAAAGCACATACCCTCCCCAAGGTCCATAATCCCACCCCCTTCTCCCAAACCCCCTCCCCCCGGCAACCCTCAGTTTGTGAGATTAAGAGTCACTTATGGTTTGTCTCCCTCCCAATCCCATCTTGTTTCATTTATTCTTCTTCTACCCACTTAAGCCTCCATGTTGCATCACCACTTCCTCATATCAGGGAGATCATATGATAGTTGTCTTTCTCTGCTTGACTTATTTCGCTAAGCATGATACGCTCTAGTTCCATCCATGTTGTTGCAAATGGCAAGATTTCATTTCTTTTGATGGCTGCATAGTATTCCATTGTGTATATATACCACATCTTCTTGATCTATTCATCTGTTGATGGACATCTAGGTTCTTTCCATAGTTTGGCTATTGTGGACATTGCTGCTATAAACATTCGGGTGCATGTGTCCCTTTGGATCACTACATTTGTATCTTTAGGGTAAATACTCAATAGTGCAATTGCTGGGTCATAGGGCAGTTCTATTTTCAACATTTTGAGGAACCTCCATGCTGTTTTCCAGAGTGGCTGCACCAGCTTGCATTCCCACCAACAGTGTAGGAGGGTTCCCCTTTCTCCGCATCCTCGCCAGCATCTGTCATTTCCTGACTTGTTGATTTTAGCCATTCTGACTGGTGTGAGGTGATATCTCATTGTGGTTTTGATTTGTATTTCCCTGATGCCGAGTGATATGGAGCACTTTTTCATGTGTCTGTTCGCCATCTGGATGTCTTCTTTGCAGAAATGTCTGTTCATGTCTTCTGCCCATTTCTTGATTGGATTATTTGTTCTTTGTGTGTTGAGTTTGCTAAGTTCTTTATAGATTCTGGACACTAGTCCTTTATCTGATATGTCGTTTGCAAATATCTTCTCCCATTCTGTCAGTTGTCTTTTGATTTTGTTAACTGTTTCCTTTGCTGTGCAAAAGCTTTTGATCTTGATGAAATCCCAGTAGTTCATTTTTTCCCTTGCTTCCCTTGCCTTTTGCGTTGTTCCTAGGAAGATGTTGCTGCGGCAGAGGTCGAAGAGGTTGCTGCCCGTGTTCTCCTCAAGGATTTTGATGGATTCCTTTCGTACATTGAGGTCCTTCATCCATTTTGAGTCTATTTTTGTGTGTGGTGTAAGGAAATGGTCCAATTTCATTTTTCTGCATGTGGCTGTCCAATTTTCCCAGCACCATTTATTGAAAAGGCTGTCTTTTTTCCATTGGACATTCTTTCCTGCTTTGTCGAAGATTAGTTGACCATAGATTTGAGGGTCTATTTCTGGGCTCTCTATTCTGTTCCATTGATCTATTTGTCTGTTTTTGTGCCAGTACCATGCTGTCTTGATGATGACAGCTTTGTAATAGAGCTTGAAGTCCGGAATTGTGATGCCACCAACGTTGGCTTTCTTTTTCAATATCCCTTTGGCTGTTCGAGGTCTTTTCTGGTTCCATATAAATTTTAGAATTATTTGTTCCATTTCTTTGAAAAAGATGGATGGTACTTTGATAGGAATTGCATTAAATGTGTAGATTGCTTTAGGTAGCATAGACATTTTCACAATATTTATTCTTCCAATCCAGGAGCATGGAACATTTTTCCATTTCTTTGTGTCTTCCTCAATTTCTTTCATGAGTACTTTATAGTTTTCTGAGTATAGATTCTGTGTCTCTTTGGTTAGGTTTATTCCTAGGTATCTTATGGTTTTGGATGCAATTGTAAATGGGATTGACTCCTTAATATCTCTTTCTTCTGTCTTGCTGTTGGTGTAGAGAAATGCAACTGATTTCTGTGCATTGATTTTATATCCTGACACTTTACTGAATTCCTGTATAAGTTCTAGCAGTTTTGGAGTTGAGTCAAATTGGCAAAGAAGAAGTCAAATTATCACTCTTCGCAGATGATATGATACTATATGTGGAAAGCCAAGCATTCTTAAGCAAGGTGGTCTTTAGCTTGCAGGTGTTTGAATTTCTTCCAAACTTTTTCTTGTGGTTGAGCTCCAGTTTCAAAGCACTGTGATCTGAGAATATGCAGAAAATAATCTCAGTCTTTTAGTTTCAGTTGAGCCCTGATTTGTGACCCAGTATGTGATCTATTCTGGAGAAGGTACCATGTGCACTCAAGAAGAATGAGTATTCTTTTGTTTCAGGGTGGAATATTCTATATATATCTATGAGGTCCATTTGGGCCAATGTGTCATTCAATGCTCTTGTTTCTTTATTGATTCTTTGTTTGGATGATCTGTCTATTACTGAGAATGGAGCATTAAGATCCCATATGATTAATGTATTCATATCAATATGACTCTTTATCTTGATTAACAGTTGTCTTATGTAATTGGCTGCTCCCATATTGGGGGCATACATATTTATAATTGTTAGATCTTCTTGGTGGATAGACTCTTTAAAAATGATGTAATGTCCTTCTGTATCTCTGGCTACACTCTTTAGTTTAAAATCTGATTTATCTGATATAAGAATCACTACCCCAGCCTTCTTTTGAGGCCCATTGACATGAAAGATGCTTCTCCATCCCTTCACTTTTAGTTTGGATATATCCTTAGACTCAAAATATAGATGTGTCCTGTCATTTTATCCAATCTGCAACCCTGTGCTGTTTTATCGGTGCATTTAGGCCATTCACATTGAGAGTGATAAAAAAACCCAAGAATATCATTGAACAGAAATTTATGGAGACAACCTATAGAAACAAAGACTTCACAGGTAACACGATGTCAATAGTGTGTATCCATCTCACAAGAGATCATCAAAATATGTAACATAAAAGGTGATAGAAGTCTAAGAAGAAATAGAAACACCCACTACCATTGTTGAAAATATCAGCACTCTTCTTTCAGTAATAAATACATCAATCAGGAAGAAAATTAGGAGGGACATATAGTTTTGTTTTGTTTTTAGTAAGGACATATAGTTAATAAGACTTTAATTGGCATTTATAGAATACTCCATCCAGTAATAGTGTATTATCTCAGCCTCACATGGAATATCCATTAAGATAAGTTCTAGGCATTAAACACACCATTACAAATTTAAAGAAAATGGGAATTGTACAAAATATATTTTCATGTAAAGAAAAAATTAAACTAGACATCAATGACAGAAAGATAGATGAAATATACCAAAATATTTGGAGATTAAAAACATATCTCCTTAAATAACACGTGGGTCAAAGAACCCTCAAGAAAAATAGTTTGAACTAAACCAAAATGAATATACAATTTATTAAATGTGTCATATGTAGTAAAAGCTCTATTTAGAGGAAATCTTAAAGCATTCAATGCATATATTAGAAAAGAAAAAATATGTAAAATCCATTTTGCCTTTTGTCTTAACAAGCAAGACAAAGAGGAACAAGACTAAAACAAGCAGAAGAAAATGAAAAACAAAAATTAGAGCAAAAATCAATAATGTTAAAAACATGAATAAAATAGAGAAAATCAATATATCCAAAGTCTCTCAGTTTTTTTTTTTCCCTTACAAATGAATATCCTCTTCCACAAAAGATTCTCTTATCCTTAAAATAATGTGGGTACTATTGCATAGATGTATGCCTCAAATCACATGTTGACTAAAGTGCTTGAACCCAAGGCTCCAGATACAACTTGGTTATATTTATTGGTGTAAAACTTGTTATCCATCTTTTTTCAACATCATCTTAGAAGGAGATTATTTTTTCCCTATAACTCTCTATACTAGAAATTCAAAGAATCATATAAGTATATAAGGTTAAGGAGCTGGTGATTTTCAACTCTAAGGTTTCAAATCTTAAGGTTTGTGTGAATCATTCATAGATATTGTAAAAGTCCTGATTCATTAGGTCTTGGATAGAGCATGAGATTATCTTTAGGAATCTTCATGGTGGTGTCAATGTTGTTAATCCTTTGAGGAGCAAGGATGTAGTCAATGATTCTCATCTCACATCACAGGAAATAAAGTTTTAGAGAACCTGCTGTAACTTATCCCAAATGTCTTTCAGAATAGATTATTTAAATATATAAGTCTAAAGCAATAATCTTGAATGCAGATTTACTTTCATTTCTCAAAGTTGCTATGGTAGAAGGAACCCTCTTGACTAGATTAGTTGTTATATTGCTTTCTAAGTTTGTTTGGGATATACTCAAATTTGATCTACGTGATGTTTGTTTTTGTTTGTTTGGCATAAAGTGCTTGTATTACATGAAGATTAGTCAAAATCTAAAATAGATAATGAGAAATTTTCCAAGATCTCTAGGAATTGTAGTATAAAGAAGTCATTACATAGAATTATAACCCTCCAGAATACTTGGGATTAGCTGAATGTTGCATCCCCCATTGGTCATTCTTACCTGTCTATAAAAGAGAAGGATGACTGAGGAGAAGTATATGCTGGGTCTGAAGTATTCAGAATGTTCATTGCAAATACAGCAGGTAAGGTTGCAGCTAATCTGGATAAAGAAAATTAGTGATATTCTTCTTAGAGCATTGTGTAAAAGAATTATGTAAATATTTAAGAGGAAGCAAAGCTGGAGGAATCCTGAAGTTATCAGAATAATAACACATTTTTCATAAACCAAAGAGCAGATAGATAGAATAATCTTCTTGCCTCCAATCTATCATAATATCTTTTATCAATATTCTATAAAGGTAAAAAAGTTAAATTATGTTCTGTTTTTATGTTTGACATATGAACTAATATGAGTATAATAAATAACCAAGTAAACTTGTGCTTCTGGCTTATTGTTCATAAATTCACATCATATGGTCATCAATAACTAATGAGCAGGTAGAGATGTTCTTTGTTTACTAAATCTTTTCAGGGTTAATAGTGGTTTTATCTGTAAAGTTATTGCTTCCACTCCTCTTTATATCTACCTAAGGATTTTATGTTTCTGGATATTAGCAGTTAAATCTAATAGTGGCTTTCTTGATATTGCCTCAAAAAACAAAAAGTAGGGGTCCCTGGGTGGCTCAGAGTGTTGGACCTCTGCCTTCATCTCTCTTCATGATCTCAGGATCTCAGCCCCTCATTGGGCCCTCTGCTCAGCAGGGAGCCTACTTCCCCCTCCCTCTCTACCTGCTTCTCTGCCTGCTTGTGATCTCTCTTTCTGTCAAATAAATAAATAAAATAAAATAAAAAGTATTTCATTTACCTGGGCTCAAAATTATTTATAGTCCTTAGCTCCTCTTTCAATAGTTGAGAATATTAAAAAGTGCTAAGCTATGGCTGACATGAATTTTAGTTAGGAAATTTTTATATAGCAGTAGCTCAGAGAATAAAGGTGGATTTGATATGGTAATAATGGAATTCACTTAGACACCTATTCTAAAATTTTCAATTCTGATGTTTTTCAGTAGCTTTTTATCAATAAGTCTTTTGAGTGCTCTGGAATATTTGAGATCTCAGAGATTACTGTTACTAGGTCTTTACGTACAGATATAGGAAGTGTGGGTATATATGATATATGTGAATGTCTATTTATATAAATATTCATATATGATGAATGAAATATATAGAAATATTGTATTTCTGATATTGAGTAAATAATATTCTCAATAACTCATTTCTGGTTATGTCCATGAGCTATTACTTGCTTAAATGTCAGTATATCAGAATTCCAGGATTCTATACTCATCTATTTTATATTTTCTACAATTCATTATGTTTGTGAGGATTAAATATATTGAATGCTTAAATGACACTAATCTTCATATGCTGCTTGAACTGTCTTACATATTTATACTCATTCAGTACCCACTTCACCTCTATGAGTAGATCCTACTACTGTCCCACTTTGACAGATAAAGAAATGTCCACACAGCAAGGTTAGTATCTTGCTCAGGAAAGGATTAAGAGTGAGTTTCACACAACCTCCCTCTCATTGTATATAATAATAGATGAAGGATTTATTTTGCATATTTAACACCAAGAAATTTACAAAAGGGGTGCCTGGGTGGTTCAGTGGGTTAAGCCTCTGCCTTCGGCTCAGGTCATGATCTCAGGGTCCTGGGATTGAGTCCCACATCAGGCTCTCTGCTCAGATGGGAGCCTGCTTCCCCCGACCCTGCCTGCCTCTCTGTCTACTTGTGATATCTTTCTGTCAAATAAACAAATAAAATCTTAAAAAAAAAAGAAATTTACAAGAATTACTACTTTGCTTCAACATTTGCTTTCAACTTCTGTCTTTTCTTCCTTTTCACCCTGAAAATATTTATTTTTTATTTACACAAATAAAGAGAATAAAAAGAAAAATCTTTAGTAATATAGTTTAATATGCACATTATATAGATTTGGTCTTAAAATTACCAGTGGTAAGATCACAAATTTTATTTTATATTCTCTAGGATACTACAAAAAAGACTTTGATATTTATTACTTTGCTTTTGGCTCTTTTTCTGCATAATTTTGACTCATTTTTAGTTAATCCAGTTTTATAGTTAAACTTTTAAGGATCAGCCAGATCCTTCTTGATAGAGTGGCTGAAAAATTCTCACTATCTTGTTAAATGTTTTGTCATGCCTTCTGAATAAAATAAGGATTTGAAAAACTCTATAGTTATATTACATATCCAAGTATGACTTTTGGTTACTCTTGTATTCTTATGAGAGAAGTTGAACACCCCACTAGTTACAGCTATTTACCTATTGCTATAATTCATATTTATCAGATAAAATGCATATTGGATAAAAATGAAAATTTAATAGCTGCATAATGACAGTCAGCTACAGTAAACAAAATGAAATGTCTTTTATAAGGCTTCAGGGTCTTCTCAAACAAACAGATCAGTTAAACTAATAAAATGTTGGAACAATAAAATTACCTATTTAACAGAGCTTTGGTATGTTTTGCTAAATTGCCCAGACACATTTGAGATCACTGGGCTTGGATTTTTCTAAGAGTTAATGATTTGAATTATCATCTGGGATATTTAAATGTTTTTCTTCCCGGTTCTCTAATGTAAATCTTTGTATGGATGGTTTATGCTTTGAAACCAGAAACTGTTTCTGTTTCACTCTCAAAATCTCAATCAAGGAATGAAAACTTTATGACTTATGTTCTCCCAAATGGTCACAAATTCACACATAAACTGGCCAGGTTAAATGTTTGGATAAGGAATTCTTGATTAAACAGGAATATTTAGGTCAAAAATGGAAGAGAAAATAATTTTTAGTACTTACGCTTTTATTTTCAAAAGAGGTAATGTTATGAACATTTGAGATATCTCCCAGCAGAGTAGATTTGGGGGATTTTCTTAACACCACACCCTGAGAATCTGTTATTACTAGAAAGCATGTAAAGGCAATATTACTATTTTTTCCCCACAGCAAGTCATAATGAATAAAAAAATGCTCTTTGATTATCATTTATCTCTAGATAGAAAAACTGATAAATGCTTCATTGCCTCTACCATACCTTTCAGGAGACTACCAAATAAGAATTCATACTAAGTACCTAAAATTGTGTGGTTTGTCTCTTTTCTTGCTGAGTTACAGCATTGAGTCATTTGCTGTGTTTATTATAGCTTTCAGAATTCCTGTTGAAATATTGTTCTGCCATTTTTGGCTATTAGGTTTAGTTTCCAGAAAAACACTAAACCATTTATTTATCAAAACTGAGCAACTGTTAAATAGTTATCCTAGGCTTCCAATTTTTTCTTAGATTCTAGAATATTATTCAGGAGAATGAAATCTTTTCTATTTATTTGGCTCAACAATGGTTGAATCTGGGAGTGGGTATTTCTGGTTGCACTTAATTAATCACAAATATTAAATACACACATTTATTTCTACTCCTAGGAGGGGAGAGATGAAGGGATAAATATTTTTGGAACATGCACCATAGATGAATGGTCAAAGAAGAAGTTTAACAGGTTGTCTGAGCCTTTCCTTTGGCCTCTGGGATGCCTAAGTATTGGAGGCTTTACAGGTTGAACTGTGTTCTTCCAAAATTCATATACTGAAGTCCGAACTGTTGGTAACTCAACATGTGACTGTATTTAAAGATAGGATCTTTGAGGAGGGAATTAATGTTAAATGGGGTTATGAAGGTGGTTCATAATCCAATATGACTGGTGTACTTTTAAGAAGAGGAGATTAGGGCATAGGGTCCCAGCAGACAGGCTGTGTGAAAATCCTCTAATTCATTCCCCACCACTAATTTATTAGTGACTTACAAACAATGAGTTTCAGCAGCATCAAAGAATGCAAGTGTCTGGATAACTAGCAATATAGAAAAGTCATAGGGACCCCAGAGCTGATGGCTTCCCAGAGCTGAGGTGATTCTTACTCACTCAGTATCATCTTTGTAACCGTATCTGGGAGTCATAAGACCTTGGTTGTTATGCTGTTGTTCCTGCCATGACTGTTGGTTATGCTGTTGTTCCTGCCATGACAGCTCATTCCTTCTTTCCTCCCTTTCTTTATTTTTCTAAATATTTTATTTATTTTAGAGAGAGAGAGAGAGCGCGCACAAGAGAGCGAGTGAGAGAGAGAGAGAACAACTTGGGGGAGGCACAGAGGGAGATGGAGAAGAAGACTCCCCACTGAGCAAGGAGACTGATGGAGGGCTCAATCTCAGGACCCTGGGATCATGACCTGAAGTGAAGGCTGGCACTTAACCAACTGAGCCACCCAGGTGCACCTTTATTCTTTCTTAAACCTAAGTAAAATTTGTATTTTGTACCTACTGTGCCTTGTGACTTTTAGACTCTAAATCCAAGACCACATCTCTTGTTTGAGCAGAGTAGGAGCTGTTAACCAACTCAGACAATCCAAAGGGAAATTAATAAGGAATGAACTCACTTTCCCTGCAGAATGCAAGACAGTAGAGCTCTAGATTTGTTACAAGTTTTACCACCGAAGAAACAGAAAACATGGTAAATTGTGGAATGAAAACTGGTGGATGGTAGAAATTTATATAAAGAGCAGTGGACGCTTGAGACCTTCTCAAACCCATAAACAAAACTTGCTCTCCACCTTGTTTTCTCACTCCATTCCCTTCCCAGTCTCTGACAGAATTCTGTCTTTTAAAGAAATTAAACCAGTAAGGACAACTTGGGAACACCAGTTATCGTGGAAGACAACAATGAGTTAGGTTGCTGAAAGTGAGTGAATTAAATGAAAGTCTGATTACAGATTGGTGGAAACTTCAGTCTCTATTTCCACCTTATCTTAGAAGTCATGCAGTCAGATATTATTTCTTTTACCCTGTATGTTATTTTGCACAAAAACTAGTTGTAGAGAAAATTTGTGAGATCCTGATATTTGGTGATCCACAAATAAAGCCTACTTGCCACAAGATTACCTTCCAATAAAGCCTACTGGTTGACAATTTGATCCCATGCCAATTTCTTCCCATGCTATAACCTCTTAGGCACTTGTGGTAAAAAGCTATTAGAGAATGTGCTCCATAAATATAAAAAAGGTAATGGATAAGTCTGCAGTTATTTATTTATTTTTTATTTATTTTTAGGGATTTTTATTTATTTATTTGAGACAAAGAGAGAGAGAGTATGTGCATGTTTAGGGGAGAAGGGCAGAGGGAGAGTAGACTTCCCACTGAGCAGGGAGTCCTCTAACAGGGAGCTCAATCCCAGGACCCAGGGATCATTACCTGAGCCGAAGGCAGACAGTTAATTGACTGAGTCACCCAGGCACCCCTAACTCAGTTTAGACTTAAGCTGATAAATAGACTTTGCTTCAGCTTTTAGGAAATTAAAAACAAACCAGAAAACCTCAACAAATTAAAACTGAAACATCAGTACCAAATAGGAGACAGGCCTTAGAAATTGTGAGGTTATTTGCATGCAGCTTATGTTGTAATTCCCAGGAACACATTTGATTTTTTTTTACACTCTTTAATGGTAGTATATTTTATTCCTGCTGACAGCAAGAATAACTGCTTTGAACATAACAAAAGCAATTGTGTGAGAAGTTCAACATGACTTTATTGTCCTACCACTATAGTCTCTGCATTTCTTTTTGCATATTTAAATGTGAAAAAGCAGATACATTCCTGGTACTTAAAAAAACACGAGATTTTGGTAAGGGCATCGTGACATATTCAGGCAGAACATGCGCCTTCTTTATTTCCTGTTTTTCTCCGTCTAAAATACTTAGGGAGAGTATTTTACAGCCACTTGATAATTTGTGTCTTTGTAGAAGAATGATCTGGAGTAGCAATAATTATGTTAAAAAAAAACACACAGACACACACAAAAGACCAGCTTCTTCTAGGAATACTGATAAAATCAGACCCTGTCTGGTTTCTAACATTTGCTTCCCGGCTTTCCTCACACTCCTCGCCCACTTGCAGCTTCACCTGTATTTCAGCCCCTAAAATGAACCTTATCTAATTAAGAGAAACCGGACTGAAGACAGTCTCTGATTTTCAGCAGTGAGACAGTCACCTCCTCTGCCTGTGTGATTTTGTGGGGTTCGCGCTGAGTGACCTTCCTTCTCCAGTGCCTCCTGGACAGCGCCTGTGGTTCAGACTCACTTGCAGCACTCCCCTAATCCACGCTCCAGACTGACGGTTGCTCCTCGCCCTCTCCGCTCTGTCCACTTCTATTATAGGTTGAGCACATCACATCACAGCAGCTTACATGTTTGAAAGCAGATTACTGGAATCTTCAAAAACAAGAGTGAGGTATCTTTCTTCATATCTTCCTTCAACAGCTAAGGTAGAGGCACATGCAAAGACTTCAAGGATGCTTGCAAAAGGGCTGAATGAGTAATTGATAGAATTCCTTGCAGATTCAGTAAATGAGGGTAGAGGCCAAGTAGCCTTGGGTGTCCTTTCGTGGATTGTGGGAAGTCCCAGCCAGTTGACTCACTTTGCAGCATCAGTAATGTTATGATAAGGCCAGGCAGAAGCTATAAGAGACCCCTTCACTTGATTGGTTTCACTTTAGGGCTCTTTGGGTTGATCAACATTTTCTAGATACATTTCCACAGACTGAATTTTAGCACCCAGAGAATATTTCACTTCTTTGCTTTCCCTTCATTTTAGGGATCTGTATAATAGATGCAATGCTGCTGAAAGCAAAGTTTAAAGAAATAGACGAAATAAGAAGACAGTTCTTAAAATTTAATGGATGAAAAAAAAAATCAAGGAAGGTAGCCTCTTTTCTTTGGTAATCCAAGCTCCTTATTTTTAAGAGCTGCAATATTTCTTCTTCCTCCTCCTCCCTCTCCTCCTCCTCCTCCTTCTTCTTCTTATTCCATTGACTCCTCTTTAGTATGTAACTAGATCCAGTGGATTAGCTAGTGTTTTGGCAGAAGAAAAAAATCGACTACTACTGAATTTTACCATCTCACTTATTGATTATACCCATTTATTATAAAGATGACTAAAATAATCAAGTGCTCATCTCAAATGGTGGTTGTTGAATAATGAAAAAAAAAAAAAACCTAAACTGGATTGACCATAAGCATCAGTTATTAGTTAGCTAAACTTATCCAGGTAACTTTACATACTGACTCCCATCATTTCAATTTCATTTAAAATACTTCTGCTATTCTTTGTATTTTTGACATACTTCTGAATTATTTTAGAAAAAAAATTCTTATTGTTGAAGACAAGCAAAAGTTTCCTTTTATAAAAAATATATATTTTTATTTATTTGAGAGAGAGTCAGTGTGACCAGGGGAGGAGCAGAGGGAGAGGGACAAGCAGACACCTTACTGAGCTCAGAGCCCATCAAGGGGCTCAATCCCACGACCCCCAAGATCATGACCTGAGATAAAATCAAGAGTCAAACGCCTACCTGACGAAGCCACCCAGGTGCCCCCAAATATTAAGTTTGTAATAATCATTGCTATTGCTATGGGTTTTTAAATTTTGCCTTTAGTTATTTGTCCCTTTTAGATACTTATAACTTACATTCGTAACTTTTTACTTCTGACAACTCCTGGCTCATGTCCCAAATTCCAAATAATAAAATTATTAAGGTATCTTTGATCTTTATACATTAAGGTCTTAAACTGTTTTTGGGTTTTCTGAGAATGCTACTAAAAAATATAAAACTTTGCCTCTTTACATTTAAAAATAATGGATAACGAATATAAGTAGATTTGTTTGACATTCCCCATATTTTTGTTTAAAGAATTTAGGCTTAAAAAAAACAACAAATTTCAAATGAAGCTTACTTTTTCTAGATTAATTTTTATAAGAAAATGTGTTAATGTAAATATATTTCAGTGGTTGCATTTTCAGGCTAAAAATATACTCAAATTTAAACATGCAGATTGGTACAATAGTCTAAAATTTTTCTTCTAGGTTTCAATGATTTTTTTTAAGACTTTATTTATTTGAGAGAGAGAGAGAGAGTATGAATGGTGGGAGGAGCAAAGGGAGAGGGAGAAGCAGATGCCCCACTGAGCAGGGAGCCCCACACAGGGACTTGATCCCAGGACCCTGAGATCATGACTAGAGTTGAGCGCGGACAGACACTTAACTGACTGATCGACCCTAGGTTTCAGTGATCTTATTAACCAAAAATACTCATAATATACTTTAGGGTATAAAGGCTCTGGGGATTTTTTCAGTGTTTTTATTATATGCAACCTATTCTTATCCCCAGAGTAATTACTGAGTATATTTTCCTGGATTGATTTTATGTTATATCTCCAAAGAATGTCTTCATGACTACAGCAATGGGGATATGAATATATTTTGTTTATTACATATTTGTAGTCAAGGTGGAGAGAAGGCTCAGCTTTTAGAGGGACAGGGGAAAAAAAGTTGCTTGACTTTTAAAAAATGTGTTTGAATTTTTATTTCCTCTCTTAAGGAGTCTCAATGCTCTTTTTCTGAGGATAGCATCATTCACTTCCCCTAAACTGTTATTAAGGAGCCTTGCAAGTCATTGTATTTAATTCAGAAACTCTGAAGCCCATGTCACTGTCAATCTTCAGATAAGTTAGAAAGGACAAATGGAATTTTCAAACTGGAGCCAACTTTCAGAAATTTTTGAACTCTGTGAATATCATCTCCAATCCCAGAGGCTGCCTTAATACAGACTGATCCTGTGAAATATTTTAAAGGCCTCATGTGATCATATTACTAAAAGATATCAGAAACTTTTTCTGTGAATTATCTTGTGAAATAATTTCTTCACAACTTACAGCCTGGAAAACACATTCAAGAATGTCTGCCCTGAACCTTGAGTGGTCCTAGGGGTGTTGATCCTTGGATTCATATCCCTCAATTAAATAGACATCAGTCATTTTCAAATTATGGAGACTGTGTCAGTAAAAGAACTCAAACTGAGGATTGAGGAGAAGCTTCCAGAAGCATCTGACAGCAGGAAAGAGACAGCTTCTGCCTGATACTAACCAAGCAGCTGACCGACAGCTAGAAGTGGACTATTTCTGCCCAAGTTCCATAGAACAAAATCAACAGAGCTATTGATTTTTATGCTTAATCTCTGTTTTTTTTTTTTTGTTTTGTTTTGTTTTTTGTTTTTTGTTTTTTTGTTTTTTTTTTTTTGGTGCCCCTTTATATCTTCTTAGATATTTTCCTTTCCATTTGCTTATTTAAGATTTGTTATTTTTTGGGACATGAGGGTGGCTCAGTTAAGTGTCTCCCTTTGTCTTGGGTTGTGATGCTGGGTCCTCGGATCTAGTCCTATGGTGGGCTCCTTGCTCGGTGGGGAGCCTGTTTCTCCCTCTGCCTGCCATTCCCCAGCTTGTGCTCTCTCTCTCTGACAAATTAGAAAAATGTAATTATTTTATGGACACATAATACCTCTTAACAGTGAAAAATCCCTATTTTTTTTTTGCAGATAAGCTGTCTTTTGATTAGCATTAACCTAACAATATTATATTAGTTTCAGGGGTACAGCGTATTGATGCAGCATTTTTATACATTACAAAATGATCACCTCAATAGATCTAGTTACCATCTGTCATTATACAAACTTATTCAGATATTGACTATATTTCCCATGCTGTATGTTACACACAAGTGACTTATTTATTTATTTACGGGAAGTTTGTACCTCTTGTTCCCTCACCTATTTCACCTGTCCTCCTACTTTCTCTACTCCCCCCTTTCCCCTCTACCAACCACCAGTTTGTTTTTTGTATTTAAGAGTTTGTTTCTGGCTTGTTTTTATTTATTTATTTTTAAAGATTTTACTTATTTATTTGAGAAAGAAAGAGAGAATGAGAGAAGGAAAGCATGAGAGGGGAGAGGTCAGTGGGAGAAGCAGACTCCCTGCTGAGCAGGGAGCCCAAGGTGGGGCTCGATCCCTGGACTCCAGGATCACGACCTGAGCCAAAGGCAGTTGCTTAACCAGCTGGGCCATCCAGGTGCCCCTGGCTTGTTTTTAAATCGTATTAGTGAAATCATATCTTATTTGTCTTTCTTGGACTTATTTCACTTACTACTTATTTGTCTTTCTCTGACTTATTTCAGTTAATACTCTCTAGGTCACTCCATGCTGTTGTAAATGGCAAGATTATTTTTTCTTTTTTATGCTTGCTTAAGATTTGTGCCTTCTTTATATACACATAATACCTCTTGGCAATGATAAAGTTCCTATTCTTTTTGTAAAGATTTTATTTATTTTTTATTTGTTTAATTGGCAGAGAGAGAGAGACTGCAAGAAAGGGAACACAAGGAGGGGAGTGGCAGAGGGAGAAGCAGACGTCACGCCAGGATCCTGGGATCATGACCTGAGCTGAAGGCAGCTGCTTAAAAGACTGAGCCATCCAAGTGCCCCGATAAAGTCCCTGTTCTTAATATTGCCTTTCCATCCCTAGTAACTCCTTGATATACATCTTAATATCTGAAGAGTATTTGCTCACACTTTGGCTACAGTGTGTCATGAAACAACTATTAAGTTTGTATTCTTTCATTTGGGTGTTTTCTTTTTTTCCTCATGTACCAGTTTCTTGTAATAAATCTGTAGGTTTTCTAAGTGATTTTTTCATATGGCAAACACAACAGACCAGAGATCCAGAAATTATGACATACCTAAGGTGGGAGTTTTGTTTCTGCACTGACACAATCCATGCGGAAAATTCCTATTTGACAGATTTTTAACCAAACTTTTACAAATCAAACTTTGGCAGATAATTAAGGAACTGATGGTGTGCATTCCAAAACAAATCAAACTTTGGCAGATAATTAAGGAACTGATGGTGTGCATTGTTTTTATAGAGCTTACAAAAAACGATGTCCCATTTATGCTCAGTCTCCCACTTTTCCTTTAAATGTCTCCACTGACACGGTTACCATGAAATTATCTCCTGGGGTTGCACCATTCTTGATGAGTAATTCCTAAACATTACAAAGTTTTTCAACATTCCAAAGTCACAGTGTTGGTTAAAAACGGATCAGGACATAATAAGAAGTCTTACTTCATTTTTTGGTATTTGACTACTAACATCTTTTAAACCTCAAGCCTCCTTCTTTGCCTTTCTGCTCCGCCCTCAGGCAAACTGGTAAGAAATTCACTCCTGGGGCACCTGGGCGGCTCAGAGGGTTAAAGCCTCTGCCTTCGGCTCAGGTCGTGATCCCAGGGTCCTGGGATTGAGAGGGTCCTGAGATCCAGCCCCGCATCTGGCTCTCTGCTCAGCAGGGAGCCTGCATCTTCCTCTCTCTCTGCCTGCCTTTCTGCCTACTTGTGATCTCTGTCTGTCAAATAAATAAAGTCTTTAAAAAAAAAAAAAAAGAAAGAAATTCACTCCTTTTGGTGCTGGAGGGAGATCCAGATCATGCAATTTCCTGCTCCTGTTCAGGAAACTCACTTTAAGTTCATTTTTATTTTCATATCTTTTGGCACTTTCTTTATTATTAAAAAAAACCAACTTTATCTTATTGTGATAAGAAACTTAACATGAGTTCTGCCATCTTAATACATTGTTTCAGGTGTACAATGCAATTATTATTGACTGTAGGTTCAACATTTTATGGCAGCAGATCTTTAGAACTTATTCATCTTACATCCTTGGAACTATACACTCATTGATTAGTAACTCCCCATGTTACTTCCCTGTTCTTAGCCCCTGGCAATCACTACTCCACTCTTTGACTTTATGATTTTGGCTATTTAAAATATCCCATGTATATGGGATCATGCAGTATTTGTCTTTCTGTGACTGATGTGTTTCAGGTACCATAATGTCTTCCAGGCTTAACCACGTTATTGCATTTTGCATAATTTCTTTCTTTTTTAAGTTAAGGTAAATATTCCACTATAGGTATATACCACATTTTCTTTAACCATTCATCTGTTGATAGACAGTGTATCCACATCTTGACAATTGTAAATAATGTTGCAATGAACATAGAATGGTAATATCTCTTTGAGATCTGATTTCAATGCTTTTGGGTATCTGCTCAGTAATGGGATTGTTATGACAGGTCTATTTTTACTTTTTTTGAGGAACCTCCATACTGTTTTATTTTGTATTCCTATCACAGTGTGGAAGGATTGCAATTTCCCCACATCCTAACTGATACTTGATATCTTTGTTTCTTTACAATTTCTGACAATAATCATCCTGACATGTGTCAGGTGATATCTCACAGTGTTTTTTTTTTATTTTCAAATTAATTAATTATTTATTTTTCAAAGATTTTATTTATTTATTTGACAGACAGATCATAAGTAGGCAGAGAGGCAGGTAGAGAGAGAGGGAAGCAGGCTCCCTGCTGGGCAGAGAGCCTGATGTGGGGCTTGATCCCAGGACCCTGAGATCATGACCTGAGCCGAAGGCAGAGGCTTGAACCCACTGAACCACCCAGGCACCCCACACAGTGGTTTTGACTTGCATTTCCCTGATGACTAGTGACAATGAACATCATTTCATATAACTGTTGATCACTGATATATTTTCTTTAGAGAAACATCTAATCGGGTCAGCCCTACTATTTAACCACAATAAAATATCTGAGCCAATCTTCTTTCCTTGCTCTTTCAAGACATTTAAGACTTGTTTAAGAGGTTTATTCTATTCTACCCAGAGACCCCAAATCAAGTCATAAACCCTTTAGTCCTTTTGGCATATGTGTGTGTCATCAGTTTCGATACCCAAATCAAGTTTTGGGTGGGGTCCATTGGGTATTTACAGAACGGCCACCAAAGATGGCATTAATATTTTCTCTAGTGGTGCCTGGGTGGCTCAGTTGGTTAAGCATCTGCCTTTAGTTCAGGTGGTCATCTCCAAGTTCTTGGATCAATCCCATGCTGGGATCCCTACTTAGCGGGGTGTCTGCTTCTCCCTCTCTCTCTGCCCCTCCCCTCCTAGTTGTGTGCTCTCTCTGTCTCAAAAAAATAAATAAAATCTTTAAATATATGTTCTCTAGCTTTACTTGAAAAATGACCTAATCTGGGTACCAGGAAATTCTTAGGTAGATAAGACGGCAAACTGGTGAAAAAATTATTTACTTCAGGAAATCTGCAAACCAATTTACCTGAGTTTGCTCACATGGGCAAATAGTTATCTAATCAGCACAATAGTCTGCTCACTTGGACAAATAGTTTGCTGGTCAAGACAATAGCTCACCAAGATTTGCTTTAAGACTTTGGTTTTGGTATGTCCACCAATCTTAGGCCAGTATGTCATGAACTCTGACATGAACTCTCAATCATTTTTTCTTGCCTTGTAAGTCTTATATTAAGACCCTGGAGTCCAGGAAGTAAAACCTATAAATACTCTTTCCTTTCCCTTTCTTTTCCTTTCTTCCCCTTTTGATACTGTTAGGAGTTTATAAAGGTCATGTTTTCCAAGTGTGCTAATAAGTTTAATAAACTGAGTTTTGACTGGTCAATAGTTTTTTTTTTTTTTTTTTTTTTTTTTCCTTTTGAGGGGATGTGATCATTGTAGAGAATCTAGAATTAACACATATTATACCTTCCTTAAACCCTTAATTTTTTTCTAATTGCTCTTTACCTGGCTTAACTAATCTATAAGTCACTGCTGATTATTCAAATTGCAGCCATCCTTAATATTGACCCAAGTATTCCAAAGACAGTTTTCTGTTCTGATTTATATTTGACTCTTAGTCCATAATCAGGCTAAATTTCACATATACACAGGAATATGAACTCTTTAAGATCAAGAGGCTGTGTGTCTGCTATCTGTGGCGCTGTGATTTATACAGGAAGTACCCCATGAAATGTGTATTATGTTAATGAACTCCCACTGAATATGCTATTGACAAAATTCTTGACTTTATCACCCAACATATGGTGCTTCATATCTTGCGTGAGTTGTATTTATGTAGTTAATTCTTTAAACCAGAGGGCAGAACCAATTTGTGAAAATTATGTATAGTGCCAGAACCAAATCTAATATTGGAAACAGAGCACAACAAAGAGCTTTCATTCTCACATTGCAGATATCCTATTTTTACTATAAAGCCCACAAGATTGCTTTGGCATTTGATAGACATATTGTATTTCTTATGAAGTATTTAATTAACTAAATACTTAATGTCTATATTCTTTCACCACCTACAGTGCTAAGTTATATGTTGTAGTATTTCTATGTCTATTATTATTTCTTTGAACCAAGGTCTAATTATTTTATTTCATTATTAGATTACTCCAGCCTCTCAAAATCATGTCAGATTTTGATGCTGTCTTATACTGTACTAATTATTCTTTTCAGTTTTGTGCTCATAATAGATTTAGTATTATACTCTCTAAATCTTATATTGATTATTGATGAACTTCAGAACTAAACGGATCCAAGGAGAAAATTTTGTGTCCTGGATTAGAAGAGCTATAATCATACTAACACCATTTGGTCATGTGTATTTAAACTGGATACATGAGAGAAATCTGTGTAATTTGGAAAGTTTTGTCAGATGTTTTCCCATTGGTGGATCAGAGTCTACAGATAATCAATATCTCTGAAATGAAACACTAAAACTTCTGGTTTGTGTATAATTCTAAGACCCCATTCACTGATAAAATATTGATTCATTCTTCACATCTCATTTTAGACACTGTTTCTGGGAATCTTGCTGATTACACCTTCCAAGAATGGTTAGGCACCTTATCTATATATTCCTATAGGACTCTTTACTACACTATGACAGAAGTTTCATACTTCATAGTCTTATAGAGGACAGCACCCTTAACCTTTGAAGTTTGGCCCAAGTCTTGGTAGTTGGTCCTGAAGACCTTGCACTGATATTTTCTATGTTGTTAAATTATGAGCAGTTCTTGTAATGATCCTCCATCTCTGCATACTTACCATCCTTTGTAGAATGGCTATGGTCTTATCCAGAGGATTCAGTTAATCTGAATGCCCTGAAAACATTAGGGACCTGAGTACACTGCTTGAGATTGGTACATCCGTCTGTCATAGCTTCTGGCATGCTATTATTCTCTAACTTATTGAAATTGGTTGCCTATACTAGAGGCTAGTACTACCTCTGAAATTTCCAGAGTGGATTTGTGATGCACCACCTAGACTCCCCTTCAGGACAAAAAGACTGAGTCCCTCAGATTCTCAGAATGTTGATATCTAAATATTCTCAGGTGACAGCTCTCTCTGGAAAATGCCCCATGCTGGAATCAGCTGCTTTGGCCAAGGTCACACCCCCTTCCTAGAGATAAGTTACATGTGATGATGATAGCTGCAAGAATACAAAACTTATACCTTACCACAACATACATAATGCCAAAGAACCATGATAGCTGCAGAGTTCCTTGTAGGTTCTACTTAGGGTTTTGTTTGGAGGACATAACAGTTCAACCTCTCCTTCTGGTCAATCATGCTGATTGCATTTCTTCTTGAGGTAGTCATGTGCTCTCTGATAAAGTTCTTGCATATTAATCTTATTAGATTCTGATTCCCAGGACCCCAACCTGAAGTCATCATTGCCAGCACTGTTCAGAGAAATAAGAAATAGAATTTAGGAACTTAATCCTTTGCTAGCTCACATCTAGGTATGGTCATTAGTATTAGATGAGCACAGATGACTCTGGCATAAGGGAGTCAAACTGCTGTTAAAACTTTCTCTCACAGTGAAATGGCAGTGGAAGGTGAAAGGTATCAGTGAAAAGGAATAAGTGAAAAGCTAGGGCAATGTTTTACAACTTTGAGAGATGTGGGGTAAGTAACTACTGACATAAAGGACAGTGAAATGAAATGATTGTTGCTAAGTGCAGTAGATACTTTAAAAAAGCTAACTAAAGGATAGCAGTGATTAGACAGCAACTAAAAATTAATTGTGAAAGCTAAGGGACTTCCTTGGGTAATACAGCAGGCTCTAATTAGAGCCAGAGAACAATGAAAATGGAAGAACAGGCCAAAGACTTTTTTTTTTTTTTTTTTTGAATGAAGTACTAAATCTTCAAAGAAATTTAAACAGTGAACCAAGATAGTTCTATGTGAAGTCAAGGCTCTGACTGAGCAATAAAATGACTTAGTCATATGATGCAAACATCTGGGTTAATACATTAAACAATCTTGTGTTCTCAGATCATGCCCCCCTGCCAACCACCTGTTCATGCAGAAGCAGCCTACTCCTGGGGCACCTGGGTGGTTCAGTCAGTTGATTCTGGCTCAGGTCATGATCTCCCGGTTGTGAGACTCAGCTCCATTTCAAGCTCTGTGCTCAGTGGGAAGTCTGCTTGGAAGTCTCTTTTTCCTGCTGATCTCCCTACCTTCTCTCTCTCTCTCTCTCTCGTAAATAAATAAATCTTAAAAGAAAAATAAGAAGTAGCCCACTTTTCCTTATTAAAGTCTGGCATACTTCCTCCTCAGTAGAGTATCTCTGCTGTAGGAACATGTGTGTCTCATCCTCAAGATCTATCCTTATCTCCTTCTCTGGTTGTTGGGCTCTTAGGATTAAATCCCAACATAATTTAGCTGTAGGAAGTGTTTGTTGATAAGAGATTAAAGTGACTGTTACCCAAGGACCTGCTGGAAATAGTTACCCTTTTCCTGGGGAGAGAAATAAAGTGCATAATGTAAACATAACAAACACTTCAAAGAAGGTTATCAGAGAAAATTTAAGTACATGGCACAGAAAAATCATCCATAAAACATATTTTTAAATGAATGAATGAATAACTCAGCTCATGTCACCTCCTCTATGAATATTCCATGTCCCATAAAGGCAGAAGTGCTTCTTCTTGTGCACACCAATATCCTCTTACTGATATTTCTATTGTAAGAGTTATTCCATTGCTGTTATTCTTCAGAGACCTGTCTCTTCTATCACTAGGGACAATTCTGGAGAATACTGAGTAGACTTGATTGATCTCCGAATATAGAGTAGATAACTATCATAGCGTCTGCTTTTGAGATGAAACATTGAAACGTACATAGTTATTTTTAATTATAGGACCATTTGGACTGAGGAAATGATGACTCACTCATCTTTTAGGTCTTCTCTTAAACTCACTTTTCCTTAAAATGTTTTATAGTTTCCAAATAAATGAGTGAATAGGTGAATAAAGGCAATTTTAAAAATTCAGTTGAGATAATTAAAACTCTCTCAATGGTATCTGGCTGGCTAAATGGGCTTGATAGACCAGACATCTGAATATGTTTGAGTTTGAGTTGGCGTGATTATACTAAAATGATAATGCTAAGTGAAGTTTTCTTTTCTCTACATCAGTCAGATAATGTTTTGGGGGGACCCAATTCTTTGTTGCTTCACCCAAAATACATGACTTTGAGAAAATGAGTAATTCTAACCAATTCCATTTGGTTTACACCTAGCCATAATGATAGAATGTTGTCAAAAATGGCTCTAAAAGTCAGGGTCATTATCTATTACAAACACATGAACTCAAGCTGCTAATTTGAGGCTTAAGATAAGCTCTCAAAAGATAGCTGGTTGCAGTTTCTCTATGTAAGTTGAAGCCAACTAACTTAAAGCAACTGAAAGACATTTTCTTTGGCATCCAGGACAGAAGACACAATAACGCAACCATGCTCCTACTGCCTAGAACAATGGTGAAGCCTCATAATACTCAGCTCCAAGTGACAGATGCAAATTCTTGGAAATTGTGCTAAAAGGAAATTAATAAACTGGCTACATGACTAAGAGAACATCAAGTGTCGTGGAGGGACATTCATGAAAATATGGATTCAGCTGGTGCTGTTCAGAGATCAGAAAAATATATTTTTGTGTTACATTCAATCTGTGATGTTCCAATGAGAGCATATGGCATCCAGTAATCCACTATCAAGGCTGATCTGCTCACTCTCAAAATGACCAATACTACAGAAAGAGGGATTAGAGTCTCTGATTTATTTCATTCTTCCCAATGTTATATACAGGGGATTAAGGATGACTGATGCTGATACACTGAAACCACCAGTGTAGGCCAAGTAATTCTTGATAGAGAGAAATGACAGATACATCCAGCTGTGCACCTGGACACTGGGAAAACACTGATGAAACTTTGCTTTGGGTTTAGAAATGTTCATTCTGATAGATCTTGTATATATTTGCATAATGCAGGAAAGAAAGCTATGTGAAGTCTGTGATAAAAGGCACATTTGGAATGTCAAGTTGGCATTTTCATAAGTATACTTCCTATTTGGGAATGAAATTGAATTAATTAGAAACATACACTACGTGTTGTTTTTCAGTAGGTGTTTACAAATTTCCCTGCAAAAAGAATGACACTTTAAAATGTCCACTCTGTTAGGGTGTGGTCACAGTGAGATTAGCATTGAGCTCTTTTGGCAAAGACACATTTGCGACAGTGAGTGTTGTCAGCACAAAGGACAAACCAAACCTAGCTTCATAACTAAGAACAATGGGCAGTGCCCAATTTCTGCTGTCCTCAGACCTTAGCAAAGTGTCTGGAAAACATATCTGTTGCTTCACAAATGTTTGATGAATTGAATTACATATGTAAGGAAGATCAAACAGATTACAGATTGCAAATTTGCCCCGGAAAGAAACAAAACAAAATAAAACAAAATGTCAAAGTGTGGAAATCATTGTAATATTTTTGACAATACTTGAAGATGTCAATTTATATATTAAATGTACTTATTTAGAAATAAAACTGAATGTAGTTACTTCTGTTTAAATAATACCTTCCAAAATCAGTTTTCTTAAACCAAAGGGCCACTCTTTTGCCCCATCATGGGGTTTAAGTGATTAGAAATAGACTTATTTGATCTGTCTTCAATTCCATACTGATAGAGTCCCCAAATAAGCCATCATGATACAACTTTAGAATTCCACTTAGCATTAGATTATCTGTTAAATTGGTACATTGGCTGGATGATTTAATACCAGGAGAAAAATGATCTCCTTTGAAGAATAGGTATACTGTTTTTTATCAGATCATGACAGATAATTTATGATGTTTCCATTTTTATCTTGCCAGAATGCCCAGAACTAAATGCTCAATTAATATAACTACTTAGGCATATGTTGATATATATCTTTGACCTATTTCTATTTTCTCTTTATATTCTAATATTAGTAAAACCATGTAAACCCACACATATATAATAGGTTTGTAGGTGGGCACTAATCTACAGATCAGATAACTGTCATTATAAAGATATTAAACAACCTGAAAAAAATCTGTTGATTAAGACAAACAAGACCTGAGGGTACTCAAAATGAATGAGATGTGAGGAATGACCTTAAAACTAGACACCAAACTCTGTTGTGTCTTACAAAACATCATTATATTTTAAATATTTATTAAAGTCACCAGAATATTGGTCTCTATTTACCTTCAGTTTCAAAAGGAAGGATTAAACAAACATTTGTTCTTTGGAAGAAAATTTTATGTCCTAGTAAGGATAATTAATATTAGCTTCTCCCATTTATTAAAAGAAATAAAGCTTAAATACCATCTGGAATTATGTTTTTCCTTTAATTCATTTCTATGATAATATGCAAACACTCAAATTTATTGGTATTTGTTTGTTTTTATCACATACATAGTAAATATTTGGTAATTATAGCATATGATATATAGCATATATAAATGGATATGTATATAAACATATATTTATATGGTATGTAAAATAGGAAACATATTGGATAGTACGTTGTTTTTGAAGAATCAACAAAAGATTTCTTAATCTAAGAATTTGATAATATTTTGTCAGGTTTCTAAATTGAAAGTTTGCTGAGTGGTATTTGCAGAATTCTTTTTCAATAAAAAAATCTCAAACTGCACAAAGATGTAACAAATGTCTTCTTTAACTAGGATATTAGAGTAAACCACCATTTCTGTTATGTTGAAGATTACTATTTAAAAAAGAGTTGGCTAGAGTCTAAAGTTAAGCTTTTAAAATAGAAAACATTTTGTTTTATTTGAATTATTTTTAACAGGAAGATAGATAAACTTGTATTATTTGCTTCGTTGGATAAGCTAATATGCTATGGATTCTTGTGCTAACCAGTTTATGAAAGCGATCATTCTGGCATGTTATATAAAAGATTGAAAACTGAGATCTGTAACATACATAAAGAGTACTAAAGAGGTAAAAACATTGAGTAACATTTTTGCTGAGTGACAGGTGTATTTTGTGCTAGTCTATCACCATCAGGAATTGTGGGAAATCCAAACCCCTAAGAGTCTTTTATTGAGATCTTAGGACAATATATAGAACAATAAAACACAGCCTTGGAGCTTTTTGATTTGATGCAGGTGTCATTTTATAAGGGATTTCTATATTCAAATGCTGGGTTTCACCTTACTGGAACCAAATTATGCCTCTAGCACCAGCTGTCTATGACCATTCAAAGAAGAAATAATAGCAAACATGTTTTATATCACACTAGTGCTATGGATTCCACTACTTAGTAAAGATAGTTTTGAATTATTCTGTTCCCATTTATGAAATATTTAAAAAGTCAAACTACTTTTTAAAATCATAACGTACCCATATCTCTTCTTATGACTTTAACTCATTCCTGAAGACCCTGTACCTAAGTGAAAAAAAGATTAACTGAAAAAAAAATGTTTTGACTTTAATTAAAAAAAGATACATACCATCCTAACTCAAAATTCCCAGGCATTTTCAGACAGAAATATATATCAAATGAATACTGAAAATAAGTGTATATAAGTTATAAGTAATTTGAAATTAAATGCAGTTTGTACATAAATGAAATGTGGTAGAGTTTCATGTATTCTTTCCTTTTTCTTCTTTTACCATGTTCTTTGAAATTTTTTCAATCTTTTAGGAACTAAAATGCATTTAAAACACACAATTACTCGGCATCAGGGAAATACAAATCAAAACCACAATGCGATATCACCTCACAGCAGTCAGAATGGCTAAAATCAACAAGTCAGGAAATGACAGATGCTGGCGAGGATGCGGAGAAAGGGGAACCCTCCTATACTGTTGGTGGGAATGCAAGCTGGTGCAACCTCTCTGGAAAACAGCATGGAGGTTCCTCAAAATGTTGAAAATAGAACTGCCCTATGACCCAGCAATTGCACTATTGGGTATTTACCCTAAAGATACAAACGTAGTGATCCAAAGGGGCACATGCACCCGAATGTTTATAGCAGCAATGTCCACAATAGCCAAACTATGGAAAGAACCTAGATGTCCATCAACAGATGAATGGATCAAGAAGATGTGGTATATATACACAATGGAATACTATGCAGCCATCAAAAGAAATGAAATCTTGCCATTTGCGACAACATGGATGGAACTAGAGCGTATCATGCTTAGCGAAATAAGTCAAGCGGAGAAAGACAACTATCATATGATCTCCCTGATATGAGGAAGTGGTGATGCTAATGGGGGCTTAAGTGGGTAGAAGAAGAATCAATGAAACAAGATGGGATTGGGAGGGAGACAAACCATAAGTGACTCTTAATCTCACAAAACAAACTGAGGGTTGCTGCGGGGAGGGGGTTTGGGAGAAGGGGGTGGTATTATGGACATTGGGGAGGGTATGTGTTTTGGTGAGTGCTGTGAAGTGTGTAAACCTGGTGATTCACAGACCTGTACCCCTGGGGATAAAAATATATGTTTATAAAAAATAAAAAAAATTATATTAAAAAAAATTAAAAAAAAAAACACAATTACTGAGAGACAATACCTTTCAGGTTTTAGGGCAAGGTAAAGGTTAAACACTGAGGCCCTGGAAAACCATGGAAGAAACGAATACACACAATTGACCAAAGTCATAGCATTTGGTATCCCTTCATCTCTCCCATTTTATGTAAGTACACAAAACTAAAAGGGTTTTGGGCTCATTCAAACAAGAAATACAATTCAACTTTATTTCATAAAACATCTGTCAATGAAAACCATGGTGTTGGATAAACTGGTATGTGTGCTTTTTTTCTAAAATCATAATGTCAAAATATCACTCATATATAATATTTTCTGGTAACATTTCAAATGAAACTTATTAAACAAATACAAAAGGAGACATCATCAAAACAATGCAAAAGTTTTTAAGAAGCTGATGTGGCTAAAAATCTTGACTGTTGCAGACTTACATCACTAAACCTTTTCAGTCATAAATATTAAGTTAGGTAACAAGCTTAATTTATACAACTTCTGTATTTTTGATGGCTTTTAATTTTGGAATTGATATCCAATTAAACTGATACTTTACATTCATTTGTTTATATTAATTTCACTCAGAATTAATTTTTCAAGAGCATCTTGATATTCAGGATGTTTTTAGAGGACTTGGAATACTGTTTCCCCTAAATAAGGTATTTTAAGTTAAAATACAAGAGACATAAAATTTAATAGTCAAGGCTTAAATTGAAGCTTTATCTTCATTCTTTGTTAAAGGAAAATATTACACTACTAAGGATAATGGAACCATCATGGAAAGGATCTTCTTGGGTTACTGTAGTCCTTTTTTTTTCCCAAAGTAGTTTATATTCACTTGTGAAATGATAATTTTTGTTTTTTAACTTGGCATGAATAGAATACAAACTGACATAGCTTATACTGCTCTCCTATTTTTTCCTTGACTTTCATCAGCTGTGCCGGAAGACTGAGGGGAGAAAGACTTTTCTCTCCTTTGTTGTTCTCTTTATTGTTTCCCCATTCCTTTAATCTGCCATAAATGGAGGAAAGTGAGAGTTATATTGATATTAATTTTGCTTTTTGTTTGGGCCTAAGTGAACCAGTTGGCAGGAATATGATGGAAAATATTCTTTTGGAACTTGAATTTTCCAAAGACAAATGTTCAGAATCTGGGCTTAAGCGTCTGCTGTAGGGAGGCAGGGAACAAGAAGAGGACACAATGGGTGTGCAGGAAAGGAATATGGTAGGTCCATGATCATTGCTTCTTACAATGACAAAAAGTTATGTTTGCTATCTTAGCCTGTCTGGCTCTGGATGATTAAAATGGGCAAAAATTAGAACTTGAATCTAAGGAACAAATTTTCCCCACAGATTGTTCTCAGGCCAAACCATGCCTATATTCAGAATATTTGTTCCTGGCTACCACCATGTATTAGTTTATTAGGTTGCTGGTTTTGTCCTCTAGGGTAGCCCTAACAAGATACTGAGGACAGGATGGCTTAAACAACAGAAATGTATTTCTTAATAGTTCTGGAGGCTAAAAATCCAAGATCAAAGTGTCAAGATTTTTGGTTTCTCCTGAGGTTTCTCTCGTTGGCTTGCAGATGGCCACCTTTTGACCATATCTTCACATGGCCTCTGCTTTGTGTGCATCACTGGTATTTTTTTCTCTTTTTATAAGAATACTAATCATTGGAGTAAGGACCACCCTAACAAACTTTTTTAACTTATTTATTTCCAAATAAAGTCATATTCTGAGTTAGGACTCAATATATGAATTTTGGGGAGACAGAGTTCAGTCCATACAACTATTATTATATTATATTATAATCTTTAAGTAAAGATAGTCTAAAGGTAAATGTAATATAATGCCTGTCCCAGGATATGAAAAATGATTTTCAAAACTAACCTATTTAATTAAGAGACATCAAGCTCCAAAGTTGTTATGCCTAGAGCATCATTAAAATCTTTTTTTTTTTTTGTGGGCACCAAGTAAAATGGTACTAAATTAACTGGATATTCACATGGAACAAATAAACCACTTTTTTCAAGCCCTACCTCATTTTATAAACAATATTTATTTCACACTGGGTCATGGATCTAAGTATAAATGCGAGAGCCATAAAATTTGTAAAAGAAAATATAGGAAAGTATATGTGACCATAGGGATAGTCACATGTTTTGCAGATAGGATACAAAATAACCATTCATAATGGGAAAAAAATGGAAAATTAAAAAAAAAAGAAAAAATGGGACGCCTGGGTGGCTCATTTGGTTGGACAACTGCCTTCAGCTCAGGTCATAATCCCGGAGTCCTGAGATTAGGTCCCCCATCAGGCTCCCGACTCCACGGGGAGTCTGCTTCTTCTTCTGACCTTCTCCTAGCTCATGCTCTTTCTCACTGCCTCTCTCAAATAAATAAATAAAATCTTCAAAAAAAAATAATTTCTTTTGAAAAACGATCTTTTCTTTTAGGAAATGAATCAATAGTTTACAGTCTGCCCAGTGGTAGAATACATTTGATACTGGATGTTTTTTATTTGTTTGTTTTGTTTTGTTTTGTTTTTCTGGTGAGAATAAAGAGTTTTATTTTAAAGAAATGGTAATTCAACAGCAAATGTTACCAAGGATGAAGATAATGGACTAGAGCTTAGCAAACCATTATTAGGAAGCACACACACATATATGAATACACTCATATGACCACAAATTGATAGTCAATAATCAGTAACTATAAATCATAATAATCTAAATCTGGAAACAAACCAAATGCTTGTAAACAGGAGAATAAACACACTGTTGCAAACCTGCCTAATGTAGTACTACTCAGCAATAAAGAAAAACCACTACTGAAACATGCAATAATGTGGATGGGTCTCTCCCACTGAAAGAGACAAGGAAACTCTGCAGTAAATGTGTCTTGTCAAATGCATTGAACTGAACACTTAGAATCTATGCATTTTGTTGGATAAAGATTAAAAAAATAAAAAATACACACACACACATATATATATGTATGTATATATATATATATATATATATATATATATATATATATATAACTTTTTGATAACAGTAAAAAGGCTGAACATCTGTTTGTTATTGGATATTGTCTTAACACTTCTGGAGAGATAGGAATAGGTTTCAGCTAAATTAATTATTATAACCAATAATTATGAATTAGGTGCCCAAGAGGAGTTATACTGGAAAGGTGTTGGGGAATAGGAAGATTCTGAGAAGGTGGTTTTATTTTATTTTATTTTTTTCTGATAGAAAGTTATCACTTGAAAAAACATACAACACACACACTGTACACAAATGTTCTCAGAATTGTCTTAGAAGTAATCTAAACACATTTCACTATGATTTTGTTAAAGTTTCTATCTGTGAAGTATGCACACTTTTTATTCCTGCGCTATAGGTTAGCCAATAAAAAATACAACATCAATTCCTGTCATCTGTGAAAATCTCTGATGAGTTGTGAACTTCATGCAATTTATACTTTAATCACTGTTCTTGGTAGTGAAGTGACTGACTGTATTAGAGCCCCCTTGACACATGTAGAGGTTATAAAAGAGAGAACAAAAATACAAGCTCTATTTGGACCCCACTTTTTTTCCTTCTGGGAAGCATATTATTGATGAGAAAGGGATAGCCTCTTCCACAGGCCCCATAATACTCGGGGAAGTTTCCTAGGAAGATGTCTAAGTTACATGATTAAAAATTTGAGCATGATGTTAGGGGGAAGAGTGTATCCTGTGGTGCAGTCTTCAGACAGAATGATGGACATATTCAATCAGGTATTCAAATCAGGGCAAATTTTGTGTTGTTGTTTTTTCTTTTATAGATTTTATGTATTTATTTGGCAGACAGAGATCACAAGTAGGCAGAGAGGCAGGCAGAGAGAGAGGCAGAAGCAGGCTTTCTGCTTGAGCAGAGAGCCGTATGCGAGGCTCGATCCCAGGAAGCTGGGATCATGACCTGAGCTAAAGGCAGAGGCTTTAACCCACTGAGCCACCCAGGTGCCCCAAATTTTGTGTTTTTATTTCTACTTCACATGGACTCATTTACAACTGAGTAACCCTAAGTTGCCACTGAGAAACTTAGATTAGAATAAATAACGGGATGAAGAAATTATATATCAAGACATGGAATGGAATATTTGATAACCTTTACATATCATGTTAATTTATGGAAATCTAAATAATCTGGAAAAAATTGTAAGTGATAAAATAGACAACAGAAGAAAACTTTAAAAATCTACAACCAACAGAAACAACAAAAATAATAGGTAACATCTATGTAGTGCTAATTCAGTGGCAGGTATAGATCTAAACAACTTTACATATGCTTCAACTCATTGAATACAACATTATGAGTAAGTATTAACATTTTCCTCATTTTTTTGTGTGAGATAGTTGAAGCCGAAAGTGATGAATTCACTTGCCTGAGGTTGCACAGATAACAAAGCCAAATCTAAGACTCAAAACCAAATTGTCAGGCATCAGTTTGATCTCCTATTGTATGATCCTATACACACACATACACATGCACACACAGTTACAACAACCAATTGGAAAAAGAAAAAAGTGACAGCCACTTGCAAGGGGAAACAAGTTCCTTTCCACCTAGAAAACAATCATGGATTCTTGTTCAAACAAGAAACATCCATCATCTCTGGATATCTTATAATACTACCTACTTCCATGTCCTTACAACCAGAGATAGCATCATTTTCCATGCAGAGAATTCCACTATAACATTGTGCCATTATTTATATGGATAACTAGTATAATGTGTGAAACTTTAGATCTTAAATCCTGAAATGATCTTCAGTGATTTTTTTTCTAACTTCTTTAGAATTAGGAAAAAGTTATATTTCTTAGTATAAGCACAGTTATCAAAATGCCTCTTAACTGGAAACTTACTTAATGTCTCTGAACTCCTACTTTGCTAGAAAATTCAGGAACCATCCATGTGCAAACAATTTCCAGATGACTTTTCCTGTTGGATCCCTTTTGGGTTTCTCCATTTGGAGGCACTAATGGGAGATCAGAAGGCATAAACACCGAAGACCAAGAGTTCTTCATCTCTGGTTCTATCTTCCTCTGTCTTGGGGGCTGTGTCTCTTGAGTGTCTCTTCCAATCTCTCAACTTCTGAGCTAGCAATTCCTCCCGAGTTGTAGTTCTTGTAACACTATTTCTTCCTCATTCTCCTGTAGCCCTAGGAATGGTAGCTGTCACCTGCAGTTTCTTGGTTACTTTACTTCCTCCTTTCACTCCTCCAGTTTTCTAGTATCTATATTACCAACATCCTATATTAAGCCCATTCTTTTTGAAATATCTAGCTTGGTTTCTCTATTTTTTAACTGGACCTTGATCAGGACCCTCTTACACACTCATGTAACAAATTCTTATCAATAAGAGTGGATTCTAGAGAGAGTAGAAAGAGAAGACAATATTTTATTGTATCATATTTTATTATGTTACGATGTAGTATAAAAATTATTTATAGGGTACCTGGGTGGTTCAGTTGGTTGAGCAACTGCCTTCAGCTCAGGTCATGATCCCAGAGTCCCGGGATCAAGTCCTGCATCGGGGTCCCAGCTCCATGGGGAGTCTGCTTCTCCCTCTGACCTTCTCTCCTCTCATACTCTCTCTCTCAAAAATAAATAAATAAAATTTAAGAAAATTATTTACAAAATTTCTAACACTTACTGAGTTTACTATGTGCCAACCAGGTGATTTATTTATTTAATTGTTATGGGAATTCTTAGAGATAGAGACTATAACTGTGCACATTTTTCAGATGAAGAAACCAAGGCAGAGATTTTGAAAAGCTGTTCTTAGCTAATAGCATTGTTTTAGGGGCAGAGAAGAGGAGTTTATCTGTAAAGGGGAACAGAGACTTGAGGAAGGCTTGTTGGGAAAAAAAACAATAAAATTAATATTGGTAGTAAACATAAATATTGAAGCATGGTATTCAGATGGCCTTAATCTGGTAGAATGGGAAAAGTTGATGGTATAAGAAATATGAAGATTACTTGTAGGATTAATTTGAGTAAGGGCTTCCATACAATGAATATGGAGAGGGTTTACCTTTAGAAGGGAAAGTAAGCTTTAGGCAAATATACAATACAGATACAAATACATTGATATAATGGAAGCAAGAGCCACTGGAAATTCATTTATGATTGTCTCTAGTTTTTTAGTAAATAAGAAGCAAAGCTAATAACTGATAATGAGGACAGGAAAGGGGTTTTGAGATGACTAAAAAGAGGAGGGAGGCATAATTTCATTATCTAAAACAGTGAATTAACAAAGGGAATATATGCTTATGTAGTACTAAGAGCTAGATTGAAGTTAATGGTCATGAGTTCAAAGTGAGATGAGTCAGCAAGGCTGTTTCAGTCAGTGCTCTCCAGAGAAACTGAACCAATAATATATATAAAAACATATCTATTCCTATGTTTTGGATATCTATCTATCTGTCTATCTACACAGAAAAAGAGTTGTATTATAAGTAATTGGTCATGTGATTATGGCCGTTGAGAAGTTTCAAGATCTGCAGTTGGCAAGCTGGAGATCCAAGAGAGCCTACGCTGAAAGTTCTAGAGTCTGAATCTGAAGGCCTTGGAACCAGAAGAGATGATGGTACAAGTTTTAGTCCAAGTCTGTGTCTGAAAGCAGAAGACTGCTTGAAGATAGAGACAGGGGGAGAGAGGGAGAAAACATTTTTCTCGTACTCATCTTTTTTGCTCTATTCAGGCTTTCAATGGATTGAATGAGGTCCACCCACACACGGAGGGCAATCTGCTTTACTCAGTTGATCCATTCAAGTATTAATTTCATCCAGACGTACTCTCCCAGACACACTCAGAAATATATTTAACCAAATATATAGGAACCCCATAGTCCACTCAAGTCGACACATAAAATTAAGCAACACAATTGTTGTATATGATTTCTCCTGCCATATACAGCTATAAGATGCAGACATGGAAGGGCGAGAAAATGTGATTTATTTTGAGCTGAGGTTGATTAAGATAGAGAGTGATTAAGATAGAGAGAGGAAAGGAAGTCCAAAGGAGGAGAAAATAAAACGTAAGAATGTCACCCAGCTTGTGTGATAAAAAGATGTTTCTGGGTAGTGAAAAAGTAGAAGACTGATGAGATGGTGGAATTGCTGGGATCTGGGACCGGAAAAAATGAGCTAGGAAGAAAGGAACTAGTCTCCTGAGATTGGGACATTTGCAATTCAAGTCAGGAAAGAGTTTGATAGTGGATTTGATAAGACAGATGAAAGAACATGCAGAAAGGGTGACTGAGGAAAAAAGAGGGATGACCCAGATCTTTGCCCTTAATTGTAGAGCCGGGTATAAGGTGAGATGAGATTTGAGCATATGTCAACTATTTTATAAATAAGAATGTGCTCAGTGCAGTAAGACATGCATGAACAAAGAACTAGGTGAGATCATTTAAGAGAAAAAAAAAAGAAATTATTCTTGGCTGGTTAACTAAGAAAGTAGTGGGATTTCCGTTCCATTCTCCAGAATGGGGAATATTTGTAGATATGGGAGTGGAGGAGGGAGAGCATTCTAGTGGAAAAGATGTCACAAATATTGGCATTTGTGAGCTGACCTTGAAGGGTTTTAATACCAGGGAAAGGAGTTTGGGTTGATCTGATAGGCACAGAGGATTACTAGAGGTTCTGAGCAGGGACATCTTATCTAAAAAGAATGAACCCCAGTGGTGGGAAGGATGAATTGGATGAGGAATGTTGGTGAAAAATTATTCCTATTAATGTAATTATAGCCTAGATAAATATAATAATGTAGCCAGGACACAGGGGTAAAAGGCACCTGGCTCAGGGGCTCCCAAGCAAACAGGATTTGGCCACTCACCACTGACAAAGGCAAGAGAGGAGTGGTGGTAAAACAAGGAAGGGATTTATTTCAGTGAGTCCAGTACCGGAAGACATCAGACCATTGGCTCAAAGACTGTCTCCAAAGTGCTGAAAATATTTCTAGGTTTATTTAAGGAAAATGTGGGACAAAAGTTGGTGGGTACATGCAGGTGGACAGTAAAGGTCAGGTTGATCATTATCTTGGGGTCAATGACATGGGCTCTTACTGCCTCAGGGCAGTTGTTGTTGCTTGCTGGAGTAGTTTTGGTTCCCATGATGGGACGCTTTGCTCACTGGGTCTTTTTCCTAAATTAAGAGATAAAGTGGAAAGAAGAATTTAATTAGAAAGTACACATTGAGGGCGCCTGGGTGGCTCAGTGGGTTAAAGCCTCTGCCTGCGGCTCAGGTCATGATCTCAGGGTCCTGAGATCGAGTCCCGAATCGGGCTCTCTGCTCTGCAGAGAGCCTGCTTCCTCCTCCTCTCTCTCTCCCTGCCTGCCTCTCTGCCTACTTGTGATCTCTGTCTGTCAAATAAATAAATAAAATCTTTAAAAAAAAAAGAAAGTACACATTGAGGTCAAAATGGAGGTAGTTGAAGTCCTCTTTCAATAAGATCCTCAAATTATGTAAAAGGAACATATATAGGTTATTAATTGTCATAAAGGATCACAAAACCTCAACAGCATAGAAACAGTATTTTGGGAATGCAGTGGCTCATTCGGCTAAGTGTCTGCCTTTAGCTCAGATTATGATCCCAGGGTCCTGGGATCTAGTCCTACATCTTCTGCTTCTCTCTATACCTGCTGCTCCCTCCTGCTTGTGCTCTCTCTCACTCACTCTCTCTGTCTCTGACAAATAAATAAATAAATAAATAAATAAAATATTAAAAAAGAAAGAAAGAAACTAAGTATTTCTGTATGCTAGTTGACTATCCAGGATGCTCTTGAAGGGCAGAATTTGTCATTCTAAAATATGCCTTTGGCATAGGTTTATTTTAGGTTATTTTTAAGAGATAGCAGAGCAGGAGAAGTTCTGAAAATCAAGTAGAAGTTACCTTTTATAAGAGATATTTACATTTATAACAGAAATGTCCATTCCTAAGGAAGTCTTCCAGACTCTGGCAGGAAGAGGAGGATGACTAAATCCCTAGAAACTTTTACCAATGGAGGAGGTAGAGACTTATATCTGTGTAACAGTCAGACCTTTGTTTACAGTGTTTTGCCTGAAAATCTCCCATAACTGGTTCCCAAACCCTCTGACATCTTCTTTTATCCTAGTTGGAGATTATATTTGCTGTAATCTAAAGGCATGTAGGTTAGTTACTCCGTTTTCCTGGGTATTTCATACCGAGACCACTTTCAGGCAACCAACTTGAACAATGGACATCTGAGTAAGGTAGAAGGGCCCACAGTGTCCTCCTACCCCCGGCTAAACAAACTGGCCCATTAGGTGACCCACCTCAAAATATCCATAAGCCCCAGCTGACTAATGAGTTACTTACACCCAGACACCAAAAAAAGGAAAATTCCATACATTCTGATAACTCCCCCACTTTCCTTTTAACTATAGTCTCTCACCACTGCATACTGGCAGAGAGTCTCTCCTTTGTGTCCTGCCTGCTGCTCCCTTGGGATGTATTCAATAAACTGATATCTCCTTTGTTCTGCCTTGTGTGCATTCTTTTACTACCTTCCCTGAAGCCTCCACCCAATTGGGTCAACCCACACTTGGTGACCACCCCCCACATCCCCTGTAGATGCATGTTATTATATTACATGTTACTGACCTTCTGTTTTTTTTTTTTTTTCCTGTTAATTTGTCTTTTATTTCAGGGGGGAGGGATTCTCAGCCAAGAACTTAGAAGAGTAGAGAGAAAATTATTTTCTTCCTCCATGTTTTCAACTTTCTTGATCTTGGCGGGGATCACGCACTTCTCATGACCATTTGACTAATACTGATCTGCAATGGCCTTTGTGGAAATGATTAAGGCAATTTGATGAGCTCCTTGAATCTCTCATTCTCTAGGAAGCTAGTCTTGTCATTTCTCCTGCTAACGGCAGAAGGACAAGAGCGAAATGGAAAACACCAAACATACTTTCTACAAGTTTCTATTTGAGTCACATCTACTAACTTCTTACTGGATGATGCAAGTGCCATGGCCAAGTTCAGAGTCAGATGGTGTTGTCAAAAACCACTCCATGATTTGGAGCCAAAATATAAATTGAAGACAGAGTTTGGGATAAAGAGGAACAATAGCTTTATTTGTTTTGCTGGGCAAAGGAGGCTGCAGCAGGGTATGTCCTTCAAAAACTAGACTGGAAGAAGGGGCTGAAGGTTTTATAGACAAATACAGGATCGAGTCATTTTGACAAGAATTGTGTACATACTACCAGCCTTCTTCATCATGTCTTGTGGTGGTACCAGGTTCCTGGAACAAAGGGCTAAGATGGGAGGGGGAGAGATTTGCCAAAGAAAGGAAAAAGGTAACTTTAAAATTGAGGATTGCTGAAGCATTACTGCTGCTATTTTGATTTTTGTTCAACTTTATGCTTGTAAGCAGTTTCATTAGGGCACCTCAAAACCACAAGAAAAACATACAAAAATGATAAAGAAAAGGGCAAAGGATTTGGTCCATTTTTGCAATATATTTACTATAGAATGAGAAGAAGACATTTCAGTGATGCGTTGAGTGTGTGTGTGTGTGTGAGAGAGAGAGAGAGAGAGAGAGTAAAGAATGTTCTTTTTAGTTTAGAGAACAAAGATAAAAAGACTTCATTTTGTGATAAAAGGGAACTTTGGCTGCCTCCAGTTTGACCTCAAAATCATTAGGGCAAAGCATCCCTTGACAGGAACCGAAACTACCCCCTTAAACAATAAGGACTGCCCTGAGCCAGCAAGGCCCCAACCCCCAGATTGGCTTCAAGACAGTGACAGATTTTACCTCACTGCTCACCTGCTCTGCCCATCTTCTCAGACCTGCCCACCTTTGCACCACCCTTTCCTTATGTAAACGTGGAAGAATTTTCAGCACTTGGGAGACCATCCTTGAGACATAAGGACACTCATCTAATAAGTCCACTGCCTTCTCTGTGCTAGCTGCACTGAAAAAAACTCCTTTCTAGTTTCATAATTATTTATTTCTCTGCCTTTGGGTTTTGTCAGTGGTGAGTGGTTGAACCTGGTGTGTTTCGGACCCCTGGAACCGCGTGCTCCTACACCCCTGTACCCCTGCTATGACTTTATAGTGCAAGTAAATCAAAAACAAAACAAAACAAAACCAAACAAAAAACCCAAACACTAAATTTCAAAATATTTACCAATTTTCTCTAGAAAAAGATCAGTGACAGGACATTGAGATTCTGATACAAACTGCAACTATATTTCAAAGTGTTATGTAAATGTTAAAATCTCTGTCACAGATTTTCTGTGACAAATTGCCTCTTGATGGTATCTGTGAATATTCTATGCTCATTTTTCATAATTTGTATCATGAATTTTAAGACTGTACAATTAATTTTGAAAAGACTAAACTGGATAAAATGAAAATAAGATTGAAATATGTTTTATTATCTGGGGATTAAAGGTGACAACAAAAGAAATTAACAAATCAACAATTGCTTTCAAAATAAATTCATAGAAGTGCATGAGTTATCAGTTACAACTATCTATTTAAATAAAGATAAAGCATCTCTGAGAATAAAGTGCTTCTTTTGTACAAATAGAACAAAAATTCATTTTAGATTTTTCCAAATTCAAATGAATACATTTAACAATGTAGTTGGCATTGCTTTGTTTACCCCATGGTTAATTGCTATTCAATTTTCCCTAACATAATAGCCAATACTTATATCATTTATACTATACACACACACACACACACACACACACACACACACACACATATACATACACACACACATACATATGTTTTGTATAAGGTCTCGTGCATAATAAGTTATCAGTTGTTAGATGAGTAAATGGATGATTCAGTGACCATTTTGATTAACAGATGTTTATAAAAATCTACTCTATTCATGGCATTATTATACATTTAAAACATTGAACAATATCCTTACCTAATAAAGACACTCATCTAATTTATTGTGGAGCAAGGTAGCACTTGTGATGATTGATTTTAGAGACACTGAACTAAATTTATCTTTTCAAATAACCTCTATTCTTCAGAAATTCTTAAAACTTTTCACTTAGTGGGAAAAGAAGAGTTTTTGCAAAATTTTTTTAGACCCAAAGGATTTCAGCAGAGGTTACAATTGTGATACCACATTTTATTTGAAGTTGAGGTTACTTGTTGACTTCATTAGAAAGTGACTAGAAAGGGAACACAAAGGCAGAAACTCTTCTGGAAATAGGTTTTAATAATAGAGAAAGCAGAGGATCCATCAAACTTTGCAATTTTGCTCAGAGCTGGTTCTGTGACACGTGTACCTGAACTAAAACACCTGATGGCAGACGCACAGATGAAGTGGACAGCTCTCCATCAATAAGACTTGAAAAGTTGAGGCAAGGCAGTTAAAAAAAAAAAATTGACCTGCTTCAGTATTTCCTAGATATCTGAACTTAATAGCCACCATTTTAGTAATTTAAGGTGATTGTCAATGTGAAATGTGGTTTTAGAAAAACTGCATTAGAATGAGCAAAGGAGCCTGGGTTTGAGATCTGGCTTTGGTGTCTATACTTGTGGGATGATGGAGAGGCAAGCATGGAGTTAAGACAGGCTACAGGGAGGCTACAAAAAGCCTCCCACTCTTTTTTACCTAATGTGTATAATAAATCATTAAGATATTTTTTGAAGGAAGCTAGGTGGATGGACAGAGGACTAGGAGAGGGAGCATTGTTAGTGTTTTAATAGGATGCTGGTTTTAATAGGATGTTAGTTAGGTTTTAATAGGATGCTGGAGGCCAGCAAAGAAGTCATGGTCAACTATTTGGCAAAGTTAGAGGACTTTTCTGGTAGTACTCCAAAAATAAAACCACAAGAAGCCAGACAAGGCCCAAGACAAAGAAGACCGGAAACCCTGACCAAGTAAGGTAGAAAAGATGTGAAATACTGTGCCCCCCAAAAATCCCCTCCCCAGGCGATAAATATTCCATCCCCTTGTTAACAACTGTCAGTAAAAGATAGAAACCCAAACTCTGGGATGCGCAGCTATCCCTTGAGCCTGCGCATGCTTACATCTCGAGAGTATTACTCTCACTTTACTTAAAATTTTTTTTTTTAATTTATTTGACAGGTAGAGATTACAAGTAGGCAGAGAAGCAGTCAGAGACAGGAGAAAGCAGGATCCCTCCTGAGCAGAGAGCCCGATGTGGGGCTCCATCCCAGGACCCTGGGATCATGACCTGAGCCGAAGGCAGAGGCTTTAACCCACTGAGCCCCCCCAGGTGCCCCTCACTTTACTTTTTTAAAGATTTATATATTTATTTGAGAGAGAGAGAGAAAGTGCAGGAGAGGGAGGGGCAGAGGGAGAGGGAAAGAATCTCAAGCAGACTCTGCACTCCGTGTGGGGCTCCATCTCGTGACTCTGAGATCACCACCTGAGGCAAAACCAAGCGATGGACGCTCAACTGATTACACCACCCAGGCGCCCTGAGAGTGTACTTTCACTTTAATAAACACTTTTTCTTGTACCTCTCAGCCATTGTTCCTGTCTTGATTCTTTTTCTTTAAAGATATTATTTATTTATTTGACAGAGAGAAAGAGAGAGATCACAAGTAGACAGAGAGGCAGGCAGAGAGAGAAGAGGAAGCAGGCTCCCTGCTGAGCAGAGAACCCAAAGTGGGGCTCCATCCCAGGACCCTGAGATCATGACCTGACCCGAAGGCAGAGGCTTAACCCACTGAGCCACCCAGATGCCCCTACTCTTTTAATTCTTTCTTGAGATGAGACCAAGAGTCTCCAGCGGCATCCTGGGGACAGGCTGGGTGGAGGCCTCAGGGCTCTGTGATCTCCCAAGTCCTCCCAGCAGCAGAGAGCCATTGAAAAGAAATTTTATCACCAAGGAGGGAGGCTGAGGGAACAAGACCTTATTTTAGTGGCTCAAATTATGGCTTTATTGATACCCAAGTAGGTGACTTGGAAATTCACTTGGTTCTAGCTGTATTCATAATGTTTTGGAAAATACACATTGGACATTGGATGTTCCCCCCTTGTATGCACTCTCAAACTGAGGTCGTAGAAAATGAGGAAAAAGAATATAATGTGTTGATTCATGTGGAAAGTGAGAATCTTGTCACGACCCACTCTTAAACACCTACCAACACGGTTCATGCCTCCTGGAAAAATAAGGCGTCTTCTTGTTAACTCAAATGCCAACCTTAGATCCCTTTTGCTCTCTTGGCTTCCAAGAGAGAAGTATCGACAGGGTTGGCCGTTTGGCCTTCCAGGTGCGCAGAGGAACGCTGAGCGTTGCAGACTTAGCAATTTCATGCTGCGTTCTCTCCATTCTTTTGAAGTTAGCTTCTGCCTCAAATAACACAAAGCTCCTTTCCTGAAGAATTGCACTGTTTTTCTCCCTGTCGCCACCTGACTCCAAGGAACCCTGTCTGTGTTCACAAAGATTAGCTTATACTTCCTCTTTAGTGTCGATGTCTTAGTTTTGCCATGGTTTATACTCCATTATCAATCTATTAACCCCTGTAACATCAAGGAAAAAATGCTCTCTGCAGTCAGCCAACCCTGTGTCTATGGATTATAATTGAAGGTACAATTCTTTAACCACCACGAGGCAAGGGTCATGCATATATGTGTTTCTGAATGAGTGAAAAAACACAGGGATAGAATTAAAAGAAATAGCTATATTTCTATCCCATATCATTTTTTCACCTACAATTATTTTAGGCTGTGCATTTTTTAAATGAAGAATGTCAAAACAAACCTTGGCTTTTGCAAACAGCAAAAGCCAGTCTTTTGCACTCAACGCAATATACGAAAGCTTTCATTTTTCTATTTTTATCTTACCTTTGGCCTCATGCCCCTCAACATCATTGATGCTGCTGTGTTTATTATTTCATCTAGATTAAGCTTGATCAAATGCCTATGGACAGGAGTGAGCAATAAACACAATAAACGCACTTAGAGTATGGAATAAAGCAGGCCAAGATGTCTATCTTTATGGTTTAAATGAATTTCCTAATGGTCGATAAAGAAAAACTTTGTAGCATTAATTTATTTTCTTGAATCATAAGTAAAATGGGAATTCAAGTCCAGATGACCAACATGAACAGATAAGGTCTGGAAATAGTAGGTTAAAAAAAAAAAAAAAGCTAAATAGAGAAGTAGTTCAAAACCATGTGTTTGAGTCCATGCTGACAAAGATTGCATAGTCAGACATCAATGACAGCAGTGACCATGTATGGGGTGCTTTACTGAATCTGCACCTTCAAATAGACCCACTTTGTATGTCTTTATAAATTAGTGAGATGGTTTTTACAGGATGACAATTTTGCCTTGATCTCTCACATTCTGCAGGTCTCACTTTCTGAACAAAAGCCTTGTCAGCAGATTCTCTCCAGACTATCTTTTAAGAATGCTTATCTAAGCAAGTAGACTTGAAAGGGAGAGCAGTTCTCCTTGGAGCAGATTTGAATTCCAGAATAATAAAGGTAACACCTCTCTCTCTGGAGACAAGGTCACGTGGGTTAGCCCGCAGTACCTGTGTAAGATCAGGGCTCTCTAATGTCAGTGTCTTTCTCCTGTATTTATGCCAGTGTGTGCACAAGCAACGCCTGATCCTCCTCGTGTTGTTCTGTGGGAACAGGGGCTCAGAGAACAAGGGTGAGATGTTACTCTGGTCTGCGCTATAGCTGTGTGTAATAAACTGTTTTCTTGCTCTGATCCAGAAAACTCATGTGTTTCTGCCAGTATCTATGAAAGTGTGACAAGCTAACGAGTTAGCTCGCAAGTAAGGTAAAAGCTGAGACATTGTTCCTGAGGTGTCAAGTTTATTTGAACTTTAGGAAATGCCTTAACAGTTTTCCTAGACTGGATTCTATTTTGTCATTGTTTTTAGAGAAACATTTGTTTAGAAGTTATCTGATTGCATGATTAATATACATTCATGGTAAAAATTTAGAGGGACTCTGAAGTGTACATTATATTTATTTATTTAATGTATTTATATAAAATATATATACACACACACATATATTTATCGTTAAGGATACCCCTCATTCTACCCTAAGGAAAGTCATCTGTAATAGTTTCTGTATATTCTAAGGTGTGGCCCTCCCTGTGAGTATATGCTCACTCAAACACATTCACATACAGAAATGTAATTTTATAATTTGGGACCATAATGTATATAATGTTACGTTTGTCCTCTAACTCTGGAATCTCATATGTGTCTTCTACCTTAAAATTCTCCATATGATAACTATCATTATTGGACTGTAAAAGATAACGACTTTGGTTTTAATTTATTTTTCTTATTATCTCCTTTGTCTCATTCTCCCTTTCGGTTCATACAAATTATATATATATTTTTTAAGTTAAATCACAACTCTTTATAGATGATAGAATTTTTTTTAAATTAATTTTTTATTTTTTATAAACATATATTTTTATCCCCAGGGGTACAGGTGTGTGAATCACCACGTTTACACACTTCACAGCACTCACCAAAGCACATACCCTCCCCAATGTCCATAATCCCACCCCCTTCTCCCAAATCCCCTCCCCCCACCAACCCAATGTCTATGCTACCTAAAGCAATCTACACATTTAATGCAATTCCTATCAAAGTACCATCCATCTTTTTCAAAGAAATGGAACAAATAATGCTAAAATTTATATGGAACCAGAAAAGACCTCGAATAGCCAAAGGGATATTGAAAAAGAAAGCCAACGTTGGTGGCATCACAATTCCAGACTTCAAGCTCTATTACAAAGCTGTCATCATCAAGACAGCATGGTACTGGCACAAAAACAGACACATAGATCAATGGAACAGAATAGAGAGCCCAGAAATAGACCCTCAACTCTACGGTCAACTAATCTTCGACAAAGCAGGAAAGAATGTCCAATGGAAAAAAGACAGCCTCTTCAATAAATGGTGCTGGGAAAATTGGACAGCCACATGCAGAAAAATGAAATTGGAACATTTCCTTACACCACACACAAAAATAGACTCAAAATGGATGAAGGACCTCAATGTGTGAAAGGAATCCATCAAAATCCTTGAGGAGAAC